>NW_006921899.1:2810687-2845434 GCF_000298275.1 Orycteropus afer afer | reverse complement strand
CATTCCTGTCTCCCTGCCTTTCTCCCTGGGCAAATGCTGCCCTTCTATCTTCCATGATTGATTGTTCTAAGGAATGCATCTCGCTGGTGTAGGTGTTCAGCTTGTAGACCTGTCTGCTTGGTTGAGAGTCAAGCCACAGGAGTGAGTTCAATTCTAGGCCCAAAGGGTGACTTGGGGTCATAGTCTCAGGGGTTTCACCAGTCTCTATGAGACCAGTAAGCCTGGTCTTTTTCATGATTTCGACTTTTGATCTACGTTTTCCTCCCACTCTATCCAGGATCTCCAATTCTGATCCTTCTGCCAATGGTTGGCATTAGTAGCCTGGCACCAACACCTTCTGGTCTGGGGGTCCTGGAGGCTGAGGATCTCATGGTCCATTAGTCCCTTGGACTAACTGTTTCCATGAGGCTTTGATTTTCTCACTCTTCTTTGCTCTGGATGAGGAGAGACCAATAATAGTTGCATCTTAGCTGACCCCTCACAAGCTTTTAAGACTCCAGTCGCTACTCACCAAAGTAGGATGTAGGTCAATATTTTTGTATGCTGTGTTGTACCAATGGAGTTTGATGTTTCCTGTTACCATGGTCCCCAGCCTGCAGGCCTAGCAATTCACTCCCTCAGGGTGCTTAGTCATGGCTAAGAAGTTACCCTAACTTTGACCCCTATTAGCTTTAAACTACATATGGACATTTCATAGCACATACAAATACATTTGTAGGAATATCATTTGCCAAACCTATGTATGGTTGTGAGTAGTCCCTTTTGCCTAGACATACCTGATCATTCAGCCTGTCTACCTGTGTATCCACCCATAGATTAATGCTTGTTATTACCGATAATGCAGTATCGTGTGTGTAAAAGTGTTTATCTTTGTTGTCTGTACCTCCTGTGCACCTCTCTGTGTCTTCCTTTTCCTTAGTTTTATTGTGTTGGTCCCCAACTTTTGCTGTGTTGCCTTTCCTTTCACCCAAATCAATACTTGTGTCTTACCTATCTAGCAATTTTCCTTCTCCTCCTCTCCTATGCCTGGTAAAGAAACTTTCCTTCCGTGTGTAAACCTTTCCTTGACTTTTTATAATAGTGGACTCATACGATATTTGTCCTTCGGTGATTGTCTTATTTCACTCAGCATAATGTTCTCCAAGTTCATCCATGTTATGAGGTATTTGGCAAATTCTTCATTATTCTTTAGTTTTGCATAGTATTCCATTGTGTGTATGTACCACAGTTTGGTTATCCATTCCTCTGTGGACAGGCACTTAGGTTGTTTCCATCTTTTTGCTATTATGAATAGTGCTGTGATGAACATTGGTGTGCATATATCTATTCATGTCCTGACTCTCACTTCTTTAGGATATATACCTAGTAGTAGGATTGCTGGATCAAATGGTATTTCTATTTCCAAATATTTGAGGAAGCACCATACCGTTTTCCACAGTGGTTGTATCATTTTATGGTTCCATCAGCAGTGTATGAGATATATATGGACATTATATATAGATATATAGTGTGGCAATCTCTCCACATCCTCACCAGCGTTTGTTATTTTCTGTCTCGTTGAACTTTGCTATTAGTGCTGGGGTGAGATGATGTCTCATCGGTATTTTGATTTGCATCTCTCTAGACCACAGCCACTCCTCGGAAGGAAGATCGGGCAATCTACTTCTGTAGTGCTACCACCTCGGAGACCCAAGGAGAGGTCACTATGAGTCGGAGTCGACTTGACAGCAGTGAGTTTGGTTTGGTTTTGGTTTAGTGGCTTATAATCCTGAGAATTTCATGGAAAGATGAATCTTAATTTTTATTTTTATGTCTGTCTTGGCACTGTCTCTCCCATTATGCAGCACTTCACAGTTTAGGTTTTTACAGGTGCTGTCTCGCTTAATCTGTGAAATTTGATTCACCTTGTTGAATTCTCACCTTCCCCTGGTGGCGTACTGCCTAAGGCACTTGACTGCTAACCAGGAGGCTGGTGGTTCAAACCCACCAGCCACTCCTCGGAAGGAAGGTTGGGCAATCTACTTCCGTAGTGATACTGCCTTGGAAACCCAAGGAGGGGTCGTTGTGAGTCGGGTCCGACTTGGCGGCACATAACAACAACAACAACATTGGCTAACTAAATGTCTTCTTTGGTAAAGTGTCCATTCATGTCTTCTGCCCACTTTTAAATTGGATTGTTTGTCTTTTTGATGTTGAGGTGTTGGAATTTTCTATACATTTTAAAGATAAGTCCCTTGTCAGATAAGTCATTGCCAAATATTTTTTCTCAACCTGTAGGTTCTCTTTTTATTCTTTTGGAGAAGTCTTTTGATACGCATACAGATTTAATTTTGAGAAGGTCCCAGTCATCTCTTTTATCTACTGCTGTTTGTGCATTTTTAGTTATGTTTGATAGACTATTTATGCCTTGGAAGCGAGAATGGCCAGAGTTTGTCTCACCTACTTTGGTCATGTTGTCAAAAGGGGCCATTCCCTGGAGAAAGATACCGTGCTCGGTAAAGTGGACAGTCAATTAAAAAGGAAAAGGCCCTCAATGAAACGGATTGCCACAGTGGCTGCAACGACGGGCTCACGTATAGCAGGCATTGTGAGGCTGGCACAGGACCAGGCAGTGTTTCATTCTGCTGTAAATAGGGTCACTATGAGTTGGAGCTGACTGGATGACACCTCACAACAACAACAAAGGTTGTCTCTATTTTTTCTTTCATGAACCTTATACTTTAGGTTTTGCTTATAAGTCTTGGATCCATCTGGAGTTAGATTTTGTGTGTGGTGTAAGGTAAGTATCTTGTTCCATTTTTCTGCAAATGGATATCCAGTTTTGCCAGTACCATTTGTTAAAGAGACTGTCTTTTCCCTGTTTAATGGTTTCTGGCTCCTTGTCAAAGATGAGCTGTCCATAGGTGGATGGATCTATTTCTGGATTCTCAATTCCGTTCCACTAGTCTATGTGTCTGTCTTTGTGTCAACACCAGGCTGTTTTGACTCCTGTGGCTGTATGGGAGGTTTTGAGATCAGAAGGTGTGAGACCTCCTACTTTTTTTTCTTTTTTTATATCTTCAGTGGTACTTTGCTTATTCAAGGTCTCTTTCCTTTATATATAAAATTGTTGTTGTTGTTGTTGTTGTCGTGTGCCGTCAAGTCGGCCCTGACTCATAGCGACCCCTCCTTGGGTTTCCGAGGCAGTATCACTACGGAAGTAGGATTGCCCAAGATTCCTTCCGAGGAGTGGTTGGTCGGTTTGAACCACCAGCCTTCTGGTTAGCAGTCAAGTGCTTTAGCCACTATGCTACCAGAGCTCCTATATATAAATTAGTGATTGGTTTTTCCATGGCCCTAAACAATTTAGGCATGACTTTTTAAGCTGGGTCCCACTCAGAGGTGCTTTAAGGCATGCGTAGATACCCTCTGTCGGTAACTATGGTGGGTATTTACTGTTGTTTTGCCCAGTCCCTTTTTACACAGGAAACCAACCTGTCCCATTCCCAGCCAACGTGTTTGAGGTGGTGTTGATTGGCTCCAGGTGTGGTCATGTGATGACTCAGACTTGGCCAATTAGATCATCACAGCCCTCTGGTCATCAACAATTGTTCAGGTATGAGTATGTCATGCAGTTTGGGCCCATCAGATGTGAGAAGGCTTTTACAGCAATTGCAGAGATCCAAGGGTGTTCTTCTCCAGTAGAACAGAACCTAGCTGACAGCAGGCTGAAGCTGCTGTACCCTATCCTCACTAGGATGAGAGATTGTCTAAGATGTCAGCAACAAGAACTAGAATAAGAGATGAAGAAAGACAGACTCGTGATGTGATTACTTGAGTTGCTGAATCCAGTTTATTTATTTATTTATTATTTTTATTGTGATTTGGGTGAAAGTTTACAGAGCAAATTCATTTTCCATACAGCAGTTCATACACATTTTGTCTTTGACATTGACTGCAGTCCCCCACAATGTAACAGCTCTCTTCCCACTTCCTCCCTGTAGTTACCTCTTCCCTGTGTCCTTCCCTCCCATGCACTCCCACCCCCTGAGCTGTCTCCCTGTGCAAACACTGCCCTTCTGTTCTCCCATGACGGATCAATCACTTCAATGAGTGTATCTACCTGATATAAATGTTCATTCATAAACCTGTCTGTTGTTTGGCTGGAAGCCACAGGAGTGAGTTCAGTTCCAGACCAGAAGGATAATTGGGGGCCATAGTCTCAGGGGTCTCGCCAGATTCTACCAGACCACCAAACCTAGTCTTTTTATTTTTTCATGATTTTGAGTTTTATTCCACATTGTTCTCCCACTCTATCCAAGATCTTCTGCGCCAATCTGCCTCCAAGTGGTTAACAGTGGTAGCCAGGCACCATCTAGTTCTTCTGGTCTCATGGTCATATAGGCTGAGAATCACATGGTCTACCAGTCCCTTGGACTAACTGTTTCCATGCGTCTTTGGTATTCTTAATTTTTCTTTGCTCTGGATGAGGAGAGACCCATCATTGCATCTAGATGGCAACTTACAAGCTTTTAAGGCTCCAGTCTAGGTCTTTTTATTTTACAAGATGTGTTTGTTTCTATTTTTTCTGAAGCCACTTAGGCATGTGTTTTGTGTCACGTGCAAACCTAAGTGTCTTGACTGACTGTACCATTCTTAGCAGCTTGCTGTTGTTGTTGTTAGGTGCTGTTGAGTCAGCTTCGACTCATAGGTTCCCTGTGTACAACAGAACAGCATCTTAGTCAACAGCTATTCTTTCTTGATGTTAACTACTTCCAACCCATGACCTCAGGCCCCATCTGTACCACTGACCCATGGAAATCATGAATCTTAATTTTTATTTTTACATCTGTCTTGGCAATATCTCTCACAGTCATGCAGCACTTTACAGTTAGTAGGTTTTTACAGGTGCTGTATCACTTAATCTGTGAAGCAATATTGATTCACCTTGTCCAATTCTCACTTTCCATGAGGGATACCCAAGTTCAAGTCCCAGCCAATGCACCTTACGTGAGCCCACCACCCATCTCTCAGTGGAGGCTTCTGTGTCGCTGGGATTTCAGTGGAGTTTCCAGACTAAGATGAATTAAGAAGCTACTTCTGAAAACCAAAGGAAACACAGTGGTCCTGTGTGCAGCTGATCATGGGGATAGCACAGGATCAGACAGCATTTTGTTCTCTTCATGGAGTCACCATGAGTCAGGGGCCAACGCAAAGCAGCTAGCAACCGTGAATCATTTTCCCAGCCATTACCCCCACTTTACAGATAAGGAGAAGACTGAGGATCAGAGAATTAAAGTGACTTCATGCGCAAGGCCATAGACAATTAGCAGGTTGCAGTTTCCAGCCTAGGGCTTGGGTTGTCAAGAGTGTGTTCTTCCCAGTAGACAGCTGAAGATGACTAAAGGGTCTGAAGAGATGCAGGTCATGCCCTAACCTCACGAGCAGATGCTGTGATTGTTGTACCCAGTAGTCCCCTTCCTCAGGCCTCATTTACATATCCCTACAGCCCTACACTTCTGTACAGAGAGATGCCTAACAAGCGCCTAGCAGTGGTGGGAGCACCTGGGCACCTTAGGGCATGTTTGCTCTCAAGCTGAAGGTATTTCCTTCTCAGACTTTGGGAACTTTTGCATCCTGAACCATTATGTTCTCCTAGCCACGTCAAATGCTCAACTCCTGGGCAAAAGCTCTACCTGATTTTACCTGCTTTCTACATCTCTCCTCCACTTATGTGATTATCTTTCTTTATTGGTTCTAGGTTACAAGCAACAGAATCTACTTTGCTTTGAGAACAAAGAGGAAATGTTAGTTGTAGGTAGCACACAGAATCTTCAGATGGATCAGAGAACCAGACTATGGGGCTTAGAGGCTACACAGCCAGGAGGCTACCCCTACTTCCTAGCTGCAAAGGGGCCTAGGAAAGTGAGTTTCTGGCTTCTACCTTTAGGAGGTGGGGTTCTTGAGTTTGCCCATCTGTGGAATGGGGACAGTGCTCTGTCCCATTGGGTTGTTCCAGGGAATAAATGAGTTTACAGATGCAATGTGTTTAGAACTGTGCCTGGCACACGGTGGCCCCACTATCATCACCCTCATCCCCAGTAACCATGGCAACCACATCACTGCATCCTGAAGGCATCCTTCACGACCCTTTTCAACATCTGCGGTCAGTTACCTTTCGCCTGTGCATTTGTTCATTGTCAGTGACTCCCACTAGGTGGAAGTTCCTTATGGGCTATTTTGTTGAGGGGTGTGGCTTACGATTAGCTTTTAATTACATGATTCATCAACAATACATTTTGTAAACAAATTGAAACATTGTGGATAAAGCTAACGTCCCGTTTGGACACCATACTCCCTCCTGTTTCCTTCTCTCCTTCCGCTGAGCAAGGGATCCTGGAGCCTGTGGGTATCGAGTGTTGTAGTGCAAGTGGAGACATGGACATGCCCAGGCCGTGTAAGCCGATAGGGCCGCTCTGGAGGGCAGCCTGGCAGGGGCTGTGAAAATGAAAAGTGGGCGTTTCTCATGACCTAGCGGTTTCACTTCTCAGAGGACGCCCCAGAGCCACATTGGCACGGATCGCCCAGACGCCATAAACAAGGACGGCCGTTGTCATATTCTTCATTATGGCAAACATGGGACAACCTGACGTTCCTCGGGAGAGGAATGGTTACCCAAAACACAGCGCGTCTGAAGTGGCAGCACAAGGAGAAAACAGAGGATCTTTGTCGCTTTTTAAATTTCATATTTTTATTTGTCCTTTCCATGGTTTACTAATGAGAGAATGTCTCTACGTATCAGGCCAGCTCTAAAGGTTTGCAGGTATATTCGCATGTAATTTTCACAACAAAGTTATGAAGTGGGTACTATTTTATTTTATTTACTGTGATTTGGGTGAAAATTTACAGAGCACATTGGTTTTCCATTTAATCATCCGTACACTTCTGTGTTATGACATTTACTGCAATCCCCACCCCGTGACAGCTCTCTTCCTGCTTCCTCCCTGCACCCACCCCTTCCCTTCATCCTTCCTTCCCATCCTCCCTCACCTTCCTAGCTCTGTCCCTGGGCAAGTGCTGTCCTCTTGATCTTGTCTGCCTGAAGGCTGTAATGAGTGCATGTCCTCCTGATGTTACTGTTTACATTACAGGTCTGTCTGCCATTTGCCTGCCAGTTGAGTCACAGGGGTTAAGTTCAGCTCCAGGCTTGAAGGCTGTCTAAGTCCCACGGTCTCAAGGGTTCCACCAGTCCTCATCGGACCAAGCAGCCTGGTCTTTATTACGGCTTTGAGTATTGTTCTATATGTTCCCCTGCTCTATCCGGGACCTCTTACTATGGACCCTTTCGGAGCAGTCAGCAGCGGTAGCGGGCACCACCTAGTTCCTCTGGTGTCAGGGTCATGGAGGCTGGGGTTCATTGTCCCATGAGTCCTTTAGACTAATTGTTTCCTGCATCTTTGATTTTTGGAGTGGGTACTGCTGTTATTGTCGGGTGCCATCGAGTTGGCTCTGACTGATAGCAGCCGTACGTACAGCAGAACGAAACATTGCCGGATCCTGCAGTCCTTGCTGTGCCTGAGCCGTCGTTGCAGCCGCTGTGCAGTCCGTCTCGTTGAGGGTCTTCCCCTCTTTCGCTGACCAAGTTTACCAAGCATAATGTCCTTCTCCAGGGAATGGGCCCTCCTGACAACACGGTGCTATTATTATCCCTATTTGATAGACAAAAGGGAGCACTGGTGGCACAGTGGTTGAGCTCTTGGCTACTAACTGAAAGGTCGGCAGTTTGAACCCATCACCTGCTCCATGGGAGGAAGATGTGGCAGTCTGCTTCTGTAAAGGTCACAGCCTTGGAAACCCTGTGGGGCAGTTCTACTCTGTCCTCGAGGGTCCGTCACTGCGAGTCAGATTCGACTCGATGGCATTAGGTCATTTTATGTTGTTGTTGTTGTTGTTATGTGCCATCGAGTCGGCCCCGACTCATAGTGACCCCTCCTTGGGTTTCTGAGGCAGTATCACTACGAAAGTAGGATTGCCCAACCTTCCTTCCGAGGAGTGGCTGGTGGGTTTGAACTGCCAGGCTTCTGGTTAGCAGTCAAGTGCCTTAGGTACTATGCTACCAGAGCTCCTAGGTCATTTTATAGATGAGAAAACTGAGACACAGAAAGTCCAGTGACTTCCGCAAGGTTAGTCAGTAGAAGTAGGCTTTGAACCCAAGTAGTCTGACTCTCAAAGCCATGGGATTAATCACTATTCTATACAGCTTTTCCATTCTTGTAACGTTCCTAATATATAAATACAGTAGCTCATAAATTATCGTGTTTTAAAAAAAACATATAATGACTAAGGGCTGTTTAAAGTTCAAAACTTGTAAAGTACTTAATCAAAAAGGGTTGGAAACAGATATAACTCACTGCTGTCGAGTTGAATCTGACTCATAGGGACTCCTTGGGCTTCCGAGGCAGTGTCTCTATGGAAGTAGATTGCCCAGTCTTCCTTCTGAGGAGTGGCTGGTGGGTTTGAACCGCCAACCTTCTGGTTAGCAGTCAAATGCCTTAGGTACTATGCCACCGGAGCTCCCAGGAACAGCTACCGAGCAGCATATGATATATATACATAAGAGTGAGATGGGTCTTTGTCAACCAGCTCTGTCTTGTGTCCTGTTGTGTCCCCACTACTTAGCACAGAGGAGTAAGGCGACAGGTGTTGGCACTGTGGAGTAGCTGCGTGCGTGAATAACCTGCATGCACTGTCTGCCCCTGTCTGGCTTCAAAGGCAGGGAAAAGGAGCCCAGACCAGGTCTTCTCCTCACTCCTCGTTTCCCCTCCCTCAGCCCCTGTGGCCCAAGGATCCTGTCTGAGCAGGTGCAGGGAGGCTCAGGTTTCCTGGAGATGGAGGTCTGGGAGGCTGAATGACAGAGCTGGGGATTCCTGGAAGAGACACAAGGAATCTCAACAACAACAACAACAAAAAGACGACCTCCTAGAACTGCTGAGTGAGTTTGAGTGTAGCAAGGTTACAGGATATAAAGTTAATATACAAGGCAAAAATCCCCGTCCCGTTTCTAGATCTCAGCAATGAACAAGTGGTACTGCAAGTTAATACAATACTATTTACAGTCACTCAAAAAAATACTTCTGCATAAATTTAACAAAAGATATATAGGACCTATATGCTGAAAATGACAAAATGCTGATAGGAGACATCGAAGAAGACTTAAATGAATGCAGAGATGTGCCACATACATGGACTGGAAGAATCAACAGAATGTAGATGCTGTTTCTTCCCAAACTGATTATAAGCTTAACACAAGTCCTATCAAAATCTCAGCAGCATATTTTGTAGATGTAGACAATGTGATTCTAAAGTTTATACACAAAGACAAAAGAACAAGAATGGCTAAAACCATATTGAAAAAGAAGAAAGTGGGAAGAAACCACTCTACCTGATGTTAAGGCTTACTATTTAGATACAGTAACCAAGACAGTGTGGTATTAGAGGAATAGATATATAAATTAGCAGATTACCCAGAAATAACCAAAAAACTAAACCCACTGCTACTGAGTTGATTCCGACTCATAAGGACCCTACAGGACAGGGAAGACTGGCTCCATAGAATTTTCACGGCTGTAGATGTTTATGGAAGCAGTCTGCCTCATCTTTTCTCCCGTGCAGCAGCTGGTGGATTCAAACTGCCCACCTTTTGCTTGGCAGCCCAGTGCTTTAACCACTACTGGAACAATAGACTCACGCAAATTCACCCAACTGGTTCTTGACAAAGGTGCAAAAGTAATTGGCCATCCATAGGATATATATATACACACACATACACCTTATATAAAAATTAACTCAAAATCAATCATTACCTAAATTTTTGGGGACTTAAACATAGGAAAAAATCTTCGTGACATAGGGTTAGATGAAGTGCCTTATACATGACACCAAAAGCACAATCCGCAAAAAGGGAAAATTTACAAATTGGATGCCATCAAAATTAAAAGATTCTGCTTTGTGAATATTCTAACTAAGAGGATAAGACAAGCCACAGACTATGAGAAAAAATTTGCAAAACACACATATGACCAAGGATTTGGATCCAAAATATATGAAGAACCTTCAAAATTCAACAGTAAAGATCAATCCAATTAGAACATGGACATAAGACATGAACAGACAGTTTGCTAGAGAAGATATACAGCTGCAAACAAGCACATGAAAGGATGTTGAACATGATTGGCTATGAGGGAAAGCAAAGTAAAGCAACAACAAGCTATTAGACCAATCAGATACCACACTTACCAGGGTAGCTCAAATGGAAAACTCTGACATATTAAGTGCTGGCAAGGATGTGGAGCAACTGGATCTCCTCTGCATTGCTGGTGGGAATACAGAATGCACAGCCACTCTGGAAAACATCTGGGAGGTTTCTTATAAAATTAAGCATACACTTGCCATCCAACCCAGCAATGTAGTCCTGGACATTTGCATTAGAGAAATGAAAACGTATGTCCTCACAAAAACCATACATGATGGTGGGCTTGGGACCATAGTCGCAGGGGACATCAAGCTCAATTGGCATAACATACTATACAAAACATTGTTCCACCTCCTACTTTGGCGAGTAGCGACTGGGATCTTAAAAGCTAGCAAGCTCCCATCTAGATGCAATGATGGGTCTCTCTTCTTCCAGAGCAAAGAAGAATGAAGAAAACCAAAATTCATGGAAACAATTAGTCCTAGTGACTGGTACACCATCTGATCTGCAACCTATACGACTATGAGACCAGAAGAACTAGATGGTGCCCGGCTGGTCATCCACTTGGAAGGGGATCTATTTAGGAGTTCCTTGATAGAGAGGGAGAACAATGTGGAACAAAATTCAAAATGATTTGGAGAAAAAAAAGAAGAGGGGGAACCAGGTTTGCTGGTCTGATACAACCTGGTGGAACCACTGAGACTATGGCCCCTAGCTGCCCTTCAGGTCTGGAATTGAACCCACACCTGTGGTTTCCAGCCAAACAAAAGACAAGCATATGAGTTGAACATTTACCTCAGGTAGATACACTCCTTGGAGAGAACAATCATGGGAGAAAGAAAGGCTGTTTATGCACAGGGAGACAGCTCAAGGGGCAGGAGTGCATGGAGGGATGGACACTGGGAAGAGGAAACTATGGGGAGGAAGTGGGAGGGCAGCTGTTGCATTGTGGTAAACTGTGGTCAATGTCATGAGACAAAGTGTATGTGAACTGCTGTATAGAAAGTGAATTTGCTCTGTAAATTTTCACCCAAATCACAATAAATAAATAAATAAAACCATACATGATGGTGTGCTAGTCAAGATTCTGTGTCAACTTGGCTGGGCTGTGGTTTTGAATGGCTGGGCAGCTGGATATAGTTATTCTGCATAATTGTAATAACTGTAATCACCTCCATGGTGGGATCTGCTGTGAGCAGGTAAGGAGCTGCCTTTGGTTTGTGGCCAGCTTCTGGTATATAAAGAGAAGCTTTGGGAATGGGCCCTGGCTTTTGGCACATCTGGATCTTGCCACGTGGCCTGGATCTGGGGATGGTTCCTGAACTTGACCTAGTGTCCTGCCATGTTGTCTGCTAATCTTGGGACTGCACCATTTTACTTGTCGATCTTGGGTACATCAGCCTCAGCAGCCAGCAGCTCCATGAGACAGAAAAATCTTCCAACTCTAGTGGGCCTGGAACAGGAAGCACAGCTGAAGTCCAAGGTCGAGGGACCTTCACCCATCTTCTAGAGCTGCACTTTGAACTCAGGCTTCTATCCTCCAAAACTGTGAGAGAATCGATCCCTGTTTGTTAAAGCCATCCACTTGTATTTCTGTTATAGCAGCATTAGAGAACCAAAAGAGGTGGTCATAGCAGCTTTATTTGTTAATAGCTGCAAACCGGAAACAACTCAAAGGACTTCGATAGCAATCTGGATAAACCAATCACTACTCAAGCACCAAAAGGAATAAATTATTGATGTAGGCAACAATTTGGATGAATCTCGAGGGTAATACATTGAGTGAAGACAAGCCATCCTCAAAAGGTTCAGTACTGTTGTGTTTTCATTTATATAATATCTTTAAATGACCATAGTTTTGAGATGGAGGACAGATCGATGGTTTCCAGGGGTTGGGCTTGGGGGAGGATCTAGCTCTAAAGGGGGAGGAAGACGGCATTGTTCTGTGATTGGTGGAATTGTTCTGTATCTTGATGGTGATGCTGGATACACCAATCTGCACGTGATGACGTTCCAGAGTACTACACACACCATGGTGCAAATGGTTAGCGTGGTTGGCTGCTAACCGGAAGGTGGGAGGTTCAAACCCACCAGCCACTCCTTGGAAGGAAGGTTGGGCAATCTACTTCCATAGTGATACTGCCTCAGAAACCCAAGAGGGGTCACTATGAGTAGGGTCCGACTAGAGGGCAAATAACAACAACACACACAGCATGGTGTAAATGGTTAACTGGCTTGGCTGCTAACTGGAAGGTTGGGGGTTCACGTCCTCCTAGAGGCACCTTGGAAGAAAGTCCTCACAATCTACTTCCAAAAACACCAGCCATTGAAAACCCAAATGTGGCTCTATTTCTACCCCGACACACACGGAGATGCCATGCGTCAGAGTTGACTTGATGACAACTAGTGGCGGTGGTGGTGGTGGGGATTAAAAAAAAAAACATAAAAACCCCACAAGTGCGTGTAAAACTGGTGAAATCCGAATAAGGTCCACAGTTTGCTGAGTATTACAGTACCAGTGTCAATTTCCTGGTTTTGACAACGTCCTGCGGTTATGTAAGATGCTAGCACTGGGAAAGTTGGGGGAAGGTGCATGGGAACTCTCTGTACTATTTTTACCACTTGTGTGTCTAAAATTATTTCAAAATAAAAAGTTTTTTGAAACTACCCTAACTCGCAGGGCACGTGATCACAGAAGTCTGGAGACCCCTACGGAGCAGTCTAAACGAGCTGCCACCAAGTCGCTTCCATGTCGTGTCCCAGCAGAGCCGTGCTCCACAGGGTTTGCACAGGCTGTGTTCTCTCGAAAGCAGATGGCCAGGCCTCTTTTCCAAGGCCCCTCTCCGTTGATTCAAATCATGGTATACAGTCATGATAAGTTCTAAGTAGACCTTTATGGGTCAGCTCAGTCTTATTCACTGTTGTTTCTCCAGTTCTTAGCATTGCACCTGGCACATGGTAAGCACTCAGCAAGTACTGTGGAGTAGACTCATAACCTGTGTGCGACGTCTGCTCTTGCCTGACTCCAAAGGGAGAGAGAAGGAGCTCAGACCTGTGTCCTCTCGCTTCTTGTTTCCCCTCCCCGCCCCCCTAGAATCCTGGCTGGGCAGGTGCGAGGAGGCTCGGGTTTCCTAGAGCTGGGAGGTGGAGGTCTGTGAGGCTGAGTGACAGAGCTGGGGATTCCTGGAAGAGCAACCAGCAGGCAGACGGCCGACACCAACGCTGACCCAGGCTTGGCAGGAGACAGGCTCTTCCCATGCTGGCCGTGTGGGTGGGCGGACGGCCAGGCAGAAGGAGCCCCTTCTGGTACAGGCTCGCTCCTCCCACAGTCCTGGGCCTGGAGCTGCTTTGAGGGGCCTGCCTGGAGCTTTTTAAATTTCCCTGCCCCTTTCAGAGTCACTTTACCAGAAAAACAAAGTTGATTCCAACTCATAGCGTCCCTCAAGTGGAGCAAACAATTAAGCACTCAGCTACTAACCGAAAGGTTCACAGTTTGAACCCACGCAGAGGCGCCTTGGAAGAAAGGCCTGCTGATTTGCTTCTGAAAAAGTTTACTCGGGAACACATGGGGTCTCCGTGAGTCCAAATGGATTCTTAAGGCACCTGGTTTGACTGGTTTTGTTTTTTGGGGAAGCTGCTTTGGCCTCAGTTTGAATCTCGGCTCTGCTGCTTCCTGGTTGGATGATCTTGGAACAAGTCACTTCACCTCATTGAGCGTTGGTGTTTTCATCTGTAAATTGGGGATAATATTCCCATAGCTCATTCAGCTCTTGTGGGGACATTGAGTTCATTCCAGTAAACGGTTTAGAGCTGAGGCAGGATGTTTGTGCTCAGGGAATGTGAGGCCTTTCCCCTTCCTCTTTATTATGAGCATCAGGCACCAGTGGACGGGGGTGGGGCCAGCACACTCAGGGGGTTGTTCTTCCCACTGAGCCACCCCCACGGGCTGCTGCTCTGTATCCGGCTGAGAGTCACTGAAAACAAGCAGCCCGGGCAATCTCACAGGCTAGGGCAGCCAGTACGAGGGCCATGAGAAAATAGGAGAGAAATGTGGAACAGAACCTCAAATTCCTTAAGCATATAAACCCAGACCTACTGGCCCGGTTGGGACTGGAGGACACACTGATACTATTGCCCTGAGATACTCTTCAAACCTTGAATGGAAACTAATCCTTGAGGTCACCTTGTAGCTACACATCAAATTGGCTCAAAGAGTAATGAATATCACCCATAAATACAGTGCTTCTGTAAAAAATCACCTATGAGACCAAACATTAAAAAGGACTTTAAAACAAAAATGAGAGCGTAAGGAGCAGGGCAACTAGATTAATGGAAACAGAACAACCAGAATGGAAAGAATGACAATGTTCATGCATTGTGAAGGTTGTAAACCATGTCACTGAAGAACTTGTGTAGAAATTGTTGAATGGGAACCTAAACCATTGTGTAAACCTTTATTGAAAACAATAAAATATTATTATTATTTATGTCATTTTTTTTAAAGGCAGCCAGTGAGGAAGGGGGCTTTGGTGAGGGTGACAAGATACTGTTTCCTGGGGATGAATCAGGCTGCTTGGGTTCAGGTCCTGCCTCTCTCTGCCTTTTCACTAACCCTCAGCACCTTATTTAGGTCTTTTGGGTACTTACCTTCTCGGGTACCTCCAAACAGTGATGAGGTGGTGAATTGGTGGCTCAGGTAGAATCCTTGCCTTCCGTGCAGGAGAGCTGGGTTGGCTTCCCGGCCAGTGCGTCTCACGTGCAGCTACCACCCGTCTGTCAGTGGAGGCTCACGTGTCGATGCCAGATCCGTTTCAGGGATGCTTCCAGGCTGTTGGACCAGAAGAAAGACCCGGCAATGTTCTTCGCAAAGTGAGCCGTGGGGATGCTGTGGCTGACAGCGTTCCAGTCTACAGCCGACCATGGGGATGGCATGGCACCACGTAGCAGTTCGTGCTGTTGTGCGAGGGGTCACCAGGAGTCGAGTGAATGACAGCTAACAACAACAACAAACGGAGGATGATTACCAAAACCAGTCAGATGGCTGTTGTATTAAACGAGATGCTGTCTGGAAGGCCCTTGGCACTGGGCCTGGCACCTGGGTGATCAGTCACTGCCAGGGATGGTTGGTATCGACCATCCCCTCCTCACCATCACTGTGTGTATGTACACGCAGACAATGGCGTTCTAGAATTTGCAGGTGTTTTCAGCTGCTGCAGCTGCCTCCTCCTTCTCCTCCTCCTCCTCCTCCCGTGACTGTCTCCAGGAGTCCTGACTCAGCTGCCCCGCTTGTTGTCCCCTGGGCACAGGGCCCTCACGGGCAGCATCCTCTGGGGACAGCACCATGAGTGACTATCTGGGTTACCTGCAGCCTCGTCAGACTCCCTCCCCGGAAACTGGGCCCCGCGTCCTGGGCCGAATGGCTTTGTCAGGGCTGAGATAACATCCTCCGTGTCCTCAGCTGCCCTGAACATCAGGTGGCCGCCTGGGCACAGGGAGGGCAGGGGAGGAAGGTCAGCCACTGGGCCTGTTCGGCGGCCACAGCAGGGAGAACATGGTGTTCCTGGAGAGCCGGCTGGGCTGACCGCACCTCTGGCCCAGCCCCCTGGGTCTCCCAGAAGGTGTAGGTCTTAAGAGTGGCCAGGCGCCTCCCTCAGACAACATCTAGCCCAAAGCGCTTGTTTTCTGGTGAGGAAACTGAGGCCCATAGTGGGTGAGTGACGTCCCTGAGCAGGCAGGGGCAAAGCATGTCCTGAAACCTGGGCTTCTGACTCCCAGCTCTCACCCCTCACCCCTCACCTCTCACCTCTCACCACACTGCGGCAGGCTGTGCTTCCCCTAGTTGCTATGGGAACTAAACCTCCCATTTTATCATCTGTGAAAAGGGGCCATAATGTGAACCTCATAGAAATGTTCAGATGATGAAATAAGGAACGTGAGGTGCTTGTGTGTGATGTCGTAGACTGCACGCACGTGTGTATGAAAGCTTTAAGTTGGCCCTGATTGCTTCCTGTGTGCCAGACAACTGCCTAGATGCTTTACAGGTGTTAACTCATTTAAGTCCTGCTTTAGATTCATCTTACATTTCAGCTCTGGTGGCACACGCTTGGCTGCTAACCAAAAGGTTGGTGCTTCAAACCCACCAGACATTCCAGAGGAGGACAATGAGGCGGTCTGCTTCCATAAAGACATACAGCCTCGAAACCCTGTGGAGGCACTTCTACTCTGTCTTATAGGTTGCTGTGAATTGGAATCAACTCAATGGCAGTAGGTTGATGGGTTGGTTGATTAGATTCATCTTAATACTAATATCCATTTAATTGTGGACTTGATGTGCTAGCTATTTTTCTGGATCATATAAAAGTATATAGCTATGCAAATGGTACGTGTTTTTCCAGATAATATGTGGGAACATTGGCCTAACCCCATCTTTTCTTTCTTTCTTTTTTTTCTTTTTCTTTTAATTTTTCTTGGATGACCAAAGAGAGGCTCAGGTTTCCTGATGGTCTCAGGAGTCAGTTACTGGTTCAGCTTCCCTTTACTGAAGAGGATGCTGAGGCAGGGAGACATTGAGTAACTCACCCAAGGTGCTGGCAGAGCTAAGGGTCACGCCAGGCAGTCCAGATCCAGAGTCAGTGTGTGGAGCACGAAGGTGTTGTTCAGGGGACAGCGTGAGTCAGGGGCTGACCCGGCAGCAGCTAACAAGAACCAGATGGGGAGGAAAATGGGCCCAGAGTCAGAGGGCTGTTACGTTCAATGAGATGCTGCATGGAGAGCCCTGAGTCTGGCACCTGGTGGGTGGTCAGTCACTAGCAGGGATGGTTGCTACTGGCCTTCACCATTCTCTTCATCACCACTGTGGGCATGTCCGTGGAGAGAAGGGCATTCTAGAATTGGCAGGTGTTTTAGTTGCTGTCTCCTCCTCCTCTCCTGAGGTTGTCTCTGGACCACTGCCGGGAGACCCCTATGCAAGCCTACCTTTGCCTCCGATCTGTGATGGCGGCCTGTTGAGCAGGAAGCAGGCTTCCTGCCCCAGACCTGCAGCCCTGTGTCCTCCCGCCTTCCCTTGCCCCGCTCTCCTCTCTCGGTTTCTCTGCTGAATCGATCCTGCCTTTGGTTCTGGGGAGGGGATATTTTCCTCTCTTCTAGGGTGGTCAGGAGGTACCTGGCCTCCACCTTTGGAGATTTCACTTCTGGGATGGGTCTAGTCCAAACCCCAGAGTGGTTGCAGCCATTAAGTGAACTCAGTTCTACCCAAACAACTCCCCTGAACTGAGCTTGACCCTACAGCATCCTTTAGAGTGTGGTCCTCCCTGAGCCCATGTGACTTTCCAACAAATGAGGGATGGAGACAGAGCAGTTGTGGGACTACAGGGACACACAGCTGCAAGGGCAGATCCCAACTAGGAACAGCTCATCCCAGATGTTCTTTGATGCCAGCCACTCTGAGCCACAGCCACCCTTGCCACCTTTCTCCCTGAAAATTTAGTTATTGATTAAAACCAACTAACAAACAACTCACAGCCATCAAGTTGATTCGACTCATAGCAACCCCTCATTGGGTTTCTGAGGTGGTATCTCTATGGAAGTAAATTGCCCAGCCTTCCTTCCGAGGACTGGCTGGTAGGTTTGAACCGCCAGCCTTCTGGTTAGCAGTCAAGTGCCTCAGGCACTGCACCACCAGAACTCCTATTATTTCATTAAGTAGGTGATTATGTGCCCTTGGTGCAAAATGTGAGGGAGTCCCTGTGTGGCACAAATAGTTAAGCATTGGACTATGAACTGAAAGGTTGGCAGTTCAAATACAGCCCTGAAAAATGTGCTCTGCTTCCAAGAGGCCACAGCCTTGAAAACCCTATAGAGCAGTTCCACTCTGAAACGCATGGGCTCATGCACCAGAATTGACTCCACGGCCACTGGCTTGGGGATTCGGGTACAAAATGGCAGAGTTGCATGTGGCCTTTTGATGGACACAAAGAAGGAAAAGAAAAAAAGGAAGAGGAAGAGAAGGAATAGAAGGAGGAGGAAGAAAAGGAAAGGAGGAAGCGGAGGTCAGAGAGGAAGAGAAGGAGGAAACGGAGGAGGAGGGAGAAAAATTTACCTCATGCTAACTAACAAGTGTGTCAGGCCTTCTTCTAAGTGTTTACCATATTTCAATCCCTCAATGACTCTAGATACCACCACTTCTCCCACTTGTCTGATGAGAAAACTGAGGAATCATTGTGACTTGCCCAAGGCTGCACAGCTAGTAAGACACATTCCGAATCTGTGCTCCCCCTACCGTGTCTTACTGTCTCCCCTGTAAGCATGTCTGGTTGACTAGCTGACCGCTGGGCCTAAATGTACTTGACCAGCATCCAGTCTTCTGCTATTTCTATGCTGCAGTGGATTTCCTTGGGCAGGTGAGATGTCTGCCTGCCTGTGAATGTATTGTTGGATGAAGGCCCCAGGAACTGGGCTGTGAGATAAAGGTGTGAAGGTACTTTATCTTCGTTCTGATTCTTTCCTTTTCCTGTTGACAGAGGAGAAACAAGCACACTGTAAACTAGCCTTGCCTGGGCTAGTCAGTTCTTGTCACTGTGGTTTGACAGATGTGTATTGAACAGCTCCTGGGGAGATGGAGAAATGAGGACACAGCCTCACCAGCCAGCCAGACACGGACCAATGCCTAAGCAACTGCCTGTGTTCTCTAGTAGGACCCAGACTGTTTCTTCAGCCCTTTGTAGCCCAAGGCCTTGTATATCTCTGGAATCCGGCCTGCACTGCCCATTCTGAGCTTACAGCCTGTTTCAGTGAGCAGGAAGGAGGCTTCCTAGTCAACATGCCCGTTGTTAGACACTCTGGCCCAACCCTCCACCCCGCCACAAACACTCTCTAGGGCTGGGTAGCAGCTGCTCCTTTTTGGTGTCCCTACAGAGTCCAGAGAAGTTCACTGTCTTGCCTAGGTGAGCCTGCCAGATCATCTCAATTTCTTCTAGAGACGCCAGGAATCTGGCTTTTTATATGAAATCTCCAGACTTTTAATGTTAGCAACTAATAAGGATGGAACAAATCAAAAATTCCAGCAACAGAAAACACTGTCAGGCCAAACATAACTCATCTGCAGACCAGATGCGGCCAGTGGGCCACAGGTTTGCCTTAGCAGATAGCCTTGGACTTGTGGCCCAGCTCTGCCGCTTAATCTGAGCTCTGTGACCAGTCGTTGGAAGCCTCAATGTCTGCATCTCTAGAAGGCGCATCAGTCCCCACTTTGCAGCCTTGTTATGAAGAACGATGACTCCATGCGGTACACCAGGTGTGGTGCTGCCCCCTCACCCCACCAGGTAATAGATCACTAGTATTGTTATGGTGATGGTGTTAGATGAAATCACTTGTGGGAGGCAGAGATCTTTGAGTAAGAAGATGGATTCCATTCCAAGCCTGTCAGGTGTTAGAAGTTGGGAACACCCCCACATGGAGATAACAAGAAGGAATTTGGGAACATGCATGGAGGCTGGGCATTTTTATTGGGGGAGGGGAAACTGTCTTCCATCCGTGGTTGTCATTGTGTGCCATCATCAAGTCAGTTCCAACTCATAATAACCCCGTGTAATGGAGTAGAAATGCCCCATAGGGTTTTCTAGGCCGTCATCTTTATAGAAACAGAATGCAGGTCTTTCTCCTGCAGACCCGCCCAGTGGATTCAAACCACCAATCTTTCAGTTCACAGACAAGCACTTAACCATTGCACTGCTGGGGCTCCTTCTAGAGTGAATTTTTACAGAGGTGAGGTTTTTGTTTTTTTGTTTTTTCCTTAATCATTAATGTGTTTATTTAGAATTCAGCTTATATAATTTTTCTATTGTGGTAAAATATGTATTAACAAAACATTACTGATGAAGATTAAAGACTATATATAGTCTGCAGTATGGTTTATACCCCAACATAAAGAAAACAAAAATCCTCACAACCGGACCGATAAGCAGCATCACAATAAATGGAGAAAAGATTGAAGTTGTCAAAGATTTCGTATTACCCCAACACCCATAGGAGCGACAGTTAAGAAATCAGACAATGTATTGCACTGGACCATAAGGTCACTATGAGTCAGAGCCAACTCTGTGGTGCCTCACAATGACAACAACAACAACAAAAATTGCCAGTTGCATAATTATTACAAGTACAATTCACTGAATTGATTACGTTCGTCATGCTGTGCAACCATCACCACTCTTCCCTTCCGGATTACTCCACCACCATTAACAGAAACTCGGGGCACCCTAAGCAGCGACTCCTCCTTCTCCACTCCCTCCCAGACCTGGCTACCGCTAATAAAGTTGGATCTGTGTCCATTTGCTTCTGGTCACCATCTCCACATTGGATGCTCAGGTGGCTTGTTGTCATTGCTTCCTGGAAAATAGCCCAATTCCCTGAACCGGCTGCTCTTCCTTAGGAGGTAAATCTGGAAATAAAAAGTCCAACTGAGCTGAGTTCCTAAAGAGAAACCACAGGGTGCGAGGGAGAGGAGGTGGTGGAGGCTGTAGGTAGAGGCCATCCACCTGACGTTGTGCTTTTACTTTCTCTGCCAGAAACAAGGAACTCAACTGATGGCAACAAGAACTTACTGAGAATTCTACTCTGTCTATGGGTTTGGGGCTTACTTGTTGGAAGAACCACTGGACCCCAGTTAAGAGATGTAGGCTCTGCTTGCTGTCTGCTATGTAGTCTCTCTATGACCTCGGCCAACTCCCATCCATCCTTTGGACCTACAATTATTATTTGTAAAGCGACTAGATTGGACTGGGCCAGCATTTCCCAAAGTATGGGCTCCTGCTACTGGTGGTCTATGGGATGACTTAGGTCAAACACAAAAACAGGCCTTCAAGAACAATCAATCCTGCTGATTACTTGAAGGAGAAAGCTGTCAGTTTAGTACTAAACAACAACAACAAAAAACCAAATCACTGCTGTCAAGTCAGATCCGACTCATAGCAACCCCTTCTTGGGTTTCCAAGGTGGTATCACTATGGAAGTAGATTGTCCAATCTTCCTTCCAAGGAGTGGCTGGTGGGTTTGAACCTCCAGCCTTCTGGTTAGCAGTCAAATGCCTTAGGCAGTGTGGTACGAGAGCGCCTAGCTTAGTACTAATGGGTCATTAATGTCTTTGTGACACCTTCTAGGGCAGATGGCGAGCAGGCCCCAGGCCCAGGGCCTTGGGCAGGCCACTGTATGAGTCATCTGTTGCTGAGTGTCTTCGTTTCCCAGAGCTACTGTAACACAAATACCACAAGGGGGTGGCTTTTTAAGGACAGAAATCTATTTTCTCAAAGTTGCGGAGGCTAAAAGTCCAAATCAGGGTCTCAGCTGTGTAGATCCCTTCCTTGTTGGCAGTCCTGAGTGGTCCTTGGTCCTTTGTTAGTTCCTTGACTTGTACATGATCCTGCCCTTTTTATAATTCAGAACTGATTTGATTTATAATCCCCACTACTCAGGTAAGATCTAGATAACACACAAAGAAAACCCTATTTCCAAACAGGATTACAGCATTTAGGATTCCAACATATTTGGGGGGGGGGGAGCGGCGGGAGGAGTGTTCGATCCATAATGCTGTGTAACAGAATATCCTCAAACTTAGTGACTTTCATCATGGCACAGCTTCTATGTGTCAGGAATTCAGAAGCAATGTAGCTGGGTGGTTCTGGTTCAAGGTCTCGCATGAGGTTGTTGTAATCATGTGGGACTGTCTGACCCACTTGTCAGGTGGCTCGAGTAGATGCTGACTGTTGGCAAGAGTGCTCAGTTCTTTGTCACATGGGCCTCTTCACAACTGCTTGAGCGTCCTCATAACATGGCTGCTGGCTTCCTCCAGAGCAAGCAGTGGAGACAGCAAGGGAGCAAGGAAGCAGGTGCAATGTCCTTTATGACCTAGCATTGGAGTCACATGCTATCGTTTGCAAGATACCCTGTTGGGAGACTATGGGACGAATAGGGCTCAGGTCAGCCTTACTGTTGCAGGAGGAAGCTACACAATGACAATGAATATCAGGAAGTAAGGATCATTGGCACTATCGCAGAGACCGGTACACTAGAAATTAATAGGAGTTTCATTTTTCTGGTTACCGTGTCTACACTTGTATATGCTGAGAAGGTATATTAGTGTTTTGTGACCTATAATTTCCATGAATGATGTCCTATATGTCTTACAGTATAACCTACTTTTTTTCACTCAATGATATGTTCCTGAGATCTATCTCTGTTGATACAAATAGATCTTGTTCATTCCTTAAAATTATAAATATGTGCCACTTTTCATTATTCATTTCTCTACTAATGTCCACTTAGATTGTTTCCAATACTTTCATAACAATGATGACTAAAATCTTCATACATGTCCTAAAAACCAAAAAAAAAAAAAAACACCAAACAAACACCTCACTGCTTGAGTTGATTCTGACTCATAGAGACCCTGTTTTGGGTTTCTGAGGCAGTAAATCTTTACAGAAATAGATTGCTCAGTCTTCCTTTCACAGAGTGGCTAGTGGGTTTGAACCACCAGCCTTCTGGTTAGCAGTCAAATGCCTTAGGCACTATGCCACCAGAGCTCCATGTCCTAGGATAGTTAATAAGAAGAGAAATTGCCAGGTTATAGAATACGTGTGTTTTACATTTTGCTGGATGGGGTCAGTCGCCCTTAACAATGTTCATACCAATTTACATTCCCAACCACAGTCTAAGAGTGTTTGCATTTCTCCACGATGTTACAAACATTTGGTGTTGCCAGGCATTTTTTTTTGAAATGTTGTTGTTGAGAATATACACAGCAAAAAATACACCAATTCAGCTGTTTCTACGTGTGCAAGTAAGTGGCATTGATGGCGTTCTTCAAGTTGTGCAACTATCTCACCTCCCTTTGCTGAGATGTTCCACCCCATTAACTTAAGCTCACTGTTCCTTGTGGTTCCTATCTAATCTTTTGAGCTGCTGTTGTCAGTTTGGTACCAGATAGATCTTAAAAGAGCGAAATTCTCAAGGCAGATATTTCTTACTAGTTTGGTTTTAAGAAGACATTAAACAAAACCCACTGCCATTAACTCCATTCTGACTCATAGCGACCCACATTGGGTTTACAAGGTAGTAAATCCTTATGGAAGTAGATTGCTCCATCTTCTTTCCATGGAGTGGCTGGTGGGTTTGAACCACCAACTTTCTGATTAGCAGTCAAATGCCTTAAGCACTGTGCCACCAGAGCTCCTTAAGACACTAGGGGATATCTTTGGTTTAAGGTTTAAAGATTATCTCAGGGCAGTAGTTTCAGGGTCCATCTAGCTTCCATGGCTCCAAAAAGTCTGGAGTCCATGAGAATTTGAAATGCTTCTCTGTGTTTTCCCCCTTTTGATCAAAGATTCTTCTAAAGAATTAGATTCTTCTAAAGAATGTTTGATCAAAATGTTCAGTAATGATAGCTAGGCAGCATCCCGTTCTTCTCATCACATGGCAAAGGAGTGTTGCCAGACATTGTAATTTTGCCAGTCTAATGGGTACAGAAATGCACATTTATATCTCTCTGAGCATTAGTGAGGTTGAGCGTCTTTTCCCAATCCCACCTGAACAGTGGAGGACGTTCCCAGAGGTTAAATTGCTCCTCCCGAAGCATCTGCTAGTCTGTGGCAGAGCTGAAGAGCTGTTGGGTTCTGACTCATAGTGGTTCCATGTATAACAGAATGAAACACTGCCCAGTCCTACGTCATCCTCACAACCATTGCTGTGTTTGAGCTCCTTGTTGCTGTCACCATGTCAATCCATCTCATTGACAGTCTTCCTGAAGTCTTGCCATTCTTGCTTCTAAGGAGCATTCTAGCTGTACTTCTTCCAAGACAGATTTGTTCATTCCCTGGCAAAAAAAAAAAAACAAAAAACAACCCTCAGTGCCATTGAGTCGGTTCCGACTCATAGCAACCCCTCCTTGGGTTTCCAAGGCAGTATCTCTACAGGAATAGATTGCCAGTCTTCCTTCTGAGGAGTGGCTGGTGGGTTTGAACCTCCAGCCTTCTGGTTAGCAGTCAAATGCCTTAGGCACTGTGCCACCAGAGCTCCCTGGCAGTCCGTGTTATATAGAGCTGAATTAGAACCCAAGATTATATAGTCCATAAACCCACGTTCTGTTCAATACGTTGAACCAGTTGCTGTCAAGTTGATTCAACTCATGGTGACCCTGTGTGTATCAGGTTAGAACTGGGCTCCACAGGATTTTCAAAGGCTGGTTTTTCACAAGTATATCCCCAGGCCTTTCTTCCAAAGTGTCTCTGGGTGGCCTCAAACCTCCAACCTTTCAGTTAGCAGCCAAGTGCATTCACCACGTGTGCTACCCAGGGCCTCTTCTGATAGTTTATACTGGCTTTAAACCTGTACTGCCTCTTTAAGAAAATAAAGGAGGGAAAAACAGCATCGCCTGGCTTCTGAATTCCTGCCTGTTATGCCTCCTACTTGGGGGGGGGGGGGGGATCTACAGAGTGTGTTATTTTTCTTGGAGCCCAGGCCAAGTGGCGTTTACCTCCACCTCGGAGGATGCGGTGGCCAAGCTAATATCCCGGACGGGAAATGTGTGCCCAAAAGATTAGCTTCATTGTGTAGGGCTGGACGCTTTCCACTGGCTTTGTTTATAGGACTGATTGTTTTTGTGAAGTTGTTTGCTCCGGTGAGTCTCCAACCTCTTGGGGCCCACTGGCCGTTGAGAGGCTCAGATTTACCGGTAGGCCGGAGCTCGGGCAGGAAAAGCCCAGCATGGACCAGGTCCCCTGGGGGTACCTCTGGAGTCCGTCTGGGCCTTGGTCAAAAAGCAAACTTGGGGCCTTATTTTATTCCGTTTTAAAAACTGGATGTGCCACCGGGTGTTGAGTTTCTCCCCTCATGGCAGTTGGCACTGGTATTTTTGTGTTACTGTCGACATGCGACACCACTCGCCTCTGCACGCTTCCACACGTGTTGCTGGGATTTGGAGTGAGTTCTTTTCCCAATGCGTTCTGCTAGCAGCACCATGAACCTAACGGCACAGGCTCCCATGGGCCCATTTGTTCCAAATCAGCTAGCAGATGGCGCTTGTAGAGCGTGTGGTTAGCACACCCCAATTCCAGGCCACTAGGCATTTCTCCTCGGGTGGTCTCGGCGCTGTCTTCCCCCTGTGCAGGGGGACACATTGTGTGTGGCATGCAGCACAGATGCTAGTTGCTAACATGTGCTCTTTCCATCTTTCCAACTTCCTACCCAGCCAGGCAGCCAGGCAGCCAAACCACCCCATCACCCTGAGCTTACTGACTGGTCCCAAACCTCAAGAATTCAGGCCAGGCACTCTGGCCAGGGAGAATGTGAAAGTCAGGGAGAGACAGCAGGCTCCTTAGTTTCTTGGAGCTTCAGCTTTCTTGTCTGTACAATGGCATGACAAAGCCACCTTGGGTCCTGAGGTTATTGAGGAAGTCAAGGACATTGGTGGCTAAAGCTCTGAGTGCAGTGAACCCCTGAGTGCCCAGGACGCCCTCACTACAGGTTCTCAAGAATCCCTGGGTGGTTGGTCTCTACTTGTCTGGAGCAGTAGAGGAAGAAGGAGAGTCAGGAACAGGAGGAAGGAATGGAATGTGTGGTTAATTGCCTCCATGCACAGCTGCCTCCTGTGCCATGAGACCAGAAGAACAAGAGGTCCCCAAATACCAGCACTGAATATTTGATTAAGATTCTTTAGAAGAATCCTGATCAAAGGGGGGGAAATGTGGAACAGAATTTTAAATTCTCAGGGACTCTAGACTTTCTGGAGCCATGGAAGCTGGATGAACCCCTGAAACTATTGCCCTGAGATAATCTTTAAACCCTAAGCAAAAAATATCCCCTAATATCTCCTTAAAACCAAGTTATACTTCAGCTTAACTAGTAAGGAATGTCTGCTTGGGCTTTATGTTCTTTTAAGAACTGTCTGTGTGGGTTCAAAGTAACAATGAGAACAGCACCTCAAAAGGTGAGATAGGAATCTTAGGAAGTGATGTATTTTATTTTTTATTGTGATGTGGGTGAAAGTTTACAGAGCCAATGGGATTTCCATTCAACAGTCCACACACATTCTGTTCTATGACATTTACTGCAACCTCCACGCTGTCACATCATTCTTCCCACTTCCTCCCTGCGCCTGCCCCTTCCCTTTGTACTTCCTTTTTATTCCCTCCCGCCTTCCTTGTTCTGTCCCTGGGTAAGTGCTGTCTTCTTGATCTTATCTGCTTGATTGTTATAATGAGTGCATACCCTCCTGATGTTACTGTTCAGTTACCGTTGAATCATGGGAGTTAAATTCAGTTTCTAGCTTGAAGGGTCTCTAAAGGACATAGTCTCAGGGGTTCCACCAATCTTTATCACACCAGTAAACCTGGTCTTTTTTATGATTTTGAGTTTTGTTACACTTTTTCCCCCACGCTATCTGGGACCTCTTATTGTGGTCCCTCTCAGAGCAATCAGCAGTGGTAGTGGGGCACCATCTAGTTCCTCTGGTCTCATGGTCATGGAGGCTGGGGTTGTATGGTCCATTAGTCCTTTTGACAGTTTGCTGTGTCTTTGATTTTCTTCACTCTTCTTTGCTCCAGGTGAGGAGAGATCAATAGTTGCACCTTAGATGGCCACTTGCAAGCTTTTAAGTCTCCAGTTGCTACTCACCAAAGTAGGCTGTAGAACATTGTCTTTGTGGACTGTCATGCCACTTGAACTTAGTGTCCCCTGAGATTATGGTCCTGAGCTTCCACACCCAGCAAATCATCCCCTCAAAGTGTTTGGTTATGACTAAGATATTTTCATAACTCTGTCCTTTGTATGTTCTACTTCCTTCATGGATATATTCGCAGCACATATAAATATATAGGTAGAGATAGCCTCTATCAAAACTATGTGTATATATATAATTTGTGAGTGTAGTCCCATTCACCTTACCACCACTGTTCTATGTATCCACTCCTAAATCAGTGTTATTACTATTATTGCAGGATTTTGTGTGTAATAATATTCACATTTGTTTGCCTTTAACTCTTGTGGAAGCAGTGAGTTTATGTTAATGAGGAGGAGCAACTCAGAAAAGGAGGGTGAGAATGGTTGCACAACTTGAAGAATATAATCAGTGTCAATTTCCTGAACATGTAGAAACTTGAACTGGTTGATTTTTTTTGCTGTGTAAATTTTCAACAACAACAACAATCCCTGGGTGATATACACAGTTGATGTGTTCACCTGCTAACTACAAAGGTTGGAGGTTGGAGTTCACCCAGAAGTGCCTTGAAAGAAAGGCCTAGAAATCCACTTCTACTCTGACATGCATAGGGTTTCCATGAGTCAGAATTGACTTACATCAATTGATGTACACAGTGCATTGATTGCAGAGGAGAACGTACCAAAAAAAAAAAAAAAACCAAACTCACTGCCAGTTCCAACTCATAGCAGCCTCCTTTGGGTTTCGGAGGTGGTAAATTTTTACAGAAGTAGATTACACAGTCTTTCTTACATGGATTGGTTGGTGGGTTTGAACCACCAACCTTCTGGTTAGCAGTCAAACGCCTTAGGTACTATGCCACCAGAGCTCCTTGAGAAGAGAGCATAGCAGGCCCTTAAATCAGTCTGAGGGCCTAGGGAAATCTTCCTGGAAGAGGGACATTTGAACTGAGTCTTAAAAGTGACTCCTTGTGCTATTTTGGTTTGCCACCAAAAGACTAAGGTGCACCTGACCCATGTCATGATATTTTCAATCACCTCATATGCATGTGGAAGTTGAACAATGAATAAGGAAACCTGAAGAAGAATTCATGCCTTTGAATCGTGGGATTGGCAAAGAATACTAAAAACACCATGGACTGACAGATGAATGAACAAATTGGTCCTAGAAGAAGTACAGCCAGAATGCTTCTTAGAAGCAAGAATGGCCACATTTCATCTCTCGTATTTTGGTCATACTGTCAGAAGGGACACGTCCCTGGAGCCCTGGAGGGACATCCTGGAGAAGGATGTCGTGCTTGATAAAGTAGAAGGTCGGCAACAAAGGGGAAGACCCTCAATGGGATGGATTGACACAGTGGCTGCAGTGATAGACTCAAGCACAGCAAAGCTTGTGAGGACAATGTTTTATTCTGTTGTACATAGGGTCGCCATGAGTCGGAACTGACACGACATCACCTAAAATTACCATCACCACCAAAAGCACACCAAGGCCTCACGTGACACCACTTGGTGTCCTTGTCCAATGGGAGGTCTTCCTAGCTACTCTGGCCCTTGCTGGCCTTCTATCCTGAATTCCTCAAGGCCTTGCTGGGAAAAGAAATCTGTGTTTCATTATTTTCTCTCTCCTCTTATATGATTTGATTGCATATGAATATCTTCCCAGATGACTCTTTAACAGAAAGGATGCTGTTTTAAATGTTTCTGCAACTGTTGCAGTACCCACAAAGGCTGTGATAATTCATTCACACTCTCAATTGTTTTTTTCCTTTTTGGTGAAAACGTACACAACAAAATATGCACCAGTTCAATTGGTCTCCTCGTCCACAGCAAAGAAGAGTGAAGGAAACCAAAGACACATGGAAACAATTAGTCCAAGGGACTAGTGGACCATGTGAACCACAGCCTACATGATCCTGAGACCAGAAGAATTAGATGGTGCCCAGCTACCACCGTCAACCACTCAGACAGGAATCAAAACAGGAGATCCTGGAGAGAGTCGGGGGAAAATGTGGAACAAAACTCAAAATCATAAAAAAAAAAAAAAAAAAAAAGACCAGGCTTACTGCTCTGATAGAGACGGGTGAAACCCCTGAGACTATGGCCCCAAGTCCCTCTTTAGGCCTGGAATTGAACTCACCCCTATAACTTCCAAACAACAGACAGGCGTATAAGGTGAATGTTTACACCGGGTAGGTACATGCCTTAAAACAGTCAACCATGGGAGATCCGAAGGGCAGCATTTGCACAGGGAGATAGCTTATGGGGCAGCAATGAATAGGAAAGAACACAGGGAATAGGTAACTATGGGGAGGAAGTGGGAAAAGAGCTGTTACATTGTGGGGACTGCAGTCAATGTTGTGAAACAAAATGTGTATGAACTGCTGTATGGAGAATGAATTTGCTCTGTAGACTTTCACCCAAATCACAATTAAAAAAACAAACAAACCCATGCACCACTTCAGTCATTCCTACATGTGCAATTCAGTGACATTGGCTACATTCTTCACATTGTGCCACTTCTCAACAACCTTTTCCAAACTGTCACCATCATTAACACAAACTCAAGGAGCTCTAGTGGTGCAGTGGTCAAACACTTGACTGCTAACTGAAAAGTCAGCAGTTTGAACCCATCAGTTAGTTGCCCCATGGGAGAAATATGAGGCAGTCTGCTTCCGCAAAGATTGCAGCTTTGGAAACCCTGTGGAGCTGTTCTACTCTGGCCTACAGGGTCACTATGAGTTGGAATCTACTCTTTGACAATGGGTTTTCTGTTTGCAAAACAAACTCATTGGGCCCCTAAGCTTCTCATCTATCCTTTCGAGTTGCTGTTGTCAAGTTGATCATATATAGGTAATTCATTAGAGTATAATGCTTAACACAGACATCTTTTTCTAATTAAGCTAAAGTAATATTTGGTTCATGGTTCACTATGAGTCAGAATTGACTTGACGGCAATGGGCATTATTTGGTTCAAAGATGACTTCGGAGGATAGTTTTGGTTCAAGGTTTAAAGATTTCCTTAGTATAATGGTTTTGGTGGGTCATCTGGCCTCCATTCATTCACTCACTTAATCAATCTACTAAGTACCAATAAACATTGATAGGTGACAAGATAAACCTTGCCTAGGAGATCAGGTCCAGGTTCTGGACATTCAGGGACATATTAGTACAAGTCTGTCTCTGGTGTTCACTGAGCCACCATTCTGGACATTAGTCACATACACTATCTTTGGATCCCAGCTGGTCCAAAAACCCCTCAATGGCAGCATCAATGGATGACACAAAGATGGAAGGGAGGACAAGTTTTGAGCTCCCATGACTGGTGTATGGCCTTAGTCATGTGCCTTCATGATTCTGCTCCTCACTTTATTCTCATAGTTCTAGGAGGTGGGCTTTGCATCCTTCGTTTTAGAAGTGAGGAAACCAAGGCTCAGAAAAAGGCCTGTGGTCTCCATGCCACCCCTGGAGGATGTAGGTATTTGCTCTGCAGGACCACACACCCTCTCTGCAGCTCAGACCCACAGAGCAAAGGTGGCAGCAGCAGCTGGTGCTGCTTTTAAAATAATATTTAATTATGTTTTAGGTGAAAGTTTACACAGCAAATTAGGTTCCCATGTAACAAACCGTGTACACACTGTTCCATGACATTGATCACAATTTTCACAATGTGTCAGCATTCTCATTTCCATTTCATCTGGTCTATTTCCATTGGTCTAGGTTCCCTTCCCCTCCTTCCCTCCTCATCTTTGCTTTGGGGTAAATGTCGACCATTTGGTTTCATATAGTTGATTGTTTATGGGGACATCAGAGGCAGCTTCTTGATGTTCTATAACTGACCTAATTCATTTTACTCCCAAGCTTCATCCACAGGGTGACCCTTGGTTGAGAGGGGACTAACTAGTTGTCATCCAGTCAACTCCAACTCATGGCGACCCCATGTGTGTAAGAGTAGAACTGTGTCCCATAGAGTTTTCAAGGCTGGTTTTTCAGAAATAGATGACCAGACCTTTCTTCCAACGCACCTCTGAGTGGACTTGACCTGACAACTTTGTGGTCTGCAGCTGAGCATGTGAACCATTTATACCACCCACAGATTCCAGCATGACACATAATAGTTGCTTAATAAATGTGTTGCTGAATAGATGAATGCATGAACCTTTTGGCCCCAGTGGGCATGCATTTCCCAGAACACATGCTGAATCTCTGTCCCTGTAACCTCCAATTGACCTCTGTGTGACGTTCATCAAGCACCGGTTGCAATGCACAGTTCTGCCCTTTTTCCCACGGTGCACAACAGCAAAACCGCAGATTAGATTTCATTTCTAGTATTTCTTGGCCTGAGCTTTGGAATACACCAGGTTTTATACACTTCATCCTTTTGTGTGTCAGTCTTCCTCTCCACCATCCCCTCCCCTACATCCCCCTCTAAGGTGTTAATCCAGCAGCTTGCTGTAAATGGTGTGCATATCTTCCCACTGCCATGGTCAAGTTTCTTAATCAATAGCCTGACTTGTCAGCACCAGGTAAACACAGCTTTGGTTTAAGAAGGAGGAAACCAAAAGATACCACTGCAAAAGCACATGGGGAAAGAATCCTTTCTTCCATAAATTAGTTAGTTAACCAAGTTAACATATAATGACAACTCTTCGAGCAGTTATCACATGCCAGCCTCTGCTCTAAGCACTGGGCGTGCATCAACTCGTTTAATCCTTACAATCTTTCAGTGTAGGTGTTGTGATTGTTCTTATTCTGTGCAGAGGCAACTAGGGCACAGATAGGTTAATAGTTATTGAACTCTGCTATGGGTCACAGCCTGTGCCTAGGACTTGAAGATGTTGTAGTGAATAAGACAGAGAGGAAGTGCTGTCTTGTGGCACTTGGAGTCTGGTGAAGGAATATGGACAAAAAGCAAGCAGCTAAATTAACATCATAATTTCCAGTAGTGCTTCAATTAGGGATGTTTTGGGTTGCAAGCAACCCAATTACAATGACTTAATCTCTAGGTGTTTATTTCTCTCCCTTTAGCAGAGGATAATAGGATGCTGGTGCGGGTTCTATGGCTCAAGTGTCTACCATCTGTGTGGCCTTTCCCTATGGCTATAGGATGGCTGAGAAGCTCTAGCTAGCATCTCTGTAGCTCAGTTGTTGTTGTTGTTGTTACATGCCATCGAGTCGGACCCGACTCATAGCGACCCCACCTTGGGTTTCCGAGGCACCATGAGCCGTCGGTTAGCAGGCAGGTTCCAGGAGGAAGGCGGAAGAGCAGCACTGGATCAGGCAGTGCCAGCAGATGGCTGCTTCTCTCACTGGCCAGGTCTGAGTCAGATGCCACCTCTGCCTGGATGGTCACTAGGGGGAAGGGCGCTGCCAGGGCAGGTCAGGTCAGCCAGCCAACAGAGTGTGCCCCAGTAAGTGCTAGGAAGGAAATCAAACAGGATAAAGAGGGATCCTTCAGATAGGGTGGTTGGGGGAGGTGGCGTTTGAACAGAGACCTGATGGCAAGAAGGAGCCAGCCCCGCAAAGACCTGGGGACGGATCATTCCACAACAAGGACATTGCAGTTTGAGAACAGCCTGGTGAGATCCTGGGAGGGAGACCTTGACGCTAGAGCGTGTAAACAATAGCCAGCGAGACAAACAAAGGCCACAGAGGAAGATGGGAAGTCTCTTAGGTCCCGTAAGGAGTCTGGATCTTATTCTGAATATGACGTGATCTGGTTTCTGTTTTAAAAAGAATCGTTGGGGCAGAAGAGCTGTTGTGACAGTCATGGGGCTTAAGAGGGCTTAACTGTGGGTGATAGCATAGTTTTTCTCAGCTCCTTCATCTTGGGTTCACTTTTTCTGACTCTTGGACATATCCCACCCCCTTTTTATCTCACACAGCTCTTGTCCCCTCAGTTCCTAGCACAGGGCCAGGCATGTGGCAGGGCTTGATCAGTTAAGCTGAACTGGACAGACTTCTGTCCCTCACATGCCACCCTCCTGTTTTTCACTAGATCAGTGGTTGTCAAAGGTGAATTTGTTCCCCAGAGAACATTTGGTAGTGCCTGGGGACATGTTTAGTTGTCACAGTTGGGGAGGGGGTACTCTTGGTATCTAGCGGGTAGAGGCCAGGGGTGCTGCTGCTAAAAATCCTACAATGCACAGGAGGGCTTATATCACAAGGAATTTTCCAGCACGTAGGAGCCCTGGAGGCACAGTGGTTAAGCACTCGGCTGCTAACCCTCTAGACCAGTGGTTCGAAACCACCAGCTGCTCCACGGGAGAAAGATTTGACCATCTACTTCCATAAAGATTACAGCCGGGGAAACCCTATGGGGCAGTTCTACTCTGTCCTGTAGGGTCACTGTGAGTAGGAATCAACTCAAGGGCAACAGGTTTTTTTCTGGTTTTTGGTTTTTAAATGTTAATAGTGGTAAGACTGAGAAACACTGGGTTAGATCTACATATCGTCTCTTCTATTATTTCCCTAATATCGTCCTTCAAATTATTTCACTTTTTAAATTCAGTTTTAAAAGGAAACCATATATCACTACCATAAATGAGAAACTAGTGTCGCCTGTCATAATTCAGTGTCACCTGCTGGAAATATAAGCACTCAGAAGCCAATAATATATCGGATTCTAGCTGGTTGTTGTTCCCAATTCAGTGTCCCCAGCCTGAAGCTTGCTTGCCCTTTACTTGAGAGGAAGTTGGTCAATATTGTGAAAGATAAGAAAGATTGAGGTCTAGATTCAGTGAGTATGTGCAATGAGCAGCCCAATGAGCAGCCCAGTGCTTTAACCACAGCACCACCAGATTCTGGATTCAATGAGAAGGAAGAGAAATGACAGTTGACTGCCTTGTGTGATTCTGGACTGAATCCTGGATTCGAGAAACTGAAATCACTGAAAGGGACTTCACTGGGACAACTGGCAATTTTAAATATGGACTGTAGATTTGTGAGTATCAAGAGGAGCTCTGGTGACTGCTAACCAGAAGGCTGGCGGTTCAAACCCACCAGCCACTTCTTGGAAGGAAGATTGGGCAATCTACTTCCATAGCGATACCGCCTTAGAAACCCAAGCAGGGGTTGCTATGAGTTGGATTTGACTCGACGGCAGCGAGTTTGGTTTGCTTCGGTAGTATCAAGAGGACAGTTCCTGAATTTGATAACTGTACTTGCTGTTAGCTGCCATGGTGTTGCTTTGACTCTTAGTGACCTCATGAAACGCTGCCCTGTCCTGTGTCATTGTTGTGGCTAACGTGTCAGCCCATGCACAGGAGTTACCCTCATCTTCACTGACCCTCTCCTCTACCAAACACAATGTCCTTTTCTAGTGATGGCCTTTCCTGATGACATGTCCAAGGTAAGCTAGCCAAAGTCTTGACATCCTCACTTCTAAGGAGCATCCTGGTTGTATTTCTTCTAAGAGTGACTTGTTCCTTCTCTGACAGTCCCTGGTATATACAATATTCATCAACCCTGTTGTCATGTATGTCCTTGCTCTTAGGAGAGACATGAATAGAATAAAGGGTCATGGTATCAGCAGCTTACTCTCAAATGTTGATAAAAAATGTGTATGTGTGTATGTGTATATATATATGTATGTGTGCTTATATATATGTATATGTGTGTATATGTATGTATGTGTTTGTAGAGTGAGGGAGGGAAGGATTGAGGGAAAAGGGAGAAAGAAATGTGAAAAAATGTGAACAATTGGTAAATCTAAAAAAACCCACTGCCACTGAGTCTATTCCAACCCACAGCACCCCTAGAAAACAGAGTAGAACTGCCCCATAGGGTTTCCAAGGCTGTCAATCTTTA
>NW_006921899.1:2805140-2810309 GCF_000298275.1 Orycteropus afer afer | reverse complement strand
ATTATTTGCTCAGCATATAGATTGAATAAGTATGGGGAAAGGATAAACCCTGATGCACTCCCTTCCTGATTTTAAACCATGTAGTGTCCCCTTGTTCCATTCAAATATATTATATATATAACCTCTCTTGAACTTCTCCAGGTATGACCTGTCATATCACAAAAGTCTTGAATTTGATAAACGCTCAAGAGGGCTTCAATATTAGTTTCTAATGCACTGAGTGCTTCATATTTAAAAAATAACTAAGAAAAATTGAAGTGTCTAGCAAATGGGAGTTCTGGTAGTGTAGTGCCTAAGGCACTTGACTGCTAACCAGAAGGGTGACGGTTCAAACCCACCAGCCACTCCTCGGAAGAAAGATTGGGCAATCTGCTCCCATAGTGATACTGCCTCAGAAACCCAAGGAGGGGTCACTATGAGTCAGTCCGACTCGATGGCATGTAACAACAACAGCAAATGGGAAAATGGTATCTTCCATGCCCTCGTATTTATGTAGATAAGATACCAAATTAACCAAACAACGACCCCAGGACTGTTTTGTGGGTGTCCCTCTGTCATGGTGACAGCCCACATCTGCAGAGCTCTAGTGCTGCAGCTACAGGAACAGCCGGAGAGTGCACGCTGGTCACTGTGCCTGACGCGATGCTCTCAACAGATGCTCACTGATACTGCAGGAAAGAAAGTATTTTCTTCAAGAACAATTAGCAACACTGTCGCTGCTGTCAAGTCAGCTCTGAATCACAGCGACCCTGCATACAACAGAATGAAGCACCGCCCAGTCCTGTGCCAGCGATCCTTGCTGTACCTGAGCCCATCGCTGCAGCCACTGGGTCAGTCCATCTCGTGGAGGGTCTTCCCCTTTGTGGTTGACCCTCCACTTTCCCAGGCATGATATCATATTTAAAAAATAACTAAGAAAAATTGAAGTGTCTAGCAAATGGGAGTTCTGGTAGTATAGTGCCTCCAGGGCATGGTCCCTTCTGACAACCTGGCCACAGTAGTTGAGATAAAGTCTGGCCACTCTCCCTTCCAAGGAGCATTCCGGCTGTACTTGTTCCAGGACAGATTTATTCATTCTTCTGGCAGTCTGAGGTACTTTCAGTATTCTTCGCCAACACCACAACTCAAAAGCATTGGCTCTTCTTTGGTCTTCCTTATTCATTGTCCAGCTTTCACAGGCACACGAGGCTATTGAAAATATCATGGCTTGGGTTGTTGTTGTTGTTATGTGCCGTTGAGTCGGACCTGACGCATAGCAATCCCTCCTTGGGTTTCTGAGGCAGTATCACTACGGAAGTAGATTGCCCCATCTTCCTTCCGAGGAGTGGCTGGTGGGTTTGAACCGCCAGCCTTCTGGTTAGCAGTCAAGTGCCTTAGACACTACGCTACCAGAGCTCCCATGGCTTGGGATAGGCACAACTTAGTCTGCAAAGAGACATCTTTGCTCTTCAGCACTTGAAAGAGATCTTTTGCAGCAGATTTGCTCAGTGCAATACGTTGTCTGATGTCTTGACTGCTGCTTTCATGGATATTGACTGTGGAACCAAGTAATATGAAATCTTTGACAACTTCCATGTTTTCTGCATTTATCATCATGCTGCTAATTGACCCAGTTTTGAGGATTTTTGTTTTCTTTATGTTGAGGTGTAATCCATACTGCAGACTGAAGTGTTTAATGTTCATCAGTAAGTTCTTCAAGTCATCTTCACTTTCAGTAAGCAAGTTTGTGTTGTCTGTGTATGGCAGGTTGTTAATGAGTCTTCCTCCAATCCTGATGCCACGCTCCTCTTCATATAGTCCAGCTTCTCAGATCATTTGCTCAGTGTACATGTAGAATAAGTATGGCAAATGGATACAACCCTGATGCGCTCCCTTCCTAATTTTAAACCATGCAGTATCCCTTGGTAAATCTATGTAAAAGTATATGAAAGCTTATTGTACTGCTTTTCGACACACAGACAAAGAAACAGACACACACAGACACCCTGATGCGCTCAAACATAGATACAGCCATACACACAGACTCAGAAGCACAGAGAAATAGTCTCAATCACACACACACACACACACACACGGGTACTCAGAGACATTCTGTGTATCCGTTCTGTTCTGTTTGAACAACAGCCTCCAGGTCTACACACAGGTTCCTCATGAGCACAAGTAAGTGTTCTAGAGTTCCCATTCTTCTCAATGTTACCCATAATTTGTTATGACCCACACAGTCGAATGCTTTTGCACAGTCAATGAAACACAAGTAAACATCTAGCAATGCTGGAGAGGTTTTAGTGATAGACTAGCACCAACCAGAGATGTTTTCCTTGAACTGAGCAGAAGAATTGAAAGGGGAGTGATTTTTGCACCCTGCACTTCTACTAAGGGGTCACCCCATCCCATCAGCCATTGCTTCTCTGCAGCCTTTGAAGGAACTAGCTCTGGGACTCAGTTTTCTGAGCTGCAGGATGGTAATCGCCCTGCACAGCCCAGGTGCCATTTGGGAGGTGAGTCATCCCACCCTGTTAGGTCTCCAGATAGTGTGGCTCGCCTCACCATCCCCACCCGCATTCCAAGTCTTGGGGAAATTCCAATGTCCTTGCAAAGATGTCACTGAATTCTTGGGGCCTTACATTCTCCCTGTCACCTGGGGTTCTGGTTGCCTCTTGTCTTGGCTGAGTCCTTGGTCTCCCTCTCAGTCTTGTGGCATTTTCCTTGGCTTCACTCTGGCAGGAATTCAGTCACTTGCTGTGGTTTCCAGCACACACACACACACACACCTAGACAGACACAGACACACTCACAAGCTCACAGACACAGGCACAGAGACACAGACACTCAAACATGGACAGAGCCATACACAAGATCAGAGACACACTGAAATAGTGACAGGCAGACAGTCACAACCACATGGATCCATACAGACACACACACGAACACACACAGACAAAGAAACAGACACTCTGACACACTCCAACATAGACACAGCCATACACACAGACTCAGAAACACAGAGATATAGTCATAGACAGTCACACACACACAGGTACACAGAGACATACATAAGCACACTGAGGCAAACACACCCAGAGACACACACACACACCCTGACACACACACACACTCAAACATAAACAGACACAGCCATACACACAGACTGAGACAGATGGGAATATTCACTGACACTCACATAGACAGACACACTATACACAGAGACACACAAACATACTTACACACTTACACACACCCCTGTCTGTGGGGCGGACTATGCGATTCTGGAGATACAAAAGGAGTTTGCACCGCAAACAACTTATAAATCAAAGTCCTCTGGGCCTTCCGCCTGCCGCCTGCCTTTTCTCCTTCTCTGTCCTCTCGCCCAAAGTTCTTCTCCACTTTATTTCTTAGCAGAGCAGTTCATCTCTTTTCACCTCCCTGATTTCAGACTGTGCTCTCGAGTTCCCTTTGCACGTTTGCTCTCCCAATGTGCTCTAAGAAACAGGCCTTCCGTTCTTGCTGCTAACTCTCAGGTCCGGTTTTACAACAGGAAAGAAGCTCCCTAGAGATGCATTTCCCCACTGCTAAGAATTAGGCCTCCTGCCGTCCCAACCACCTTAAAATGCCCGCCTGTGAGGTTACACTCAGCTTGGTTATTACCTTCTGAGAGGTTTTTGTATTGGTGGTGGGGGTGGGGTGCTTTCATTTGTCTCTGTTGTTGTTATTGTTGTTGTTATGTGTCTTTCAGTTGGACCCGACTCATAGCGACCCCTCCTTGGGTTTCCGAGGCAGTATCACTACGAAAGTAGATTGCCACATCTTCCTTCCGAGGAGTGGCTGGTGGGTTTGAACCGCCAGCCTTCTGGTTAGCAGTCAAGTGCCTTAGGCACTATGCCACCAGAGCTCCTCATTTGTCTCTACTGGTAGGACTGTTAGGAGAACCACAGAAAATGTAGTGTGGGTGGGGTGGTGTATGCCGTGGATTTAGGATTCTGTTGTAAGTCACCTCATGGTCCAGTGTTTGTGGTCACTGGTGTCACGTCGCAAACATACCAAGGTCTTTCCTGGCTCAGGGCTTTGTCCTCCTTTTTCCCTCTGCCTGGGGTATCTCCTTCCTCCCCACTTGATGCATTTGGTTCCTTCTCATTTCTGCACATCATCACCTTTTGTTGTTGTTGTTATTGTTGTTATGTGACGTTAAGTTGGCTCCAACTCATAGCAACCCTATGTACAACAGAACAAAACACTGCCCAGTGCTGCACCTGCCTTACAATCTTTGCCATGCCTAAGCCCATTGTTGTAGCCACTGTGTCAATACATCTTGCTGAGGGGTTTCACCGTTTTTGCTAAAGCTCCACTTTACCAGGGAGCTCTGGTAGCATAGTGCATAAGGCATTTGATTGCTAACCAAAAGTCTGGTGGTTCAAACCCACCAGCCACTCCTCAGAAGGAAGATTAGGCAATCTACTTCCGTAGTGATACTCCCTCGGAAACCCAAGGAGGGGTCGCTATAAGTCAGCTCCGACTCGACAGCACATGACAACAACCACTTTACCAAGCATGACATCCTTCTCCAGGCAGTAGTCCCCTCTGACAACATGACCAAAGTAGGTGAGACGAAGTCTGGCCATGCTCACTTCCAAGGAGCACTCTAGCTGCACTTCTTCAGGACAGATTTGTTAGTTCTTGTGGCAGTCCATAATACTTTCAGTATTCTTTGCCAGCACCACAACTCAAAAGCATCAACTCTTCTTTGGTCTTCCTTATTCATTGTCCAGCTTTCACATGCATATGAAGTGATTGAATATACCTTAGAAATGCTTATTCTGACTTCGATATTGATTTTCTCCTGGCATTTATAATAGCTCACAATCATCTCAGTTTTCTTTTCTTTTCTTTACTTATTTTTGGTCTGTTTCCTCCTTTCAATAGTAAGTTCTCTGAGGACAGGAACCATGCCTTCATGTTCACCATTATGTCCCCAGAGCCCAGCACAGTACTCAATAAGCATTTGTCATTAAATGAAGCTATCCGTCAAAGTTTCCCCCAAGAAATGGGTAGTTCTTGAAGGTGCTAGTGGTGTAGTGCCTGAACACTCAGCTGCTAACCAAAAAGTTGGTAGTTTGAAAGCATAATTCAAAATGCACCAACAGCAGAAGAGAAGCCAGATGATTGGGACCTTCT
>NW_006921899.1:2801353-2802620 GCF_000298275.1 Orycteropus afer afer | reverse complement strand
AAAAAAAAAAAAAAGTTGGTAGTTTGAACCCACCAAAAGCAAGCATAACCTTGATACCAAAACCCAGTAAAGAAACCACTAAAAAAGAAAATTATAGACCAACATCCCTCATGAACATAGACACACAAATTCTCAACAAACTCCTAGCCAACAGAATCCAGCAACATATCAAAAAAAATAATACATCATGACCAAGTAGGATTCATACCAGTTATGTAAGGATGGTTCAACATTAGAAAAACAATCAACATAATCCATCACATATATGAAACAAAGGAAAAGAACCACATGATTATTCAATTGATGCAGAAAAAGCATGGGATGAAATCCAACACTCATTTTTGATTAAAAAAAAAAAAAAACACTCAGCAAAATAGGAAAAGAAGGGGAGCTCCTCAATATATTGAAGGACATATACACAAAACAAGAGCCAATATTTCAATGGAGTGAGATTGAAAGTATTCACCTTGCAAATGGGAACCAGACAAGGATGATGTCATATAATATCGTATTGGAACTTCTAGCTAGAGCAATCAGGCAAAAAAGGGAATAAGAGGCATCCAAAGTGACAGAGAAGAAGTGAAACTATCTCTATTTGCAGATGATATGATATATGTAGAAAATCCCAAAGACTCAGCAGGTAAACTACTGGCAGGGCACAAGATCAACAAACAAAAATCACTCAGATTGCCCTACACTAACAAAGAGTACTCTGAAAAAAGAAATCAGGAAAATAATACTATTTATAATAGCCACCCAAAAGATGAAATACTTAGGAATAAGTCTAACCAGAGACATGAAAGACCTGTACAAAGAAAACGTCAAAACACTACTGCAAAAAACCAAAAGGACCTTCATAGCTGGAAGAATATACTATGCTCATGGATAGAAAGACTTAAAATTGTGAAAATGTCAATACTACTCAAAGTGATCTATAGATATAATGAAGTCCCAATCCAGATTTCATCATCATTCCTTCAAGAGATGGAAAACTAATAACCAAATTTATATGGAAAGGAGACACCAATAAGCCAAAATACCACAAAAGAAGAAGAACAAAGTAGGAGGCCTCACACTTCCCGATGTTAAAACCTACTATTCAGCCATGGTAATTAAAACAGCCTGGTATTGGTACAATGCCAGACACATAGACCAATGGACCAGAACTGAGAACCCAGAAGTAAATCCATCCACCTATGGAAGATGATCTTTGACAAAAGCCTGTGTCGTAGTTCAGTTGGTGTGTCAACTTGGCTGGGCCTGGTTG
>NW_006921899.1:2787776-2800856 GCF_000298275.1 Orycteropus afer afer | reverse complement strand
TGGCACTTTGAACTTGGACTTAAAGCCTCCAAACTGTAAGAGAATAAACTCCTGTTTGTTAAGGCCATCCCATTTGTGGTATATTCCTGTCAGAGCAGTACTAGGGAACCAGAACAGGCTGAAACCCATTGAATGGGGGAAGAGATTGTCTCTTTAACAAACGGTGCTGGCGAAACTGGAAATCCATCTGCAGAAGGACGAAACAGGATCCATGTCTCTCATCATGTACAAAAACTAGCTCTATGTGGATCGAAGACCTGCATGTGAAACCTGAAAGTATAAAGATCATCAAAGAAAAAATAGGGGCAAATTTAGGGGCCCTAAAACATGGCATAAATACACTAGCAAACATAGCTAAAAACATACGAACAGCAGACAACAAGCTTGATGACTGGGACCTCCTAAAAATTAAACATGTATCCACATCAAAAACCTTCACCAAAAGAGTATAAAGAGAATCTACAGACAGGAACTAATCCCTAACATTTATAGAAAACTTACAATACCTCAACAACAAAAAGACAAACAATCCAATTAAAGCAACGACAGAGGAAATGAACAGACACGTCACCAAAGAAGACATTCAGGTGGCTAATAAACACATGAAGAAATGCTCATGATCATTAGCCATTAGAGAGACGTAAATCAAAATGAGAATGAAATATCTCACTCCAGCACCAATGGCAAAGTTCGATAAAACAGAAAACAACAAATGCTAGTGAGGGTGTGGAGAAATTGGAACTCTTATACACTACTGGTGGGACTGTAAAATGGTATAACCATTGTGGAAAATTGTAACAACTTCTTAGCCATAACCAAACATCTTGAGGAAATGAGTTGGTGGGTCTTGGGTCTCAGGAGACATTAAGCTCCATTGGCACAATGTGGTCCACAAAGACAGTGTTGTACCTTCTACTGTGTGAGTAGCCAGTGGGGTCTCAGAAGATTGTGGTTGTCATCGAAGGTGCAACTATTGGTCTCTCCCCAAGAGGAGCAAAGAAAAGTGAAGAAAATCTAAGATGCATGGAAACAATTAGTCCAAAAGATTGATGGACCATGTGAACCCCAGCCTCTGTGATCCTTAGACAAGAATAATTAGATGTTGCCCTGCTATTGCTGACCACTCTGTAAGGGACCACAATAGGAGGTCCTCGACAAAATGGGAGGAAAATGTTGAACAAAGATGAAAATATTTTTTTTAAAAAGGCCAGACTTACTGCTTGGATAGAAACTGGTACAACCCCCAAGACTATGGTCCTCAGTCACCTTTTAACCCTTTAAGCCACCCTCATGCCTCTACTTTCAGCCAAACAATGAGACAAGCCTGTTAGGTGAAAAATACCACCAGGGTATTTTGTTCCCTAGAACAAAGGGCAGTATTTGCCCAGAAATAAAGCTCAGAAGGCAGGAAGGGAGGAAAGAAGGATGCAGCAGTAATCACAGGGAGGTTGTGGGAACAGTGCTGTTACATTGTGGGAATTGCAATCAGTGTCACGAATCAAAATGCATATGAATTGTTGAATGAAAAGCCAATATGCTGTGTAAACTTTCACCCAAATTACAATAAAAAGGAGGAAAAAAAATTGTTCCAACTTTGGCCACAGGAAACTCTTTCAGCCTCCTGCGTCCTTTTGACAAGCCCCTGTCCTTTTTAGAGTACTTTCTTATTTTCTGGTACATAAGGTGCTTCAGGCTCATCTTGTATTTTTTTTTTTTTTTGCCCCAGCTCTGTAATCAAACATTTCTACAAGGAGTCCTTGTTCCTTTTATTGGAGAATGGTGCTTAGAAACCAAGATCTGGGTGCTAGGGGACTCATTGCTACTGGGGTATCTTCGCTTCAACGCTCTCTCAGTATCCATTGCGTAGAAATCAATTATGTATACCAGGCCATGCCTACACACATATCTCTCTCTATAGTTGTATCTATCTGTGTATGTGAGTGTGCACATATACTTATTTATAAACACACACACACACAGAGAGAGAGAGCCTTAAGTTCGTACCGATAGCACTGATTTCATTCACTACCTTTATTTATAATGTGCTTTTTAATTGAAGAGCAGATCTTTATTCTTGACAAATGATACACAGTGTTCCCCTCTAACTCCTCCCCTCTTCCTTTCTCTGCTGGAAATGGCTGACATTAACATTGGATGTTGTTGTCAGATGCAAGACAAAAGAGCATCTGCCAAATGTTGTGGTGCTTCTTAATGCAGAGGAGCTCTGGTAGTGCAGTGGTTAAAGCATTTGGCTGCTAACAGAAAGGTTGGTGGTTCGAACCCACCAGCCACTCAGTGGGAGAACGATGAAGCAGTCTAATTCTGTAAAGATTTACAGCCTTGGAAACCCTCTGAGGCAGTTCTCCTCTGTCCTGTAGAGTAGCTGTGAGTCAGAATTGACTGGGTTTGGTATTTTTTGTTTTCTTAGTGCCAAGAAGCACTAATGAAACACTTCATCCCTCATCAACAGTGGGGTGTGTAAGGACTAGTGCATGTGAGCTCATTATTCTGGCCAAATGCACCAGTTGAAATAGGAATGAACAATTTGAACAATTGTGTGTCAACATGGCTTTGAACAACAACAACAACAAAATGACCATTTTCTGCTCCAACTCTCTGGGGAAACTTCTCCCAAGTTGGTCCCCATCTTTTGGCCACCAACCTCACTACTGGAAGCATCTTGCCTCTTAAACAAACAAACAATCCCGTTGTTGTTGAATTGATTCCAACTGAGGGTGGTCTACCCAGAGTAGAACTACTGTGCGCTGGATAGTTTCAAGGCTGTGAATTTTTAGAAGCACATCACCCCCCAGGCCTGTCTTCCAAGTTACCTCTGGGTGAGTTTGAACCACCAACCTTTTGATTAGTCATTGAGTGCTTAACCGTTTGGCTACCCAGGGACCTTCTTGCCTCTTCCCTGTGCCTTTTTCTTTCTTCGTTGACTCTCGCCTCCCTCCCTCTCAGTCTACCCCCCTTTCCTCTGAATTCCATCTTTATTTCCATTTCCACAGACCCTGTGAATTTCCACCTAAGAAAGGTCCTAGCAAAACCCTTCTGTGACTGGGTCTTCAGAAGCTTTTCAGTCAGAAAAGCCAAGTTTACTTTTTCCTTTCTTGTGTTGTCCGAGGTTTGGTTTTCCTCTCAAGTTCTCTGTTCTTGTAAAACTTGGGGTGTGGGGAAATTTTCTGTTTTTCCGTCCTTTCATAATAGCTTGGAGCTGATGGGCATGAAACCTGAGGAATGCTTTTCTGAAAACCCAGTATTGCCCACCACACTCCGGATATGTGGAGGACAAGTAAGGGAGGGCCAAGTGTGCTCACTCCACTGGCAAACGGAGCACTTGTTATTCGAAACTAAAAAAAAAGCCTGACTTTTAAGTCCTAGAAGAAAGAAAATAAGCCCGTTTCAGGTATTATTTCTTGTAGCTTTATCAATGATTCCAGAAGCCCAAAGGCCTGTTTGGCTGGGATCCTGACACTCCCAGAGCTACCAGAGGAAGCCACCTTCACAGTGCCCTGGACTGACCAGGAATGAACCCAGGGAGCTGGAATAGAAAGGTCTTGGCAGCCACACACTTCCTGAGGAGCCAACTGGGCAGCTTCCCAGTGGGTACCAGGGGTGCTACCTCATCGCTGGGGCACCGAACCGTCACCAGACAATGAAGAGCTCATTCTGAGAATTCCGAGAATACTATCCATTCTTGGAAGGAATGTTTAGCAAAAACACTTAGGATTGATGGGAAGGGAGAGAAACTGTGTGAGTAATAACAATGATAGCTGTGGGGACATGCTGAGTAGTAGCAGTGAGGAGGAGGAAGAGGAAACATCCGTGTAGACCTGGAATCCATCGAATTCTTCTTTGTGAGCCAAACAGTATTTGTAAGTGAATCTCATGTGTTAGATCTCACTGAATTCTCATAACAACTTTGTGAGGTAGGTGCTGTCACTATTTCCATTTTGTATCTAGAAACTGAGAAGAGAAGAGATTAAGTATGGTGCTTATGGCCTCAAAGCTGCAAAGTGGTGGCGGCTGGATTGGAACCCTGAACTTGCTTTCTTAAATACTGTGCTTGTGGTCTTCTTGGGAGGATCCGTCTTGTAAACTGTAGGGCTTTGGCTTTGCTGAGGTTGATATTCTGGGGGCTGTGGTGGATGCTTTAGCACAAGTACCCACACTGCTAGTCAGCTGGCCCAAAGAAAGGAAGCCACGGCTTTGCCCTCTCTGTGGCGCCAGACTAATGATGGGGACGTCCAGTCAGCAAGTGCAAGGCCATTTTCAGAGCCATGCTTTGGAGGACAGTCATGGCACCAAGGACGGGACTGTTAAACCAAGTCTGGAAGGATTCCCACCAATGGGAAAAGCTACTGGTGGCAACCAAGGCAGGGCAGTGGGAATGGAGGGAAGGCCTACCAGGCACAGGGACCAGTGTGAGATAAAGCCCAAAGGTGTGGAATAGCTTGGTGTGAGCCTGGAATGATAAGCAGTTTGGTGTGGCTGGAAGATAAGGATCAAGGTATAAGGAGAAGGGGAGATGGGCACTAAAGCTGGAGAGAGACATGTGGGTTCTGCATGAACCAGTGAGTCCAAGGGTTAAGGCTCTAGATTCAGACATACCCGAGTCTGAATTTCAGTCCTGCCATGTTCTTGCTGTGTGACCATGGGCTAGGCTTTAGAACCTGGCTGAGCTTGAACTTCAGGCTCAGAGAACTTAAGTACCTGGTCTAAAGTCACGTGGTTGGTGACTGGATTTGCCGGGATGCCCACAATTTCTATTACACATAGAGCTTCATGGTTCCTAAAACTCCTGTATACTGTCTCTTGATTTTGCAGATTTCAGGTCACTTACTATGTTTGCAGGAGTCCCTGAGTGGTGTAAATGGTTAAGCACTCAGCCACTAACTGAAAGGCTGGCAGTTCAAACTCACCTAAAGGCACCTTGGAAGACAGGCCTGGTGACCTGCTTCCAAAAGGCCACAGCCTTGAAAACTTTATGGAGCAGTTCAACCCTGCACACGTAGGGTCACCCTGAGTCAGAATGGATCTGATGGCAGCTGGTTTGGTTTTTGGTTTGCTACCATGTTTGATTGTAACTTCTCTAGCTCTGTGCCTGTCTTCCTCCAGTCTCTGTGGCCCTCAAGAGTAGGGATCAGGTCCTACTCTTCTGTCATGTGACTGACCCATAGTAATGAAGGTACAGCAAGGACTGTGAGGATGGTACACGACCAGGCAGTGTTTCGTTCTCTTGTACATAGGGTCGCTATGAGTTAGAGCTGACTAGATGGCACCTAACAACAACAATGAAGGTGGATATGATGTCTGGGGGGACCAGTCCCTGGAGAAGAATATCGTGCTTAGTAAAGGAGAGGGTGAAGGAAAAAGAAGACCCCCAAAAACCAGATTGACACAGTGGCTGCAACAATGGGCTTAAGCATAGCGGATTGTGAGGCTGGCACAGGACTGGGCAGTGTTTCGTTCTGTTGTACACGGGGTCGCTGTGAATTGGGTCAACTCAACAGCACCTGACAGCACCAATGATGAAGGTGAGGGGGTTGGGGACAGGCAGGTTCCAGAACATCAGAGTCACTGGGGAGCTTCTGAAAGCTGCGGAGCTGTGGGATCCTCCCAGACATGGTGAAGCAGAATCTTCATGTGGCCCAGAGAGTTTTTTCTCTTGTGCACGTGGGGTTGGAATTCAAAGCAAGCAAGCGTTTCTTGGGTGCAGAACTGAACAAGTGATCATACTGTATGCATCACTTGGGATGAGCTAGTGTGTGCTATGACAGTCACCAACCCCCAATCTCGGTGGCTTTAAAACAGCAACGGTTTGTTGGCTTGCTCCCATTGCACATCAGTGATGGATCATCTGGGGCCTCTGCTCATCACAGCTCTGCAGGTCTCACACTGCCATTCAGTGCTTTGGTCCGGAAGAGACACACACTCCTTCCGTTTGCATTCCTTGGCTAGAATGAGTCATATGTCTCCACCAAGTGGAACAGGAAGTTGAGTTCCACATGTGCCAGAAAGAATTGATGGACAGTTCAGGTGACTACCAAAAAACCGCATTGTGGGGAAGCCGAGTCCATGTCCCGGAGAGCCCGTGTGTTAGAGTGGAACTGTTCCACAGAGTGTTCTTAGCTGGGGTCTTTCCGGGAGCAGGTCAGCAGGCCTTGCCTCTGTAGTGGCACTCAGTGCACTTTGTGGCTTTGTGGTGCCAACCTTTCGGTTAGTAGATGAGGGCAAACTGTGTGCCTTTCAGGGACCTTAGATGACACCAGACTCTGTGGAGCTGGCCTCATTCACTCCATTTCACATGATACTTCAGAAGCTTGTTTAAGGCCTTATAACAAATAGTTCGATTTAAGCTCTTTTTTTTTGTTTTGTTTTGAATCTGGCTGAAGGCCATCATTTAAACAGATAGATAGATGTAGATATATTATACAGGATGGTGCATGGCATCCAAGCTTAGTGCTTAAAAGACTGCGATCTCTTTTATGACTTTGAGTTTTCTGGTAGAACCCCTAAGACTATGGCCTTTAGTCACCCTTAAAATCTGGAACTGAACTCACCCCCGTGACTCAACTTTCAACAATAGACAGGCATATAAGATGAACAGTAACACCAGGGAGGTTACACTTCTTAGAACCACCCAGAGCAGAAGGGCCGCACTTGCCCAGGGAGGAAGCTCAGCAGGCAGATAGGAGACGGCAGAAGGAGGGACGGCAGAAGGAAACACGATGTGGGAAGAGTGCTGTTACACAGGGGGATTGTAACCAACATCACAGAACAGAATGTGTAAGAACTGTTGAATGGAAAACCAATTTACTCTGTAAAGTTTCACTCAAAACATAATACAAAGTTAAATAAAAGAGTCCAGGATCTACCTGCGGGTTTTCAGCTTTGCCACTTATCAGATGTGTGAGCCAGGCAAGTAACAGAATCACTTTATGTCAAAGAAAGAGTAAGTCAAAGGGAGGAAGTTCCAGAAGGAAGTGTTTTCTGAAATCAAGCATTTGGAACTGTGGGACCATAATGTTTGGATCATAATGGTCCAATCTGCAGCTGACCACAGGAATAGCACAGGACTGGGTGTTTTCATTCCATTGGGCATGAGGTCCCTGTGAGGTGGGACTCTGGTGGTGTAGCGCCTAAGGCATTTGACTGCTAACCAGAAGGCTGGCAGTTCAAACCCCCCAGCCACTCCTCGGAAGGAAGGTTGGGCAATCCTACTTCCATAGTGATACTGTCTCGGAAACCCAAGGAAGGGTCACTATGAGTTGGAATCTACTCAATGGCAGTGACTTTGGGTTTTTTTTTGAACAGCAAAGGGCTTACGTAGGGGGCGTGGTGGTTTGGTGGTAGAATCCTTGCCTTCCACACAGGAGACCCCAGTTTGATTCCTGGCCAGCGCACCTCATGTGCAGCCCCCACCCATCTATCAGTGGAGGTTTGTGAGTTGCTAAGATGCAGAATAGATTTCAGTGGAGCTTCCAGACTGAGGTGGACTGGGAAGAAAGGCCTGGTGATCTGCTTCTGGAAATCAGCCCGAGGAAACCCTATGGATCCTTAACCAGTCACAGCCATGACGAAGGCTCAGGTAGAATTTGGTTCCATTCGCTGTGCATGGGGTCCCCGTGAGTCATAGACGAATTGATGGCAGCCAGCAACAACAAGGCTGACCCGAGAAGAGCCGATGTCAAGGGTTGGGGGGAAGGGAGGGTTAAAGACCTGCACAGGATTTGGGGCTGGCCCCTGACATAGCCAGGGAGGAGGCACGTTTGTCCCTCTGCAGAAATGGTGTGAGGGCAGCGTCCTCTGACTGACTCTACCTTCACAAGGGGAGAGAAGAACCAAGATCAGCAACCCAAGGCTCCTTCCTATAGGTCAGAGCTGCCACCCTCCAACTGTTTCACCGATTCTGACACCAACTGTCCCTTCCGTGGCACTCCCTACTTCTCTGCTGGGTTCGATAATTCATTGCAATGGCCACACAAAACTCATAGACAATACTCACAACTATGGGGTTTATTAGGGAAGGAACAGGTTACAATTCAGCCTTAGGAGCATTCAGGATACAATTCTTTGATCAGGACGGGGTCTCTTTGGCCATGCCATAGGCTCCCCTTTCTCTGTTCTCAGCCTCTGTCCTGCTTAGGCCACTGTTACAAAGCTCTTTTTAGCTTTAGTGATAGGTGCCCAAAAAGGCACCCCTCTTTGCCAGCAAGCCTCCTGCCCAAAGGCCCTCAGCCTGCACGCTTCATGGGCCAGAAACCCAGTGCCTCATCTCAGGCTGGCCTCTTGGTTCTGCTGCCTCTGCTGCTGTCTCTCTGCTGTCTCAGCGCAGGGATCTTGGGTCTGAGTATGTGCTTCTCTCTTGGCTCTTCTTCTTTCTTGAGGGTAGTGAGCGTCCCCCTCTTCCACCTCTGGGATGGCCCAGCGGGATGGCAACACTGACCAATCCCCATGTTAGGGCTCAGTACACTTTATTTGCATGATCCCATTCACACAAAGGTGTCATGTACCTTATTTACATGTTTAACAAGCTATCTGGTCCCCTAAGGAGCTCTGGCAGCACAGTGACTAAGGCATCTGACTGGTAACCAGAAGGTTGGTGGTTCAAACCCGCCAGCCCCTCTGTGGAAACAAGACTGGGCAATCTACTTCTGTAAAGATTTACTGCCTTGGAAATCCAGTGGGGGTGGCTATGAGTCGGAATTGACTCTATGGCAGTGGGTTTGGTTTTTGCTTTGGTATCTAGTCTCCTTAGTGGGCCACAAGCAGCCCACATTTGTCTAGTTCCACTCAGTCATTGGGTGGGAGTCTCAAAGACCATGGCTAGGAGAGCCACACTAAGTCATTCACTGCACCACAGCCCCCTAAGCTGCTTCCTTCTTCCCTGTACCACTGTGAATGTTAGGGCTGCAAGGAACAGAGACCCCGCCTCAAGTTTAACCACATGCATTAGCTCGGGGAAGGGAGGATCGGGGCCTGAAGGCCCGGGGTCAGGCCAGCAGCTTGGTGATGTCATCAAGGAGCTGGGATCTTTTGGTTTCTCTGCTTGGCTCTTGGTCCGTTGCCGAAGACTCCTTGTCATAACAGTCGTCGCTGGTGGCAACTGATGAGCCATGTAGGCAGAGGATAGCACGCTGGCCTCCTGGGACTCTCTTGCAGCAGAGAAGTTTGCCCTCCCAGCTGCCCGGTGCAGGCCTCTCTTGACTCTCATTGGCTCTGATTGGCTTTGGCCTTTGAGGCATCCACCGTCTTGGGCAGAAATGCTGGCTAGTGTAGCAGAAAGAGGACTATATGGAAGTTTGTCAGGTATCCCACAGAGCACTGGGAAGGCTGGAGAAAAGCACTCGAGGCTAAGTTTCTAGGAAAAATGCCCCAAACCACACTGCAGGCCTGGCCGGGTGAGCCAACCACCACGGGCTGCCTCTGCCCCCATGGCGGGCGAGTGCCAGGAGCTGGCCCCACCGCAACCACTGCTGCCGTCAGCACCGATGCCCTTCTCCCTCAGGAGCTTGGCCTTGCCCCCCCCCCCAGGCTACTGCATCTGCCACTGGTCACATGACAGAGCAGAGGCATGCATTGCTCACTTCCAAATGCAGTCTCATGTGGTGCCTGCAGCCAGCAGGGCCTGCGTCGTGTCCCTTCTCCTGGTTGATTTCTACTCTGGGACTTAGAATGTGACATTTTCTCAAAGACAGATATGTGCCCACTACAGCCTGCCCATCCTTGACCAAGCCCTGCTGGGGCGGAGGTGGTACCCGTGGACTCTGACTCCTGGGGACCCCATGGGTCAGAGTCGACCTGGCTCCACAGGCTTTCGATGGCTCCTCTTCTGGAAGTAGATCACCAGGCTTTTCCTTTGAGGCTCCTTTGTGGACTCGAACTGCCCACCTTGAAGTCAGCAGCTGGGTGCTTTAACTTCATCCCACCCAAGGAGTCCAGGGCAGGGGTGGTGAAATTCCGTGATGGGCTTGGGTTTATCCACAGGGTAGGATGGGTATCTGGGGATCAATGATCTCTTCCACTTTGGTCCTTTCCTCTCCATGTGCCAAGGATGCATTCATGTCAGAGCTATACCTCTGAGGCCCCAGTTTAGGCCTGCCCTCCCTGACTGGTGCAAACGGTTAACATACTCGGCTGCTAATCAAAAGGCTGGAGGTTCGAGTCCACCCAGAGGAAGGAAGCCCTGGGGCTCTCCTTCTGCAAAAGCAGCCATTGAGAACCCTGTGGGGCTACCCTGACACACGTGGGAGACCATGAGTGGGAGTGGACTCCATGGTGGTGTTCACTCCTTACCGATGTCTGCCCCTCACTTCCTTGCCTCGCTCACTCACAGGCACCCTTCGGATCTCAGTTCACTCAGGTACCTACCTGGCCCTCCCGTCTCACCATTTTTTTTTTTTTTTGCCATTTGCTCTTCTGTTTCATTCTACTATCACATTATATTCCAATACTTGCTTGTTAAATCATTCGATTAACGTCTCTCTCTCCCACTGGGCCATACACGCATTGACAACACACACTCTGTCTTGTTTACTGCTACTAACATAATTGCTGGTGCTTAAATGCTTAATAATTTTTTATCTAAGGAATAGCATTACACAAAACCCATGATGAGCGTTTATAAAATTCCTGTTGGCTCGACAGGCCTTTTCACAGTGGTTTTTGAAAACCATACCCGAAGGCCTTAGTGGTGTGAATTCTTGAATCACCTTAGTCTTTTGGTCAAACAATAATGCCTTCTATGGATCCTCCTAGGGAGCTCTGGTGGCACGGTGCCTAAGGCATTTGACTGCTAACCAGAAGGCTGGTGGTTCAAACCCACCAGCCACTCCTCAGAAGAAAGAATGGGCAATCTACTTCCGTAGAGATCCTGCCTCGGAAATCCAAGGAGGGGTCGCTATGAGTCCAAATGGACTCGACGGCAGTGTGTTTGGTTTGTTTTTCGGATGGACCCTCTTAAGGAGCTCTGGTGGTGTAGTGCTTCAGGCATTTGGCTGCTAACCAAAAGTTTGGTGGTTTGAACCCACCAGTTGCTCCACAGAAGAAAGATGGGGCAGTCTGCTTCTGTAAGGATTGACAGCGTTGGATTGATCCCCAATAGGGGTCACTATGAGTCAGAGTCAACTCTTTGGCAGAGAGTTTGGATGGTTTGGATGGATCCTCCTAGGCCTACCCCTGTCCTATGGACGCTCACTCCCACAGCCAGCACTGCTGTTGATGGGAACATACCGCATGCCTTGTGTCAGGGCAGAAGCCTGAACTTGGGGTGCCCTGGCCTGAGGGTGGGGGCAGCTGCAGTTCCTATAAAAACCTTGCTTCCAATCGTTATGTCACTGTGGTATTAACTGCTCCCATCTCGCCAAAGTTCCCTTAAGAAGTTTAAGCTTAGTTATTTTTTTCTTTGGCTTTGATTTTTGTCCATTCCGTGACCTTTGGAAGTCACATCCTTGAAAACTCTGTGGGTGGCTTTTTCTACAAAAGAGGAGCCCTATGTAAAGCAGGTTGCCAGTCTCTCAGCAAAGTGGGAGGAGATGGCCCATCCGAGCCTCAGGAGAGCTGGTCTCCTTCCACAATTTGGAAAAAGTGCCCGGGACATTTTTTTCCATTTAAGAAACACTCATTGTTTGCAGGATGCTAGAAACGTATTTTATTTCCCAGGTCTGAGTAGAGAAGGTCACAGCCTCCACTTGATGTGGAGGTTATATTGGGAAATGGAGAAAGATACCGCTTGGGAAAGATACCTTGAGAGTCCCTGGGTGATGCAAAGGTTAATACACTTGACTGCCCACCAAAAGGTTGGAGGTTCGAGTCCACCCAGAGGAAGAAAGGCCTGATAATCTACTTCTGAAAACTCAGCCCTTGAAAACCGTATGGAGCACAGTTCCATCCTGACACACATGGGGTCCTCATGAGTTGGATTAACTCCTTGGCAACTGGTTTGGTTATGGATCTTTAGTCCAGTTCTTCGTTTTCCTGAATCTCCACCTTCATTTGGCTTAATGGGAAGATTAGTAGCAACCTCAATGGGCCCTTAGTAAACCTCAGATCCTTTTCTTTAGAAAAGATTACTAGGATTTTACCCCTGGAAAGAAAGCACACGTTCTCTGAACTCCCTACCACCATTGCGTTCTGGTTCCATTCTGTGCCCCACTGTTGTCCTCTTTACCATTAAAACGTCACTAGTCTAATATGGGATCAGAACGGATTAGAAAGTTACACTGTTTTCAGGGGCCTGCACAGGTTTGGCACAGGGAGCCCTTAGAAGTTCGTGCAGGATCGTGGAACTTTGGGGAAAGGGTGGACATGTCGCTCTCAGCTGAACGAAGGACATTACTTGGATGTTGTCAGTGGAGGCGGGAAAACCGGGCAGCATTTGGCTGGAGTCACACAATTCCGAAGTTCAATCCCGCTTCTGCCGATTCCTAGCTGTGTGACCTGGAGACAGCTACTTAACTTTGCCAAGCCTCTGTTTCCTCCTCTTTGGAGTGGGCAGGATGTTAAAGGGATGGTGAGCACTAACGGGGTATGTGACCGTGCTGGGCGCACGGTAAGCCCTCAAAGGCCAGCTCTTAGACGATTACAGTTGTCTAAGCTTCTGCAAAGCCTTTCAGGGTCAGGGGCCCGGGCTCACGCATGCGCACCCAGCCGGCCAGGTAAGAGGCGGTGCCGACTCGCACCTGTGTTTTAACCCTTCCCCTTCCCAGGGGCGGGCTGAATGGATGCAGTGGCGAGAGTGGAGGGTCGCCGGGATCGCTGGGCCTGCTCCTGAAGCTGGGCGGCGCCTGGGGAGCCTGCAGAGTTGGCTTCTGGCCGGGGTCGCGCGCACCGCGCCGCTGGGAGGAAGGGGGAGCTGGAAAGCGCGGGGGAGCGCAGGGGAGCGAAGTCTCGCGAGATCCCGCGGCGGCGGCGGTAGCGGCGGCGGCGGCGGCCCAGGAGGTGAGCTGCGGGCAGCGGCGGCGGCCGTTGGGGGCTCAAGCCGGGGTGAGAGCGGCGGAGACTTAGGGGCGGGCGGGAGAGCGGGACGGGCGCGGGGTCCGAGTCCTGGGCGGCCGCCTGAGCCCGTCCAGCGCC
>NW_006921899.1:2782471-2787426 GCF_000298275.1 Orycteropus afer afer | reverse complement strand
GCTGGGGTTCACACCCAGGCACACTGACTCTGAAGCCCACGCCCCTTCCTTGCTTCCATCCTGTTCCCCACCCCCACTCCCAGGCGCTCAGGGCTGAGTTCTTTTCCTGGGCTGCAGAGCGTGTGTCTGGGAGCCCCATGAAATCGGATGTAACATGTTATGTGAATTTCATGGTGGTGGGTCTGCAGCTTTTGTCAAATTCCCAGAACTGTCCCTGACCCCTAAGGGCTCGGGAACTTGATCTGGGCGAGAGCAGAGATGGGGTTACAGCAGTAGGTCTGTGCTGTGGGTGGGGGTCTGGACCAGTGCAAGTGGGGTCACTGGAGCCCAGAGCTTACCTTAAGCAAAGGAAACAAAGTTTGATTTGTATTAAGCACGTGATTTCATTCTTTAAAGCCATAGTTCTCAACCCTGTCAGAACCCAAACTCACTGCTTTTGGGCCAAACGTTTGTAAAGCGTACTTACTACCCAGATATGAAATTCATATATGCTATAACCTAATATAACACACGCTTGGGAGGGCATTGGTGGTGGTTCAGTGGTGGAATTTTTGCCTCTCATGTTGGAGGGTCAGGTTCAACTCCCAGTCCAAGCGCCTTGTGGGCGGCCCCCACCCATCTGTCAGTGGAAGCCTGTGTGATGCTGAGCAGTTCCCTTGGAGCTTCCAGACTCCAACAGACTAGGAAGAAAGGCCTGGCAGTCTGCTTGCGTGAATCGGCCGGTGCAAACCTTATGGCCCACAGTGGTCTGATCCACAGCCCGTCATGGTTTTGCTGCAGAACCAGGCAGCGTTTTGTTCTGTTACTGTGGAGTCGCCAGGAGTTGAGGGCTGACCCAATGGCAGCTTACAGCAATAGCTCACACATAGTAAAAAGTCAGTATGATGATTAGATCTGATGGAACTATTTCAGAAACCAAACATGCACTTAAATACAAGGGAGAAATAAATGGAGAACAGTGTATATAACATGGATTGCTGTATTGCTGTGCATGTGCTAAGGTACTTGCACCTGCTTCTGATGGACTCTTTGGGTTGAAGAGGTCAAAACTTGAGGAGCTAATTCAAAGAAACCAAGAAGATGAAAGAGTGGGGATACAGAAGACGAAAATAGCCAATGTTGCAGGGACACGTTTATGATAGTTTTAAAAAAAAACAAAAAGCAACCAAAGTTGAAGTAGGGATGACATGTCAAGATACGTTTCAGACTGTCTCAACACATAAATCGTATTCATAACCACCCCTCCCTGGATGCCACATTTTCATACCACTTTGTAGCACATCTTTTTGTTTCACAGACTTTGAGGAACTGTGCCGCCTTGAGGGAGAATGCTGGTTTCCTCCCGCTCATCATCAGTAACGATAAACTGTTGTTAGTGGAATGAAAATTTTGGATTTGGTACCAGTATCTCGCTCGTTTATATGTGCTCAGTATAAAGATATTGCAGTGCTAATGTAATTAACAGAATTGGGGGTGGGGAAATAGTCTCTACTTTCAGAGGTTTCCTTCTCCCAGTTAACGCTTCCCCCCGCTTTAACTCCTGCTGTTCCTGTTGGCTGCTGGTGAGTAGGTTCTGACATGACAGTCCGTGTATGCAGAGTAGAACTGCCCTCTTCAAGATCTTCAGGGCTGGGACCTTTGAAAGCAGGTTGCTAGGCTTTTCTTTCGAGACTCCTCTGAATGAGTTTGAACTGCCAGCCTTCCGAACCCTTAACCATTTGTGAGACCCAAAGACTTCCTGCTTTAGCTGCCTCCTGAATTACTGGGGCTTTCCCACAATTTCTTGTGAAGGCTTTTCAGTATTATGTTCTAAAGCCATGCCAATGTGTAGTGGCTTAATCTGGCTGGACAATGAAAGGACGCTCTGGACCAGGATGAATCTTCATTTTGCAGATCAGTCTATGCACTAGCTCCCAAACACTAAATGCCAGTGAGTCCCTCAGTCATTTTGGTGATTAAAACTATCCCTTAGGGGACAGTGCCAGCATCTGAGAACTACTCTACACAACAGTGTGTTATTTACTCAGTTACAGCAGGAAAACCCACGGCCATTGAGTTGATCCTGACTCATCGCAACCCCCATTGGGTTTCTGAGGCGTAAATCTTTACGGAAGTAGATTGCCCCATCTTCCTTCCACAGTGGAGTGGCTGTTGGGTTTGAACCGCCCACCTTCTGGTTAGCGGTCAGATGCCTTAGGCACTGTGCCACCAGAGTGCCTTACTTAGAACAGGAAGGGAGGCAGAATTTAACAAATGTAATTTTTCTTGGGAATTTTCTTTTCTTTTCTTTCTGAAATGTCTGACCTACCAGCAAGGCAGGCTCTTGTCTAGTGACGTTTTTATTGATTATTCTAGAATCTCAGATGAGAAGGCAAGGTTCATACCCTGTCTGAAACCCTTGATGTCTTTGATGGAAGTGCTTGTCGGAAGTGTTCACAACCAAACGCTTGAATCAGTTAGTCATTTGAGGTTAGCATGGAGGTGAAAAGCAATAGTGGTACATAGAATAACTATGAGGTCTGAGTTACGTAGAATGCATATTTGTCTAATCACTCTTTATATAACTGTCCACCCTAATTACTAATGTTTGAATTAGAGAAGTCAGAAAAATGCAGGTACGTACAAAGATGAAATTAGAGTGACCTGTAGTCACATAACCGCCACTCGTCCACCAGTTTGTCACAGTTGGTTGCTTGCATGTTGCTGTGACGCTGGAAGCTGGGCCACTGGTATTTCAGAGACCAGCAGGGTCACATGTAGGAAGCAGAGCTTCTAGACCAAGACAGACTAGGAAGAAGGATGTTGCAGTCTCCTTCCTGGAAACTTCGTGATACTGAAAACCTTATGAGTAGTAGTGAAATGTTACCTGATATAGCGCCAGAAGATGAACCCCTGTGGTTGGAAGGCAGTCAGAATATGACTAGGGAAGAACTGCCTCCTCAAAGTAGATTGACCATAATAATATGGATGGAGTAAAGCTTTCAGGACCTTCATTTGCTGAAGGGGTACAACTCAGTATGAAAAGAAACAGCTACAAACATCCATTCATGGTCGGAATGTGGAACGTACGAAGTATGAGTCTAGGAAAATTGAAAGTTACCAAAAATGCAATGCAATGCATGGAGGTCGGTGTCCTGGGCATTAGTGAGCTGAAAGGGACTGGTACTGGCCATTTTGAATCAGACGGTCATATGGTCTCCCATGCCAGGAATGACAAATTGAAGATTTATGGTGTTGCTGAAAAATATTGAATATACCACAGACTGTCAGAAGCACAAACAAACCTGTCTTAGAGTACAGCCAGAATGCTCCTTAGAGACAGGGATAGTGAGACTCTGTCTTGCTTATTTTGGGCATGTTATCAGGAGGGACCAGTCTCTGGAGGACATCATGCCGTGTAGAGTGGAGGGTCAGCGAAAAGGAGCAAGATCCTTAATGACCTGGGCTGACCCAGTGGCTGCAGCGATGGGCTCAGGTGTGTCGGTGCTTGTGAGGACGGCGCGGGACTGGCAGTGCTTCCTCCCGCTGTGTGAGTCGGGACCGACCTGACGGCACCTGACAGCAACATGATCACACATGTCCTCAGTCCTCCTGGTGTGATTTGTTAGAAATCATCTTCCGTTTAAAACTCACCTAGTCCTGTTGCTCAGGGGAAAATGAAAATGGAGCTCAACATACGATACGGATGCAGCTTGATGTTACACATTTCTTCAACTCTTGTTTAAATTTCAAAAGGTAGTTTATTTTCGCCCTTTTTGTTGAATGGGTCAATTGGTTGTTGTAAGATGTTTGTTTATCGTTCGTTGCTTGTTTTTGAAAGTGCTGCGGAGATAACCATGTAAGTAAATGACTTGTCAAACTAGAAGGAGGTATCTTGTCCAGAGACAGATACATCAGATACTTGAGAGTTGGGAAGTTTTCCAAATTGAGATCAATAGGTTTTTATTTCTTTGATCAACTAGTATTATATTTCAGGGAAAATCAGCTTTTTTGGTTACTATTTTATTTTCCACTCACGTAACAGTGAACCAGTTTCAGTCATGACTTGCTTAATGTCCATGATACGTTCTGTGAAATAAGGTGTTGTGTGATTGGGATGTTATGTGAACACCATATTGTATATCGGTAATCCCTGGATTATGAAAGAGTTCTGTTCCTTAGTTGATCTTGAGGTTGAAATTGTACATAAGTCAGAACTATTAGGTATGATTTGTATCTGATGTCAGTTAATCCAATGTTTGTCTTAGTATATTAAATAGTATACCTTTCTATGCATAAAAAAGCATTAAAGAAACACTTCCAGATATACTAAACCATCTTTAACCTAATAATACGGTAATGATGATAACGTTCTGATGCACATTTGCAAAGTAGTGTCTGTTTGTCATTATGAACTGTTGTGTGTACCTTGAATTTTTAGTGCAATAGGCTTCACAGGGCTTGGTACCACAGATGTATATGTGGATGTATAAGTAGTTAGAGTTGGAAGGAGCTCTGGTGGGATAGTGCCCAAGGTGCTTGACTGCTAACCAGAAGGCTGGCAGTTCAAACCCACCAGCCACTCCTCAGAAGGTCGGGCAATCTACTTCCATAGGGATATCGCCTTGGAAACCCAAGGAGGGTCGCTGTGAGTCAACTCGACTCAACGACATGGGCTTGGTTAGTTAAGTTGCCCGAAGGACGTTATGCGGTGCATGGTTAGATACGTGAATTGTGTACATGCTAAAGCTGTTCCGGTTTTCTAGACATGGGGGAGACATTGTTTAATGGACAAAAACCCTTACCTTATGGAGTTCTGTACATGAGGGACACAAGATCTTAACTAGAATAGAAATGAATCCAATCAATTTACACCATACTCTGTAATTAATGGTTAAGGTATTTCATTGATTTTTAAGATATAGTTGTGAGATGGGATAGTATCTTAAAACTGGCATGTTGTAATTTAATAGGCA
>NW_006921899.1:2780673-2782166 GCF_000298275.1 Orycteropus afer afer | reverse complement strand
GAGCAGATGGTGTGTTTAATGTGTATGAGGTGCAGTTAATCAGACAGCATAACCAGGCAGTTGTATGACTATGGTTTATTTAATTTTCATTCTGGAGGGCTTGTAAGTCCACATATAAATGAAAGTTTTCTCTAGTGGCACATCCTTGAATTAGATTTTAGCAATTCAGAGTTGTTTTAATAAGAAATGTGTTTGAAGATAGATTTACTCTCTGTGAAGCACACAGTTTATATGGTAGGCTACGTGGTATCTCTTAGGAAGCCTGCATAAGGACTCTCTCAGTCTGATGTTGAGGGCAGGTTTCATAAGCAACTCAACGCTGTGAAAGCTGTTAACATGCCTTCTTCCCTTGGTGGGTTTTAGCTTTGCTCCTCCAAGTGTAGCCAGGGTCCTAGGGCACGCCACTCCCAGGCGGCCAGAAAGCAGAGAAAAAGCCAGGGAGCGGGCAGGATAGAGCAAGGAAGCAGAGGCAGGGATTCAGGTAGGGTGGGGCTGGAGACCCAGGCCACAGCCCTCCCAAGCAGTGGGAAAAAGTCAGGGATCTGTGTAAGGGGAGGGTAGGGAGGGTGGAGAGGTTTTGAACAGCTAAGGGAGACAAACTTGTCTGTCAGTTTGTCCTGCTGTGGAGGCATGTTGCTGTGCCACTGGTGTCTCAAACGCTGTAGGGTTGCACATGGTGCACAGGTTTCAACAGCTTGCAGACTGAAACAGACTAGGAAGAAGAAGGAGGCCATCCACTTCTCAAAGAATTGGCCAGGGAAAACCTTATGAATAGCAGAGAAACACTGTCTGATACATTACTGCGCACCTTTATGAATAGCCTGGAAACATTGTCCGATATGGTGCAGGAGGATAAGCCACTAAGGGCAGAAGGCTCTCAAAATAGGACCAGGAAAGAGCTGCATCATCAGAGTAGAACCAGCCTCAATGATACGGATAAGGTAAAGCTTTCGAGACCTCCGTTTGCTGACATGGCACAACTCAAATTGAGGAGAAATAGCTGCAAACATCCATTAATAATTGGAACATGGAATGTATGAAGCATGAATCTAGGAAATTGGAAGTTGTCAAAAATGAAATGGAGCGCATGAAGATTGATATCCTAGGCATTAGTGAACTGAAATGGACTGGTTTTGGCCATTTTGAATCAGACCACCATTTGGTCTACTATGCTGGGAATGACAATTTAAAGAGGAATGGCGTGGCATTCATCATCACAAAGGATCTTTCAAGATCTTTCCTGAAGTACAATGCTGTCAGTGATAGGATAATATCCGTACTACCTAAAAGGAAGACCAGTTAATAGCACTATTATTCAAATTTATGCACCAATTACCAAAGCCAAAGATGAGGGAATTGAAGATTTTTATCAGCTTCTGCAGTCTGAAATTGACCGAACATGCAATCAGGATGTGTTAATTATCACTGGTGACTGGAATGCAAAAGTTGGAAACAAAGAAGAATCACCAGTAGTTGGAAAATTTGGCCTTGGT
>NW_006921899.1:2775561-2776613 GCF_000298275.1 Orycteropus afer afer | reverse complement strand
CCAAAGGCCACGCCCTGCTCCTGCCTCTCCTTTCTAGGTGTAGTCAGGTCCATCTGATCTCTGCTCCCTCCTTTAATCTCTTTTATATCGCAAAAGAGATTGACTGAAGATGCAGCCTACTCCTGCAGATTGTATGCTGTTTCATTAACATAAACTGCGTCCACTCCTGCCTCATTAACATCACGGAGGTGAGGATTTCCAGCACATAAGATGATTCCATCAGATCGCAAAGTGGAGGGTAATTACATCATGTTGAGAATCAGGGCCTAGCCCCATTGACATGTTTTTTTTGGGGACACAGTTCAGTCCATAACAGTGACCTTTGTACATTTTTCTTTTGTACTGATTTTTTTCTTACAAGTTTCTGGGACGTTATAAATTAGAGCAGTTAGCCCTTTGGCATAAGTTGCAGTTTCCCCAGCTTGTTGGGTTTTTTGTTTGTATGTTTTAACTGACTTCAGGGTATTTTGCCATATAGAAGGTTTAACGTTTTATTCTTTGAAGTTTCGATAGTCAAATATTAATCTTACATAGTATCTGGCTATGAGTCATGGTTAGAAAGCCTCTAATATACTTGGAATTTGCCCCTGTACCTTTTTTTTTTTTTTTTTTTTAAAGTACTTTATGGTTTCATTTTTACATTGAAATCTTTGATCCATTTAGAAATTATGCTAGTGGTCAGAGTGATAGATTCCACCTTATCTTTTTCCACCTGGCTCCCAGTTGTCTTTAAGTGTTTGTTTCAAAGCCCATCCTTGAGTACCCTTTATTGGACAGGTAGTCCCTGGCTTAGGACGGGTTTTGTTCTGACAACTCCATCGTAAGTCAGTTCCTTAAGTCGAATACTTCTTTCTCTCTCTTTTTTACATTATTATTGCCTTTTATTACCAGCGTCTTTATAATCGTAACCTGGCAGTGTTTTGAACAATAAATCTTAGTTGAACATCTGCAGGTGTGCATCTGAGAATGATAACGTTAGCAGCTTACCCACTGCAGCATATTACTAAGGATAACATGCACCTGGAGAACAAACAGGAGAGGACAGTCCTAAG
>NW_006921899.1:2773717-2774531 GCF_000298275.1 Orycteropus afer afer | reverse complement strand
GAGGGTCTTCCCCTTTTTTGCTGACCCTCTACTTTATCAAGCATGATACCCTTCTCCAGGGATTGGTCCCTTCTGATAACATGACCAAAGTACGTGAGACAAAGTCTGGCCATTCTCGCTTCCAAGGGGCATCCCAGCTGCACTTCTTCTAAGACAGATGGTTCCGTAAAGATGACAGCCTTGGAGATTGTATGGGGCTGTTCTCTTCTGTGCTAGTGGCTCGACAGCAGTAGGTTTGGTTGGAGTTTAAGTTATGGGAATATATTTGACTTCTCTGAGCCTTGATTTCCTAAGGCACAAGAAACTGTCTTTGAGAGAATCCTGGGAAGGTTAAGTGAGAAGCGTGTGAAACTCGATGTGCGGTCCCCGTCCTCATCTGCACCACTGCTCTCCCAGCACCGTTGAGTAGATTTCGACTCTTCACGACACCACTGTGACCGCTGCTGGGCCAGCACGAGTCGAGGTTGCCGATTTCATTTCCTGTTCGTACTCTTACCCCTCCCACCTTTATAAGCGGAAAAAAGAAAGACCAAAACCATGAAGCCTAACAATTTAAAGGTATTAGAATTGCCATTAAGCTAATCTCCTGTTCAGTTTAACCAGGATCATTAATGTACTTGAGAATAAAGAACAGACTCAGCCTGGCATTCAAGGTCTCCCGCCTACTTTCCTGCGCACCCACTTACTGCTCTCCTGCAGGCATCCTAAGAGGCTACATGAAATTCCCTAGAGGCCCTGGTTCCTGTAACGCTGTTCCTTCCAAAATGTTTTGCTACCTACTTCTGTCCAATCAGACACCTACTGTCCCAATCCA
>NW_006921899.1:2760773-2771465 GCF_000298275.1 Orycteropus afer afer | reverse complement strand
AAGTCTTTGATCCATCTGGAGTTTGTTTTTGTGTGTGGTGTGAGGTACAGATCTTGTTTCATTTTTCTGCAAATGGATCTCCAGTTTTGAATACCTATCTTCTTTTGTAGCGAGTGTGTCGTGTATTTCGCGCCTCGATAGACTGGAAACTCTTTGGAAATGGAAGCATTTGTATGTGCACCAAAGAATCCCCAGCACCTGACAAACACCTGGCCGAGGGGGAGCACACACAGATTCGTTGAGCAGATGAACGGCTGATTGGCATTGGTCTTTCCGTTCTCTCGTGTTACGTGTCTGAGTAACTCTTCCCTCACCCAGAAACCACACACTCATCACCTCGGAAACCGCACACTCATCACCCCGGAAACCGCACACTCATCACCCCGGAAACCGCACACTCATCACCCCGGAAACCGCACACTCATCACCCCGGAAACCGCACACTGTTTGAAGAGAAGGATTACGCACTTTTCCAATAATAAAGGCTAGTGAGAAGTACACAGGCTTATTACTATACAATAATAGCATATAACATTGAAAATAATCATTAACGTTTGCTGAGCATTTATTGTGTACCAGGAACTGTTTTAAAGGCCCTGTGTGGACCAGCTTCCACTATGTGATACTTATAACCACCCTGTGGGCTGGGTACTGTTAATACACGTGTGGAGAGACTGTGGCACAGAGAGATCTAGTGACTTGCCCACAGTCAGACAGGTGGGAAGTGGTAGAGCTGGAGTTCAAGCGACATGTTCTGAGTCTAGTGTTTGAACTCTTAACCTGCTGTAGTGCTTCAAACACGTTTATCAGATAGGAGCATTTATAGGCTCTTGAACAATTAAGGAATGCTATTTTCGTAAACTTTAATCTTCTCTCTTTCTTTCCCAACCATCCATTGGTATGTGACAACCAATTTGCTCTATAAACGTTCACCCAAATCACAGTAAAAAAAAGTTTAAAAAAGAACTGATTGTATCTTCTGGTGAAATAAACCTGTCCTCTGGGGGCACTGTGAGTCAGAACCAATTCCAGGGCAGTGGGTGTGGTTTGGGCGTTGCTCCCATGAAGATTACAGCCTTGGAAATGCTCTGGGGCAGTCCCCCTCTGTCTTCTCAGGGCGCTGTGGGTCGGAATCGACTCCTTGGCACAGGTCCCATTCTTCAGAAGGCTTTCTGTGACTGCTCTGCCTGATGTAAAGCAGCTGTTGAATACAAAGTCATTTTCATTTTTAATTTTTTTCAGGTACAGTAAAGGTGCTAAGAAGGAGAATGTAAGACAGGAAAATAATTAAATATTTTTACTGAGGTAAGTTTTTTATGATTCAGTTATTTTTGTATTCCTCTCCACGGCCTTCTTTTTTAGGATGTAAGGGGGCGATTGTGTGGAGGGTACTGAAGGGCACCGGACCTCAGACTGTTAAGGTGGTCACTGGGAACATGGGCTGTTTAAAAAGGTCGTTTGGCTTCCTGGGCTCTTTGCATCTGAACTTTACCTTCTCGCTAGCTCATTATTTTAAGTCATGGTGCTGAGAAGTTCTGACAATGGTAAATGGCTATTTAGTGGTACATACACTTGAGTACAGGAGTTCTGGTAGTGTAGTGCCTAAGGCATTTGACTGCTAACCAGAAGGCTGGCGGTTCAAACCCACCAGCTACTCTCTAGAAGGAAGGTTAGGCAATCCTCTTCTGTAGTGTTACCGAGTCGGAAACCCAAGGAGGGGTCGCTGTGAGTCGGATCCGACTCGATGGTACATAACAACAGCACACTTGAGTACACTTTCAGTGAATGCTTTCTTTTTGTTCTTAACTTTTTATTGTGATTTGTGTGAAAATTTACAGAGCAAACATGTTTCCCATTCAACAGTTTATACACATTTTGTTTCATGACATTGATTGCAGTCCCCAGAATGTAGCAGCTCTCTTCCCACTTCCTCCCTGGGGTTACCTGTCTCTGTGTCCTTCTTCTCTGTGCATGCCTGCCCTCTGAGCTCTCTCCCTGTGCAGATGCTGCCCTTCTCATCTCCCGGGGTTGATGGTTCTAGGAGTGCTTCTTCCTGGTGGAATTGTGCACCTGGGAGCCCTGTGTCTTGTTTGGCTGAATATTTTCTTTTTAAAATATGCAGTTGAGAATACTCCTGTTCACTGACCCCCATCTGATCCTCTCAGGTGTTTATGTGTCTATCTGTAGCCTGGTGTTTGGTGTTAATGGCAATGGAGTATTGTGGACACATTGGTTGATATTAGCATCTGTCGTCTATCTCCTATGTGCGCAATTCGGTCTCCTCCCATTTCCTAATGTCATGGTGGTCACAGACTCTTTCCGTATATCCCCCCCGCAACTCACGTCAGCATGTGGGCCCCAACTAGCCCAAAATTAAATCTGTCTCCTTCCCTCCCCACCCCGGTAACCTACAAAGTGATTCTGTGTCCCAAGCAAACCCTTCTTTGTCTTTTTACAGTAATGGACTCATACTGTACTTGTCTTTCTGCAATTGACTAATTTCAATCAGCATAATGTCCTCCGGGCTCATCCACATTGTGATATGATTCAGGATCCCTCACTGTTCTTTAATGTAGCACAGAATTCCATTGTGTGCATGTACCATAATTTGCTTATCCACTCACCCCATTGATGGGCATTTAGGTTGTTTCCATCTCTTTGCTACAGTGAATTGTGCTGCGATGAACATAGGTGTGCATATGTCTGTTCATGCTCTGTCTCTCCTCTCTTTAGGATATATTCCTAGTAATGGAATTGCTGGGTCAAATGATATTTCTGTTTTCAGTTTTTTAAGGAAATGCCATACTGTATGCCACAGTGGTTGTACCATTTTACAATCCCACCAGCAGTGCACAAGAGTTCCAATCTCTCTGCAACCTTGCCAGCGTTTGTTATCTTCTGACCTGTTGAACTTTGCTATTATTGCTGGCGTAAGATGTTATCTCATCTTTGTTTTGATTTGCATCTCTCTAATGGCTAATGGGATGCTCTGGTAGCATAGTGCCTAAGGCACTTGACTGCTAACCAGAAGGCTGGCAGTTCAAACCCACCAGCCACTCCTTGGAAGGAAGGTTGCACAATCCTACTTCCGTAGTGATACTGCCTCGGAAACGCAAGGAGGGGTCGCTATGAGTCGGGGCCAACTCAACGGCAAATAACAACAACAACAATGGCTAATGATCATGAGCAATTTCTCATGTGTTTGCTGGCCACCAGTATGTCTTCCTTGGTGAAGTGTCTGTTCAAGTCTTTTGCCCATTTGTGAATTGGGTTATTTGTCTTTGGTGTTGAGGTATTGAAGTTTTCTATAGATTTTGGAGATAAACCCTTCATCAGATATGTCATAGGCAAATACTTTCTCCCAGTCTGTAGGTTTTTTTTTTTACCCTTTTGACAAAATCTTTTGATGCGCACAAGAATTTAATTTTTAAAAGGTCCCAGTCATCTAGCTTCTCTTCTACCTCCTGCGCATTCTGGGTTACGCTTGGTAGGCTATTTATGCCATAAATTAGGGCCCCTAGATTGAGGCTAATCTTGCATAGACACCAGTGATACAAAATACCTGCAATTCTTCAGAAACAATAGAAGACAGAGAGTAATCTCTGACAGACACCCAGATACTACGGGAGAGATCCAATAGATCTACCGTCTCAGGACCATAGGACTGGGGGACACCAGATTCAGTTGGCACAACAAAATACATAAAAACCTTGTTCTGCATCCTACATTGGTGAGTAGTAACCGGGGTCTTAAAAGCTTTCAAGCGGCCATCTAAGATGCAGCTAATGGTCTCCTATCATCAGAACAAAGAAGAGTGAAAAAAAACAAGGGTATTTGGAAGCAGTCAGCCCTAGGACACGATGGCCTTCAAGACCAGAAGAACTGGCTGGTGCCCAGCTACCAATGCCAACCACTCAGGAAAGGATCAAATCTGAAGATCCTAGATAGAGTGGGAGGGAAAACATGGAACAAAATCCAAAAACTCAATAATGACCAGAATTACTGGTCAGATGGAGTCTGGTGAGACCCCCAATGATATGGCCCTAGAATACATTCTGCACCTGAAATAAAATTGGGCTTTCAGCCCAATAGTTAACAAGATGTACATGCAGACCACTCAACCCAGGATGATGCACCCACATACTCTATGGTAATACATCCCTTAGAGCAATGAACCACTGGCACCAGAAGGGCAACATTCACACTGAGGAAATGCAGGACACACAGGAGTGCATAGCTATGAGGGGCACAAGGGGAGGGTTACTGGGCAGGGAGGGGAGGAGACTGGGTTAGGGTTGGACATGGTAAATGGGGAGTGAAACTAAATGTACACTTAATATTGAATGTAAAACAAAACTCTTAAAATAAAAAATGTGCAATTGAAAGAATTTGAAACCTCTTCTGTTACAATAGCACCGCTTCTTTTTCTTGAATGGAGATCGTCTTTTCTTCTTATAATAACGAGAAAAATTTCCATCAGTGTCAATCAACAGTGAGTGCCCAAGTACTACCACCCAGAGATGATTGCCCTAAATACCATGGGGAACATACTTCCAGGAATTTATCAGTGTTGTGTACCATCACGTCAATTCTGACTCATAGCGACCCTTTACACAAGTTTTTATATACAAAATTTTTTGTAAATTGGATCACACTACATGGTGTTCTCTTTTTTAATGCAACAATGTTTTGTACATCTTTACATGTGAATTGAAAAGACAGGCATAATCATACATAATCATGTTACTGGCTGCATAATATTTCATCATACAGCAGGACTAAACCATAACCACTCCCTTAACAACCATTTGGATTGTTTCTAGTTTTTCTTTCCTGTGGATAATTATGTGTTGACCACCCCTGTATTTAAATCACTGTACCTGGTTCATTTATCTTCTTAGAACTGTAATTGCTGTGTCAGATTATACACACTTTAAATGCTGATGCATGCAGCTAAACTGCCCACTGTGGAAACTACCAGTTTATACTCCAAGTCCATGGGAGTCCTACTTCCCCTACCTCTGCCGCCACTGGGTTGTGTTAACCTTCACCAGTGCAATAGGAGAAGAATGACATCTCTCTAAAAGAACCGGATTTTTGATGGAAAGAAGCCTTTTATGTTTATAAAGTCCTCTTTCTGTTGCTGTTCCCACTGACGTGACGGATTTCCTTATTGAACATGCCTGTGGTTCTCATGTGTATGTGAGGCATTTCCTTGGACTTTAAATGGGATGAAAATAGTAAAATGTGTTGATTGATTTGTTTCTAGGTCTATTACCCTGATTAACTCCATAAATATGTAAATAATTGTTAACTAACTACAATTGTTTTGAATATTGAAAGCTTTCCTCTGAAGAGAGCAGGACTGTTGTGTTCAGTTTCAGGGGGAAGCTCAAAGCAGCTTTGAAAACTAACTTCTTGGGGTTTCAAACACAGATATTGTCTTAGTTCTCTAGTGCTACGGTAAGGAACAGATTTGTCCTCTCACAGTTAGGGCACTAGAGGTCTGAGCTCAGGGTGCGGCTGTAGGAGAGACTCTCTCTCTCTGTTGGCTCTGCTGAGCTTCTGCTCCTGGGCCATCTTGCTGTCTCTCTTCCCCCATCTCTGCGTCTCTTGTTTGCTTGTTTAGTCTTTCTCTCTATCTCAAAAGAGACTGACTTGAGAAACACCCTACACTAATCCTGCCCCATTAATATAACAAGGACAACCCATTCCCAACTGGGATTATAACCACAGGTGTATGGGTTAGGATTTAGAAAACATATACTTTTGGGGAACATAATTCAATCCATAACAGATCCCACTTTCCAAATAGCCCATGAACTATGATGTACAAACCAGGGTGTTTGTACAGAAATATTATAAAGTATTTGAGGTTGCAGATCCATTTATGTATATTGATGTTGAGTCTCTACTGGCCAGAGTATCTTACCGTTTTCTCATTTGAGTGTGATCCCTAATTTTATGTTTGGTTCAGATTTTATTTCAGTCAAATAAGAGTTACTTAAGAAGGTTGTACACTTTTCATTGACCTATTTCTTCTTTGACTTAATAAAAAGTCCATTAAAATTGACCTCTTTTTCCTAGACATAAAGGGCATCTTCTTGGAATGGAGTGCTTTTCTTTTTACTCCAGATTAACTTTTTGTCATTGTTAAATTAGAATTAAGATGCACTTGAACTCTTACATGATTTCTTAAATGCTTGTAATGTAATAAAAAGTGTTTTAATTTTAATTTGGAGAAGAAACTGGCATCTGTGATTTCTTTTTTTTTTTAAATATGAATCTAAATCTAGATATACATAATTGTTAGGACATTTGCTACCCTAATAACATTTTGTGACATTTTGATTGGACTCTTGATTTGGGCTACATCCCGTGTATTTTCAGAATCATATATAGCACCATATTTCAGTTTGCTTTGTTTTTGTTGATGTTGTTAAGGGAAAGGTAAGGCTCTAAAGTAGGTAAGATACTAGGTCTTGTTCAAGCATCCTATTTGTGCTTCATGTAGGATTGTATTTTATATACAAATATTTTTCACAATTTTTTTATTTGCAGCCAAAGAAAAAGGAATGCCCCAAAGTGTATTTTTAATCATAATGAAGAGAAATTGAGCTATATTTTAATTATTTAGTTACAAAATTTATTAAAAATAAAAGTAGAGAAAGGAGCAACCAGCCCTTGAGAAGAATGTGTAAATCTTAACTAATAACTTGTCCCTTAAGCTTTTCAGACTCCAAACCAGCTTTGCACAGCCAGGGTAAGCAGAGAGGCTGCAAGTTTCTAGTAGATTTCGGCAGGGTTGCAGTCTCTGTTGAATGCATGTTGTTTTAACTGGAGTACGGATTCTAAAGGGCTCATGAGCTAGTTGTAATTACTATTTTAGCAGCATTATTTGCATGTAAAATTTTTTGAGTGAATTAAAATAATCTCCTAGCAACTTTTCTCTGTAGGTAATGTGGTTAAAACTCCTTTCTAATACATAGCCCCAAGTTTAAGTCCGGGCAGACTTGAAAGGCAGTCAGTGAGCAGTCTTCATGAGTAGGGTCTGAGCGAACGAGGTTCTCCTAGGCTGTTCCCTGGGGTAGCTTATCATTTCTGTTTTCTGAAATACCCAGAATTCTGGGCTCTTGGATCTCTGCTGCAGCAGGATGGGAATTGGTTGTGTGGGAGCCTTATTTCAGTGATGAGTTAATTTCTCCAATCATTTCCTGTACAACCTGGCTTCTAAAACTACTCCTGTAAAGAATTGCGAGTAGTAGTTAAACCAAAGTCTTTATTAAAATTAAGACTTCATTTATTTCTTCTCTTGGCTTTGTTTGTAAACATTGTTAGTCTGCATTTAAGCAGAAGAGTCTGGAGACATTCTTACATAGGGAAAAGGTTGGATGCGGTGACTGTTTTTTTTTCCTACTTTAGAAATAAAGCTTAAAGTTCCGACTGGCAGTGTAAGTGGTTATTTGATTGGAGAGATGGGTGAGGGACAAAGTTGTCTTCACCAGTAGTGTTTGTGGTGGTGGATATTCAGATGAAACTTTGGTTCAGAGTAAGAGCGCTGAACTGGCATAGGCGGTAGATAGCCTGCGTGCTCGTGTGCAGTGGAGGTCATAGATCGTAGCAGAGCCCCCTCACGCTTGTCTTCTGTGGTGTCTGTACCTGGCTGGTCTCCTGCAGGGGGTTACTAACTCGGGTCTGAAGGGGACAGTTTTGGAAGGAGGGCTGGCGAGTAGCAGCTGTGAGCCCCAGTCCCGTAACGAGCTCAGTGCTTAGTGAGACTCCCTAGAGATATCCCCAACCTCTGGATGTCCCGTTGCCCTTGAGGAAATGTCTTCCTTCCCAGCCCTGAGAGCTTTGCTGAACGGAGCTGGCAGAGGGAGAATGACCCTGCCTATCACTGCAGAAGCTGGACTCTCTTTAAATAGAATTCCAACATGGGATGACTCACTGCCGTGGAGTGAGTTTGGGTTTCTGAGGCAGTATCCCTACGGAAGTAGGTTGCCCAACCTTCCTTCCAAGGAGTGGCTTGTGGGTTTGAACCGCCAGCCTCTGGTTAGCAGTCAAGTGCCTTAGGCAGTATGCTACTCTGGTAGCGCTACTCCTCGGAAGGAAGGTTGGACAATCTACTTCTGTTTTGATACCACCTCAGAAACCCAAGGAGGGGTCCTTATGAGTCGGGGCCGACTCAACGGCACATAACAGCAACAACAACAACAACAACAACAGCATGGGATGCAGCTGCAGGCCATCATTTCCCCATCATGGCTATGTAAAGGAGCCCTGGCGGTGCAGTGCTTAGAGCGTTCGGCTGCTAACCGAAAGGGCGGCAGTTCACACCTGCCGCTCTGCAGGAGAAAGGCCTGGTCATCTGCTCCTGTAAAGGTCACAGCTGAGGGTCACACAGTTAGTTATGCTGATTGCTGTCAGTGAGTCGTGTCCCTGTAAAAAGTTGAATTGGCAAAAGTTATGTGACAGATACATTTACAACAACAGCAACGGGAAAAAGAGTAGCTGCTGAGGCTGCTTATGTATAATCTAATACCTCTTAGGATTTGGTTCCTTGGTGTGGAGGTTTGAGATCATGCTTTTACAGACATCCCAGTTAATTGGGCTAATAATGCGTTTAGTGCTTCTGTTCTACCTGCTGATTGGTTGTGTAGTGCCTGGAGTCCTAACGCTTACAGGTGGCCACTCAAGATATGATTGGTCTCTCTTTGCCTAGCACAGCAGAGGAAGGAGAGTGAGGAATAGAAGGAAGGTAAGGAAGGTGTGGCTAACTGCCTCCACGAACAACTGCCTCCTTTGCCATGAGACCAGGAGAACTGGGTGGTTGCTTGCTACCATTATTGAACATTTTGATCAAAGATTCTGTAGAAGCATCCTGATTAAAGGGGGGGAAATGCAGAACAGAACTTCAAATTCTCATCATCTCTAGACTTTCTGGAGTCATGGAGGGTGGATGAACCCCTGAAACTGTTGCCCTGAGATCATCTTTAAGCCTTAAACCAAAAATATCCCGACATCCTCTTTAAACCCAACTGTAGTTTGCTTAGGTGGTAAAGAGTGTCGGCCTGGAGCAGTGCACGCTTCTAAGGCCTGTCTACGTGGGACCAAGCTGACAACAGCAGCTCCAGAGATTAGAGGGCAGCTGCAGGGGCGGTGGGTTGATGCTAATCAGGGAGGAACAGCTTCGGAAAGGAGTCTGAGGGAGGTTGCATAACATTAGGAGTGTACTCAGCGTCTCCACATTGTGTGCACAGGGGTTGTTGAATGGCTGTATGTTCTGTTGTGCATACTCTCAATAAGAACAGAAAAACAAACAAAAAAAAGCAGCCGACAAACTGTATTCAGACTTGAGTATTTCACAGACATTTTCTCACAAAGTGAGTCTAGGTGTACTGCAAGGACAGCAACTGAAATATCTGCCACCTGAAATTTGAGCTTTCAAGCCAGAGCTGTATGTTGGGACACTTGTATCTTCTCTTGTGATCTTGAAGGCTTCTCTGATGAGAGCAATGTGATGTTAACAAATGGGATGTTTTGCTTTGTAAAATAGCAGGTGTCATCCTTTGGAAGAGCTGCATAACTCAAGGAAATAATATTTTCCAAATGACCAGTACGGAATGTTACAAAGTTATGCACAAGTAAAAAGATTCATTCAAAATGCAAAAGGCTTAAAAAAAAAAAAGATTATAGCCTGGAAACAGTTCTGCTCTGTCCTCTAGGGGCACTGTGAGTTGGAACCAACTTGGTAGCTCACAAGAACGTAGCCACGTAATGTTGAAGGTAGGAATTTCACCCAAGCTTTTCCTCCATGTCAGTTTGTTCAGAGAGCACAGCTGTGTTCTTGGTGAGGGTTCGGTTCAGTGTTTGTGTACATTAAAACCTGGTGAATTTTGTTTTAAATATATTTCAGTCTGATCTACTGTGACAAACTTCTTCCCCGTTGAATGTTCTGGCACCCATCACTCACATGGTGATTGCTGTCAGTGGAGAAGGATATCCTCCTACATCTTTTCTGGAGTGCTTGAAACCATCCTACTTCCTTTTTCTTTTACCTTAAGAACTGATCACTGACACTTGGGAATTACAAACAGAATGCATCAATCTTTATGGAAAGGTTACCGTTTACCACACTGCATTTGCCAGGAATAGTGAGTGTTTCCTTTGGTGGCCTCTCGAGTTCAGTGCTTTTCATTCCTCTTAGGTGAGCATGTGCTTTGTGTCGTACCCTGATTTAATACATTTAAAAGAGACTTTATTGATGGCTTTCTTACCTTCAGTTCTATCAGAAGGGAGAGGTAATTTATTTCAGATGAAATCTATGTGGCATACTTTGATTGTTTAAATGGACTTGGGGTAGAATAGGAGGCTGGTGTCAGTTACTTACTCTGTGGTTACTAGTTCTATGATACAAACTCAGAATTGAGCATTTGCTTTGAAGAGTTGAGAGCAGTGAAGATTTTTTTTTCTAATTTTATTTTTGATGAAAATATACACAGCAACACGTACACCTGTTTTGTCTTCTGCACGTGTAGTGTACACAGCAACACGTACACCCGTTTTACGTCTTCTGCACATACAGTGTACACAGCAACACGTGCACCCGTTTTACATCTTCTGCAACGTATAGTGTACACAGCAACACGTGCACCCGTTTTACGTCTTCTGCACGTGCGGTGTACACAGCAA
>NW_006921899.1:2749866-2760618 GCF_000298275.1 Orycteropus afer afer | reverse complement strand
TTTACGTCTTCTGCACGTGCGGTGTACACAGCAACACGTGCACCCGTTTTACGTTTTCTGCATGTACAGTTCAGTGACATTGGTGGCATTCCTTGCGTTGTGTCACCTTCTCGCTGTCTCCACCCATATTGTTTCACTCCCATGAACTTAGACTTTCTGTCCCCTAAGCTTCTCCTGTGTGTTTCAGTTACTGTTGTCAATTTGATTTCATATAGGTATTCCTTTAAAAGAGTGCACTGCTCAAGGGTAACTTTCTTTACTTGTTGAGCTAAGTCATTGTTTAGTTTAAAGATGACTTTATGGGATATCATAGGACAGTAGGTTAGGGGCCTCCTTCAGTCCCAGTGGGTTCAGTAAGTCTGGTTTCTGTAAGAATTTAAAATTCTGTTCCACACCTTTCCTTTTTTTTAGATCAGGATCCATTTCTTGACTCCTTGGTCCAAACATTCAGTAATGGCAGCCAGGCACTGTCCTGTTCTGATTCCATGGCTGTGGAGCTGGTAGTGAGAGTTAGGGTTGGTAGGGTGGAACCCACATGTGCAGCATGGTGCTGAGCCCTTGCATGCGTTGTCTTATTTCGTCCTCATGACAGCCCTGTGAGGATCGAGGTAGTCGCTCCAGTTGTGGAGAACAGAAGGACTAGTGAGCTTGTGAACTTTGTTCTTGGGCACGCAGCTAGGAAGGGAAAAAGAAAATGAGCAAACAAAACAATGGCCTGGATCCACATCCTCCCGGCTCCAAAGTCCTTGTGTTCTACTTATTCTTATCAGTAAGTGTTCTACTTACTGATAGAGAAAAGGGTCTCCTGGTGGTTGGACTTTTCCCGTGACTGTAGATACAGGACCAGTGAACAGAGTGAAGACGGCTACTTTATTGTGTGCGTCATGGTCATTCTCACCATCTTCTCTAGTTCTTCAGCCTCGATGGTGCAGTTCAGAGCCTGCCAGGGTGTCTGCTCGTTGTGTTCAATACAACATAGGTCGTTTAATTTAGCAGTGATCTGAGATGAAAGGCTCGTGGCTGCCAAGCACAGACAGACCTGCTGTGGGCTGTTAATTTTGCTGTAGGAGAGAATGCATGTTTTCCCTTGCTCTGTGCTAATCAAGAAGCTGGCACATTTTCTCCAGAGGACTTGGACTTGTTTAAATCTGGAAGGAGAGTGAAGCAGGCAGTTGTGATCAGCGCTTTTCTCCGTGCCGTCCTGGCTTCAGTCCGTTGCGTACCTGCCAGCGAACTGCAGAGTGTGTGCACTTCTGTTCTACCTTGTTCTTTGGGTTTGGATTTATGGTTGGTCACTGGGGAGCCAGTGGTAGGAAAAGATGTCGCTGCCGTGTTCGAACGGATATCTTTGTAACAGATGACCCTATAGCAGGCAGAGTGATTGCACCAGGCCCCTGCCTGGAGGTGTCCCTGTGTGACTTTGTGCAGTCACTGTTTTATAACAGCCGTAAAACAAAACAAACTCACTGCCATCGAGTCGATTTGGCTCATAGCGACCCCTCCTTCAGTTTCCAAGGTGGTATTTCTACAGAAGTAGATTGCCCAGTCTTCTTTCTGAAGAGTTGCTGATGGGTTTGAACCACCAGCCTTCTGGTATAATTTACATAGTTCGCCCATTTAAAATATCTGATTCGCTGGTTTTTCGTGTATTCACAAATTTGTGCAAGCATCACCAGTGGATTTTAAAACATTTTTATGACATCACAGAGAAACCCTGTGCTGTTTAGCTGTCACCCTCCCATCTCCCATCACCCCCCATAGCAACCATTTGTCCATTGTCTCATTGTATAGACTTCCCTGTTCTGCACTTTGACACGAATGGAATCATGTAACGTGTGGACTTTGGTGATGGGCTTCTTTCACTTAGCATGTTTTCAAAGTTCATCCACGTTGTAGTGTGTTTCAGTGCCGCATTCCTTTTGCTGGCCAAGTGGTAGTCTGTTGTGTGGATAGACCACATTTTGTTAATCCATTATCCATAGATGGGCACTGGGTTGGTTCCACCTTCTGGCTGTTATGAATAACATGCTGCTATCAACATTCTTGTGCAAGTGTTTGTGCGGACATGTTTTTGTGTGGACATACATTTTCATTTCTGTTTGGTATATACTTAGGAGTGGAATTGCTGAGTCATATGGTAACTGTGTAATTGAGGAACTGCTAGACTGTTTTGCAGAGAGGCTGGACCATTTTACACTCCCACCCGCGGTGCGTGAGGGCTCCTTTGCACGTTGTTGAGTTGAGCTGTTTACCTTCTTTCCATCAAGTTGTAATAGTTTTCTGTGTACTCTGGGTATTAGACTCTTATCAGATACATGATTTGCAGACATTTCTCCCACTCAAGAGTTGTCATGTTGCTTTCTTGATGTCCTTTGAAGCACACAACTAAGTACTTTGGATGAAGTGTAATTTATTTACTTTTTCTCTGGTTGCTTGTGTAATTTTTTATTTGTGTGAAATTTTCTAGAAGTTAAAATCATACCTGATCTCTAGAAAAAAACACACTGCCATGGAGTTGGATCCGACTCATAGTGACCCTCCGAGGCGGTATTACCATGGAAGTAGATTGCCCATCCTTCCTTCTGAGGAGTGGCTGGCAGGTTTGAACTGCCAGCCTTCTGGTTAACAGTCAGATGCCTTAGGCACTATGCCACCAGAGCTCCTCTGATCTCTAGACATCACTCGTTTAAAAAAAAAATTGATGCAACTATGTAGTGGATGATAGACATTAAACATCTTTTGTATTTTCAGATATTCTCATCTGAGTCAGTGAGGGAAGAGCAAGTTTCCTATCCTAACACACAGGTGCCTTTTTTCTTTAAAAATGCCTTTCAGTGTTTTCTGCCCAACTCAGAACGAGTGCTTCATTCTGCATTTGTAAGTACTGTTCCACATCAGCAGATATGTACTGGTTGGTCTAGGGGTGCAGAGGTGAGCAGGACACGGCCCTGTCCTCAAGGAACAAGAGTATACCTGCTGTCCGTCCCAGAAGCTTCCACAGAGGACAGTGCAGGTGTACGAGGGAGGAGGGTGTGCTTGCCACGCTGTGGGTAAGAATGCCTCGTGAGAGGGTTGATGCTGGTGCTCAGTCTACAAAGATGGATGGACCATTAGGGCTTCAATTCTGTCTTCCAGTTCCTTGCTGCTGTGCGCTGGCTGGAGAGGTTAAGCCCTTAGCTACTAACTGAAAGGTTGGGGGTTTGAAACCACCAGCAGCTCTGCGGGAGAAAGATGTGGCAGTCTGCTTCCATAAAGATGACGGCCTTGGACACCCTGTGGGGCAGTTCTGCTCTGTCCCACAGGGTCACACGATCAGAATCAATGACAACGGGGGCTGGGGAGGAAGAGCGATTCGGGAGGGTTGGTGGTGCTCTGTTAAGGAATTTAGTTTCTGTCCTTAGTGACAGGGAGCCATGGATGGGTCCAGCGGGGGGGTGGCCTGGGCACTGTGATTACTGTATCATGGAAGCCGACGTGAGCAGCAGGAGCTGAGTCAGGAGAGCCGTCGGGCTGTTACACAGTCCAGGTGAGAGTTGCGGAGGACCTGAACTAGGGCACTGATTTGGTAGAGTTGGGAATGACGGGAGCTGGCAGTACAAGTAGCCCCCGACCTATGATGTAACTCTCTTCCTGTGATGCCACGGTAAGTCGGCTCTGAAGTAAAACACGTACCTCTTCATTTTTCCCTTTTTTTCATCTTCTACTGTGTGGCAGTGTTTGCATGGTAAATCATAACATTGAATATCTGATAATGATGACAGCAGCTTATGCACTGCAACACTATATGTACTACATATTACTGTATTTTCACACAAATAATATGTGCTTAAAGTTTTGTTGCCAACTGTGCCCACCTCCCAAGATATTTTCATAAGCCCACTATGCTAATTTTTATACATGTTGTTGTTAAAAAAAAAAATGGGTATAGCATGCTTACAAAAATGCATTGAGGGGAGGGCATGGTTGGCAAAAAAACATATAACATGGGTGTTATTTGCATAGAAATGCAGCACTAACAATAAGACCAATATACAACATCATGCTGAATGGAGAAAAGATTGAAGTTGATAAGGATTTCATTTTACTTGGATCCACAGTCAATGCCCATGAAGGCAGCAAGAAATCAAATGATGTATTGCATTGGGGACATCTGCAAAAAACCTCATGAAAATGTTAAAGAGCAAAGATGTCACTTTGAAGACTAAGGTATACCTGACCCAAGTCATGGTATTTTCAGTCACCTCTTGTGCATGTGAGGGCTGGACAATGAATGAGGAAGACTGCAGAAGAATTGATGGATTTGAGTAGTGCTGTTAGGCAAAGAACGTTGAATGTACCATGGACTCCTAGAAGAATGAACACATCTGTCTTGGAAGAAGTACAGCCAGAATGCTCTTAGAAGTGAGAATGGCCAGACTTTAATCTATTGTACTTTGGTCATGGTGTCAGAAGGGATCAGTCCCTGGGGAAGGGTATCATGCTTGATAAAGTAGAGAACAGAAAAGGGGAAGACCCTCAACATGGTGGAGTCAACGCAGTGGAGTCAACAGTCCACAGTGGCTGCAGCTGTGGGCTCAAGCATGACAGTAATCGATTGTGAGGGTGGCTCAGTGTTTCGTTCTGTTGAACATAGAGTTGCAATGAGTCGGAATCCACTTGACAGCACCTAACAGCAGCAGCAATGGTAAGATGTACAAGAACTTGAACAAGAACAGATGGCTGTCAGTGTGGTTCATTGTAACTCAAATACATTGTAAGTTGGGGACTACCTGTATTTAGGCAGGACTTGTCAGGACTCTTGGCTGCAAGTAACAGAAGCCCCCAACAAACTATGTTAGGTTAGAGGGGCAAGTGGGAGATTATTACACAGAATGCGCCGGAGCCAGAGGAACTTCAGGGGCCTGCAGGTAGGCAGTGGTGGCCGTGGTCACTGGACTCTCTTTCCTGTCTCTTTTCCCTTGGGCTTCTCCAGGGAATGAGGTTATCCTCACACTCCAACCAAGAAGGAAAGAAAGAGCTCCCCCCCCCCAGCGTTAGTTTTTAAAATCCCAAGGGCAGCTTGGCTGGGATTTGTGCCTGGCCAGGCACTGGGGTCTTTGTTGGAGGCTCTGTGCCCTTGTCATAGAGGGAATTCCTGAGAAGTGGGAAAGGGCTCTTCTGGTAGAGCCAGCTGCACGTCCACTCTGGGAATACAGGCCTGCCCCTGACTGGGAAGGCCTGAGGAGAAGAGCAGAGGTCAGGGACACATCTAGGGATGGGTCTTTGGTCACCAGGGATGGCACTATTTTTGTTCAGGAGGAAGGATTCTGGGGACAGCAGGCTGGACTGCAGTGAGGAAACTGAGTTTTGTTTTGGACAAGCGTGGACTGGGATGTAAGGCTAATCACAGTTTGTGTATTACACATTTTGTGTAACTGATGGATCTGGCTTCCTTCACTCTCAGAAGCCCTATGAGGGTACACTGGACTTGGCACATGGTAGGTGTTCAGCAATATCTGTGTGGATGAATGATCTCAGATGAGGCTCAGAAGTAGAGAGTTACCAGTGTAGGGCTCGATAGTGGACAAGCCTTGGGAGTCATTCTTGTTGGCTAAGGGAGCTTTATCGTTTACAAGTTCACGTATTGGTTTGTTGTTAGCTGCCATTGAACCAGCCCCTCTCACGATGACCCATGTCCAACGGAAGGAAGCACTGCCTGGTCCTGTGTCACTGTCGTGATCATTGGTATGTTTGAGTGTGTTGTTGGGGCTGTTGTGTGGAGCCTTCCGACCTAGCAGCTCATCTTCCAGCATGGTGTCAGGCAGTATTCTGTTGTGGTCCATAAAGTTCGCATTGGTTGAGTCTCAGAAGGAGATCACCAGGCCTTTCTTCCTGGTCTGTCTTCGTGCAGAAGCTCTGCTGAAACCTGCCCTCCGTGGTGACCTTCTGGTGAGTGTGTGAAATGCCAGTGGTGTGGCTTCCAGCATCACAGCAAAGCACAAGCCACCACAGTGTGGAGAATGGATGGACGGATGATGGGGGACGATCGTGTGGACCTGGGATTTTCATGTCCGGGTGATGAGATTATGCCCCCATCATCATCATTATTACTATCATCATCATCTTCCCTGCCTTGGGTTTAATGCCAGTGTCTGCTGACAATCCAGCAATGACTTTTGTAGCAGATTCGACTTGTGAGAGGTAGGGAAATACAGATGATTAAAAAGAGGGAGACTCTGTTTCTGTTTAAGAATCACTTTTAAGAATCTTTCAAGAAAGAATCAGGGATTGTGCTGTTAGGCAAAGAATATTGCATGTACCATGGACTCCTAGAAGAAGGAACAAGTCTGTCTTAGAAGAAGTACAGCCAGAGCACGCCTTATGCGTTCAGGGTTCAAGTATGAACCTTGTCCATGACTGCGGGTCACTCCTATAAACTCTCACAAAAGATGTTTATAAAACACTTGGAACAATGCAGGTCATACCAAGAAAACGTGCTTTGACCAACTCTGGAGATACAAAGCAGGGAGCTTCATAAATCGAGTCCTGTTTGTGAGTGGAAAGGAGCTGAAGTTCTCCTTAAATATGAGAATTCAGTTCACAGTGAGACTTAACTCTTGTCTGCTGAGTAACAAATGTGCACTTGGTCTCGTCTTTATATAAAAAACGAATCGCAGATTTCACATCTTGCCTTCTTGAAATCCAACGCCTGATTCCTGTCTCCTAATGACTGTTGGGACACTGGGTGAGAACTGCACTTTGACATGGGGTTTTTAACCTCTTATTTTGAGGTGAGGGGGCTGCTAGCTGTGACTTCCCTCTTCATTAAAGGCAAGTCGAGCTGCTGGTAGCTTGGGTGTGCCATGTTTTATTAAAGATTAGGGTGACATAGTGATGTTTGTGCAAAGTAGGAGATGTTTATATAGAATAGTAACACGTCCACACTCGGGATGCTTTTTGCTTTTGAGTTGTTTGTTTCTGTTCTTTTACATTTTAAAGGCATACGAACAATTGTATTACTTTGATAGGCTAAACATTCTTATGCCCTACCACCCTGCTGTATGACAAGATGCAGTAGCAGATTGTACTCATGTTGAGTGTCTTTGTTGATTTCCTGGATTTTACTTATTTATTTTTTCCTGCACTGGAGATGTGAGCCAGCTTTATTCATTTAGTTATTTAATTTGTCACCAAATGCACTTCTTACATTTTGCCTGGCGTAGGATGCAAGCCAGTGGGTTTAGCAAGTTGGAACGCAGTAGAGCACTTCTCCTTATCTAAGAACTGCGATGGGGCATCTCGGCTTTTTAAATGACTAGGAGATATGTGGATAGCAGTGATTAGCCAAAACATAACTAACTGATCATTTTCCTTGGGTTTTAGATTAATGCTGACTCTTTCAAGCAGCGTTTCAACAAATACTTATGGACTAAGATTTTGTGTATTCTGAATGTTTCCAAAGTAAGACTGGGAAAGAATACGTTTTGGAGTTTGACACTAAATGAGATCAAAATCATGAGTTTGATTCTTTCATAGGTTAGGTGAGTAATCACATGCCCAGTCTCTGTGCCAAGGCCGTGCACCCTGAGTTGTTTCACATCTGAAACCAGTTTGCTGGGTGGTGTTAATTGCTGTTGCGTTGGCTCCTACTTAGGGAACCTTGTGTGTAGCGGAACGGAACGTTGCGGGTCCTGTGCCATGTTTATTGCCACTGGGTGTTTGGGTCCGTTGCTGCGGCTCTTGGGTCATTTCCATCTCTTTTTCACTGACTTTCCGCTTTACAAAGCAGGTCCCCTCTTTCAATGATTCGTCTTTCCTGATGTGTCCAAAGTGAGAGAGCTGAAGTCTCACCATCCTCACTTCCGGCAGGCATTCTGGGTGGATCTCTTCTAAGAAAGCCAAAATAAAGGAATGGTGATTTCTGGGGGCACTTGAATCAGTGCCTGGGGGAGGAACCGTGGGAGTGCATCTGGTATACTACAGCGTAGTATATTCTGAAATCACTGTATTCTTGGCTCTTTTCTTGCTAATTCTTTAAAGGTAGCATCATTCGAAATAGAAAAGTCCACAGCCTCTGTGTCGAGGGCGGTGTCCCCAGCTCTCGTAGAGAGGGGTGAAGCACGCCCTCCTGGACGGAGCCCGAGCCCTCGGCTGTCGGTCCCTGGCCGTGTCCTCCACTGCGCTGTCTGCAGGGACGGGGTCACGTCCACGTGCAGTCCTTACATTCGTTTAATTTGTGGTCCTCTGCTGTGCTGCCTGCAGGGATGGGGTCACGTCCACGTGCAGTCCTTGCACTCGTTAAATTTGTGGTCCTCTGCTGCACTGCCTGCAGGGATGGGGTCACGTCCATGTGCAGTCCTTGCATTCGTTTAATTTGTGGTGCGATGACTGATAAATACAGTTCAGAAAGGAGTGCTAATAACAGAGGTGGCGGAATGCAAGCCCACCTGTTTCACCTCTACCTTGATTTGAGTCTAGGGGGAGAATCGGTCTGAATTATGGAAAGTGGAAAACTATTGAAAACGTACTTCTGTTTTAAGGATGTAGAATTTAGACTAACGTGTTATGTTCGCAGACTCCGAGAAGTGCTTCTCAGTAATTTATACCTATTCTGTGTGTAAATAGACATTGCTAATGTGCGCCAACCATTTCTGTAGTTTAAGTAGCTGACAAATCTTGTTTATGCTCTTGGCTGAATAGTCTTTGTTAATGGACAAAGAGAATGGCAGAAAGCCATCTCCATGTTAGTAAGATTTGAATTTAAGTAAGTTTTCCTCTGCATCTCCAGGCAGCACCTGGGAATTCTGTAGGAATAGGCACGCACCATTTGTGAACTTCTTTTATGGCTGTGGTACACGTGAACCGGGTACACAAGCAGGTAAAATAGGGGCTGTGGTCAGAGGGGCAGCAGGAGGCAGGGCAGGCACTCCCTGGGACTCCAGCAGCACCATTTGAAAACCACTGTTTCATGCTGTCATTAGTGACACACAGAAGGTTTTTGGAGGAACTAAGGATATGGGTAAATTTTTTATTTATGTATCCTGTTTGTTATAACTTTATACTGTATTACTTGCTTATATGACAAATGCTGATATAGTTTTAACTCATGTTCTTTTAACTGTTGACAGGCTGTGGAAACATGATCAGGAGTAATAATTGCATTACTGGTTAGCCTACCCCATAGCTCTAAACACTGCTAGTTAGCCTTCCTCATAGCTCCAAACACTACTGGTAAACCTCCCCCATAGCTCCAAACACTACGGGTTCGCTTACCCCATAGCTCTAAACACTACTGGTGAGCCTACCCCATAGTCCTAAAATGGTCTTGTCTTCTGATAAAGGTGACCTTGCTTGCCTTTACAAGATGATGATAACAAAGGCACCTGAAAGCCAAAGCATGGAAGACACGTGTGCCTCACACCTGCTCCTGTCACTGTCTGATTTCTCTTCCACGTTAAGGCATACGGTCAGAATGAAGTGTGTTAGAGAAGGTTGCCCACACTGGAAATAATCAAGTACAATACTCAGGGCCGTGTGAGTGCGTGTTCTCAGGCAGGACTCCAACCTCCAGCCTTTCAGTTAGCAATGGCCTATGCTTACTGTTTGCACCATCAGGGACTCCTCTGTGCACTCAAAAAAAAAAACCCAGACTCATGGCCATCAAGTTGATTCAACTCATAGCAACTCCCTTTGGGTTTCTGAGGCAGTAAATGTGTACAGAAGTAGGTTACCAAATCTTCCTTCTGCAGGGCGGCTGGTGGGTTTGAACCACCAACCTTCTGGTTAGCAGACAGATGTCTTAGGCACCTGCCACAAGGGCTCCTCTGTGCTACTAGTGGTGGGAAATAGCTCTGTGACCTTAAGCAGGTTCCTAAAGTCATCAACAGTCCACCAGATTGTAAGATGCTCTGCCAGAGGGTCGTTGTGAGGATGAGCTGGGATGCTGCATGAGAAGCACGCAGCACAGATCACTGGCACGTCTCCGGTGGCCAGTAGATGTCAGGCAGTGGAACAGTGTCTTCCTCCAGAAGGAAGTTGACCAGTAGGACAATAACCGACAACAGAAGTGCCATGAAGAAACATACTAGCTTCGCAGTTGGCATGGTGTTCAGACCAGCACAGGCGTCATCTCACCATTTTAATTAATATAAATACTGCAGGAAAGGTTCCCTAAGGTTAATGGTTAGCTGGTTTTTGGATACGTTTCTTACCGTTTTCGTTAACGCAAAAGTCTCTCAGTTCCTCTGAGAGGCAGCAGAAGGTGAAATGACCGAGTACTGCGGGTGGTTTTCTTCTGCGGCTGAGGTGGTCCTCCTCTGTATGGGAGCGTCTGGCAGAAGCCGCGGTCCGACTGCTGGTGACCGAGCACTTGGAAGATCAGCAGTGCCGCATGTGGGTGTGAATCGGGATGATGTATTTGGAACACATAGCAGGGAGTCGTTATGTCAGTCAGAATTCACTACAGTCTTGTCACTCAGGCAAATTGTTCCTTTGAGAACATAACACATGACGGTTTAGAGGCAACTGGAAAAGTCTAGGAAAGGAGCCACACGTTCTAAGGGAATCTGAGGGACAGGAGCATCAACAGTTACCTCTAACAAGAGGGTATTGATGGGCATCAGTCAGTCAGACTCTTTAATAGAAAAAGTCTAAAGATAAAGCACCACTGCAGGGGAAGAAGATGGTAAAGGGTTTCAAATGGACACTTTTGGTTGTGTTGCTGTTGTTAGGTGCCGTTGAGTCAGTTCCGACGATAGCAGCCTTGTGTACCAC
>NW_006921899.1:2744739-2745726 GCF_000298275.1 Orycteropus afer afer | reverse complement strand
CCTTTCCTGATTTTAAACTATGCAGTATGCCCTTGTTCTGTTCGAATGACTACCTCTTCGTCTATGTACCGTGAGCATACTTAAGTGTTCTGAAATTCACAGTCCATAATTTGTTAGGACCCACACATTTGAATGCCTTTGCACAGTCAATAAAACACAGATAAAGATCTTTCTGATATTCTCTGCTTTCAGCCAACATGTACCTGATATCCTCATTCCCCATCCTCTTCGGAATACCTTTGATAAGCAAAGAAATACCCTTACATTAATGGCAAGAGATGTGGACCTATAGGGTCCTATTTGTGACGAGCAAATAAGCTTGTTGTTGTTGTTAGCTGCCATCGAGTCCCCAGCTCGTGGTGACCGCCTGTAGCAGAGTGAAGTGTTGCCCGGTCCTGCGCCATCTTCGGGATTTTTGGTCCATTGTTGTGGCTGCTGTATAAGCTTACATCTTCTATAGAATAGAACTCTCCTCCTCGGTTCAGTTAGCATAAAATTCTCTAAAATTGGCAATAAAGACTACGCTGTGGCACAGAGTGTTGATTTGACACGAAGCTGTATGGAATTCATGTAAAACTTCTGGTGTGCTTGTTAATTTATTTTTTTCTTAGTCATTTTGGGTGGATTTACATAAGCTTTTTCCATCCCTAGATATTTCCAGAAGAACCTCTTGGGAAATGATAAGCTCCACTCTTTTGGCTGTGTTTGGAAATCCTTTTCAAAAATATTTGTCCCGAATTCATTAAGGCTGCACGAGATACTGCTTATCAGTGCCCATGTCTTTGGTCCTCTTAGCATTTGGCATTTGTTACTTCAGCTTTGTACTGGGATCCCTGTGTTGATCTCTTCCCGTTGATATTCTCTAGTTGTGTCATCACTGAATGCAGTGACTAAAATCTTACCAATGATTCTGAGAGTAGCTGCAGATTGGTTGTGTGATTGGGAACTGCCCATTCTGCTTGAAGTCCACCACTCACTGCAGTGCCG
>NW_006921899.1:2742137-2743749 GCF_000298275.1 Orycteropus afer afer | reverse complement strand
ATTGCCAGTTGTTACACATCCTTGTCAACACTTGGTGTGGTCCATCTTTTAAACCCTAGCCATTCTGATGGGTGTGTAGTGGTGTCTCATTGTGGTCTTAATTTACATTTTCTTGATGACTAAATGGTGTTCTCATATTTTCATGCCATTCTTTGGTGAAGTGTCACATCTTTTGCCCACTTATTTTTTATTCATTTACTTCTATTGTGGTGAAAACATACACAATGAGATGTTCGCCAACATAACAACTTTCACATTTACAGCTCAGGGACATTGATTACATTTTTTTCATGTTGTGCCACCATTATTGCTGTCCTTTTCTAAAATATTCTACTACCAGTTGGCATAAACTCAGTGCCCAGCAACAAAAGCTCTGCCTTCCCCCTTTCACCTACCCTGGTAACCACTAATGATCTTTGGTATCTATCTTTTTTTTTTTTTTCCCCCCAACCTATCTAGAAATTTTCCCTCCCCTCCACTCCCCTCCCTGGTAACCAACAAAGAAAGCTTCCTTCTATGTATAAACCTTTCCTTGACTTTTTACAATAGTGAACTAATACAATATTTGTCCTTCTGTGATCGACTTATTTCATGCAGCATAATGTCCTCCAAGTTCATCCATGTTATGCAGTGTTTCACAGATGCTGCATTGTTCTTTAGGGTTGCATAGTATTCTACTCTGTGTATGTATCAGTTGATGGGCACTTAGGTTGTTTCCATCTCTTTGCTGTTGTGAATAGTGCTGTGATGAACATGGGTGTGCATATGTCTGTTCTTGTCCTGCCTTTCACTTCTTTAGGATATATATCTAGTAATGGGATTGCTAGATCAAATGGTATTTGTGTTTCCAACTTTTCGAGGAATCACCATTCCAATTTCCAGTGGTTGTATCGTTTTACAGTCCCACCACCAGGGTATGAGCGTCCCAATCTCTACATCCTCGCCAGCATTTACTATTTTCTGGCTTGTTGAACTTTGCTATTAATGCTGGGGGTGATGATGTCTCATGGTTGTTTTGGTTTGTATCTCTCTAATGCTTTTCCCAGGAGCTCTGGTAGCATAGTGCCTAAGGCACCTGACTGCTAACCAGAAGGCTGGCAGGTCAAACCCACCAGCCACTCCTTGGAAAGAAGATGGGGCAAGCTATTTCAGTAGTGATACTGCCACAGAAACCCAAGGAGGAGTTTCTATGAGTTGGCGCTGACTCGATGGCAGTGAGTTTGGGTTTTTTTGGAATGCTTTTGCCTACTTATTTATTGGGTTCCTTATTTTCTTATTACTGAACTTTGAGAGTTCTTTATATATTCTGGTTACAAATTCTTTCTCAGATAGATGATTTGCAAACATTTTCTCCCAGCCTGTGACCTGTCTTTTTATTTTCTTAACGGTGCCTCATAAAGAGCAAATAGTTTTAATTTTGATGAAATTCAATTTATTGATTTGTTCTTTGATGAATTGTATGTTCAGTATCATATCTAAAAGTCTTTACCTAATTCACTGTCACAGAGGATATCGCCTCTTTTCTTCTAGAAGTTTTATAGTTTGACATTTAGGTATACGACACATTTTTATTACATTTTGCTCGGGGTACACAGTATAGATCAAAGTTGAT
>NW_006921899.1:2722301-2727002 GCF_000298275.1 Orycteropus afer afer | reverse complement strand
TGTATAATTGGTTTTATTTTTCCCTTAAATGGTTTCTAGAACATACTAGTGAAGCCATCTGGACCTTGAATTTTCTTTAAGGTCAATTACTTCAATAGATTTAAGGCTGTTCACATTATTTCTTTCTTCTTGAGTGAGTTTTGGTTTTTTGTATCGTTTAAGGTGTTCATCTGTTCACCTTAGTTGTTGAATTTATTGAATTCCATGACATTCCCCTGTTACCCTTTACACAGCTGTAGAATCTGTGGTGATGTCACCTTTTTCCTTTCTGATACTGGTCATTTGTGTCTTCTCTCTCTTTTCTTGACCAAGCCAACTGGGGATAGATCAGTTTTATGTACATTTTCAAAAACTGCCATTGGTTTGGCACTTTGTGTCCTCTTCCCTTCTGTTTCATTGACTTTTTTGTTCTGATCTTCATTATCTGCCTGTGTGTGTCTGTGTCTGTGTGTGTCATTTTAACAACTTTTTCTTTTATAGAGAGACCAGGAAGTGAGCCGGCGGTGGTTTGAAGCAGCTGAGGGAGACCAGGAAGTGCGTGGAGCGGTTTGGTACAGTTAAGGGAGACAAACTTGTCTGTCAGTTCATCGTACTGTGGTGGCTTGCATGTTGCTGTGAGGGTAGAGGCTATGCCACCAGTGTTTCAAATGCCAGCAGGGTCACCCATGGTGGATAGATTGCAGCAGACCTTCCAGAATAAGACGGAGTTGGAAAAAGGAAGAAGCCATCTACTTCTCAAAGAATTGCCCAGTGAAAACCTTATGAATAGCAGTGAAACACTGTCTGATATATAACTGGAAAAGTTTAGGAATAGCCCTAAAACATGGTCTGATAAAGTGCCAGAAGATGAGCCCCCTCAGATTGGAAGACACTCAGAGAACGACTGGGGGAAGAGCTGCCTCCTCAGAGTAGAGTCGACCTTAATGATGTGGATGGGGTAGAGCTTTAGGAACCTCCATTTGCTGCTGTGGAACAACTCAGATGGGAAGAAACGGCTCCAAGCATCCATTAATAATCAGAACATGAACTGTACGAAGTATGAATCTAGGAAAATTGGAAGTTGTCAAAAATGAAATGGAACACATGAAAGATTGATGTTCTAGGCATTAGTGAGCTGAAATGGACTGTTTTTGGCCATTTTCCATTTTGAATCAGACAACCATATGATTTGCTATACTGGGAATGACAAATTGAAAAGAAATGGAGTGGCATCCATCATCTCAAAGACTGTTTCAAGATGTATCCTGGAGTACAATGCTGTCAATGATAGGATAATATCCATACGCCTACAAGGAAGAAAAGTTACTACTACTATTACTCAAATTTATGCACCAACCACCAAAGCCAAATATGAGGAAGTTGAAGATTTTTACCAACTTCTGCGATCTGAAATTGACCGAACATGCAGTCAATGTGTGTTAAGTATCACTGGTGATTGGAACGTGAAAGTTGGAAACGAAGAAGAATCACTGGTAGTTGGAAAATATGGCCTTGGTGATAGAAATAATGCTGAAGATCGCATGATAGAATTTCGCAATACCAACAACTTATTCATTGCAAATACACTTTTTCAACAACACAAATGGTGGCTGTACACGTGGACTTCACCAGATGGAGTACACAGGAATTAGATTGACTAAATCTGTGGCAAGAGACAATGGAAAAGCTCAATATCTTCAGCCAAAACAAGGCCAGGAGCTGATTGTGGAACAGACCATCAACTGCTCATATGCAAGTTCAAGTTCAAGTTGAAGGCAATTAAAACAAGTCCACAAGAGCCAAAATATGACCTTGATTATATCCCTCCTGAATTTAGTGACCATCTAAAGGATAGAGTTGATGCACTGAATACCAGTGACTGAAAACCAAAGGAATTGTGGGATGACATCAAGCACATCATCCATGAGAAAAGCAAGATGTCATTGAAAAGACAGGAAAAGAAGAAAAGACCAAAATGGATGACAGAAGAGACTCTGAAACTTGCCCTTGAATGGAGAATAGCTAAAGCAAATAGAAAAAATGACAAGATGAAAGAGCTGAACAGAAGATTTCCAAGAGCAGCTCGAGAAGACAAAGTCAATTACTATAATGAAATGTGCAAAAACCTGGAAAAGGAAGAACACGCTCGGCATTTCTGAAGGAACTGAAGAAAAAATTCCAGCCTTGAGTTGCAATATTGAAAGACTCTATGGGCAAAATATTGAATGATGCAGGAAACATCAAAAGAATATGGAAGGAATGCACAGAGTCACTGTGCCAAAAAGAATTGGTCGATGTTCATTTCAAGAGGTGGCATATGATCAAGAACCAATGGTACTGAAGGTGCAGTTGAAGCTGCACTGAAGGAAGTGGCGAAAAACAAGGTTCCAGGAATTGATGGAATGTCCATTGAGATGTTTCAACAAATGGATGCCACACTGGAGGCACTCACTAGGCTGTGCCAAGAAATTTGGAAGACAGCTACCTGGGCAACTGACTGGAAGAGATCCATATTTGTACCCATTCCAAAGAAAGATGATCCTACAGAATGTGGAAATTGTCAAACAATATCATTAATATTACATGCAAGTAAAATCTTACTGAAGATAATTCAAAGACGGTTGCAGCGGTATATTGACAGAGAACTTGCAGGCTGGATTCGGAAGGGGATGTGGAATGAGGGATATCAGATGGATCTTGGCTGAAAGCAAAGAATACCAGAAATATGTTTACTTGTGTTTTATTGACTATGCAAAAACATTTGATTGTGTGGTTCATAACAAACTATGGATAACATTGAGTAGAATGGGAATTCCAGAACACTTAATCGTACTCATGAGGAACTTGTTATAGACCAGGAGGCTGTCATTTGAACAGAACAAAGGGACACTGCATGGTTTAAAATCAGGAAGGGAAGTGTCCTTTGTCAGGGTTGTATCTTTTCACCATACTTACTCTATCTGTATGCTGAGCAAATAATAAGAAGCTGGATATGAAGAAGAACATGGCATCAGGATTAGAGGAAGGCTCATTAACAACCTGTGATACACAGATGATACAGCTTTTCTTACTGAAAGTGAGGATGATTTGAAGCACTTACTGAGGAAGACTGAAGCTACAGTCTGCAGTATGGATTATACCTTAATATAAAGAAAACAGAAACCCTCACAAGTGGACTAATAAGCAACATCACGATAAATGGAGTAAAGATTGAAGTTGTCAGAGACTTCATCTTACTTAGTTCTACCATCAGCACCAATAGAAGCAGCAGTCAGGACATCAGACGATGTATAGCATTGGGCATATCTGTTGCAAAAGACCTCTTTCAGGTGCTGAAGAGCAAAGATGTCTCCTTGAAGACTAAGGTGCGCCTAACCCAAGCCATGGTGTTTTCAGTCACCTCATTTGCATGTGAGAGCTGGACAATGAACAAGGAAGACTGAAGAACAGTCGACGCTTTTGAGTTGTGATGTTGGCAAAGAATGCTGAAAGTACCATGGACTGCTAAAAGAACTAACAAATCTGTCCTGAAAAAAGTGCAGGCAGAATGCTCCTTGGATGCAAGAATGGCCAGACTTCGTCTTACTGACTTTGGTCATGTTGCCACAAGGGATCATTCCCTGGAGAAAGGATAGCGTGCTTGGTAAAGTGGAGAGTTAACGAAAAAGGGGAAGGCCCTCAATAAGGTGGATTGACACAGTGGCTGCAGAGATGGGCTCAGGTACAGCAAGGATTGTGAGGCTGGCACAGGACCGGGCAGTTTTTCATTCTGTTGTACACAGGGTCTCTGTAGACAGATGAAGATATCGAGGCTCAGAGAAGTTAAGATAGACAGTTAAGATGTGTGGCCCTCCACACATTTTCTGGCCTTGCTATCATAGAGGCAAGCGAAAATATGAGGAGGACATTTAAGAAGGGTACCTCGCCTGTAAGGAGTGGGGCAAGAGGGCTTCTTTGCAGAAGGTGATGTACAAGGTATCTTACGTTTGTTGAATTCAATGGATAAATCTGTGAGACCAGACCAGAAGTATTAGTTCTCAAAGTTTATTTTGCATTGTCTACAGAACTCTTTCTTTGTTACTGTGGAAAATGAGTTAGAGTGTTCTAAGAGTAATTCTGCACACAGTTAAATGTTACCTTGGGTTTAATGGACAAAACTCCTTTATTTCTATTACGATTGTTTGTGGTAGCCGTGGTGACCGAGAGCTGTAACAGTAGTGGTAGGTGTTGCTGACAAGATTATTGTGAATCAGAGGAAAATCTGGGGACAGAATATGGCAGGACTGTTACCAAGATTGCCATCGGTAACTTACTGAAAACTTTGTCTTTCTCACAAACGATTTCATGCTTATTCCAAGTTGCATAATTTGTTAAGTTATAAAAAATATTTTTTTATCATTAAGGAGGCTTAATCCTATAATTATTTTATAAATGAAGTGAAACCAGTAAAATGTAATAACATCATCACAGTGTCCACATTAGAAGGTTGAGTTCCTGTCTAATCTGTATCAAGGCACTATATTTAGAGATTTTGAAAATACAGAACAGCTGTTTGCTGGGAGGCACTAATGTGGCTGGTGATCAATTGTAGGGAAGAAACAAAAGAGAAAAATAGAGAGATTAGTTTCAAGTGGCCACGAGGGTGAAGGGTTGTGTAGACTATTTTAGTTTTACTATTTTTTTTTTTTTTTTCCATTTTTCACGTTTTTTTCTTTACTATTT
>NW_006921899.1:2720347-2721331 GCF_000298275.1 Orycteropus afer afer | reverse complement strand
TATGGACATTCTTACAGCACATTCAGATATATGTAGACATAGCATCTGCCAATCTAATGTGTGGTCATAGGTATATTCCCTTTTGCCTAGACATACCTGATCATTCAGCCTTTCTGCCCATCTCTTTACCTGATTAGTTTGTTATCACAATAATACTGTATATGTAAAAGGGTTTAGCTTTGTTGTCTGTACCTCTTGTGCCCCTCTCTGTATCTTCTTTTTCCCCAGTGTTATTGTGTGGGTCACTCGAATTGGTATTCTTGCCTTTCCCTCCACCCAAATCAATACTTGTCTCTTACCTACCTAGCAATTCCCCTCCCCAGACCCCGACTCTTGAGATTGAAAACCTGGGTTCAAATTACCCTCCCTCCTTACACTCTGAGTAACATGTTCATCTGTAAGATGGGGGTGATAAGAATACCTTCCTTCCAGTCGTGGGTTAAATGAGAAACTGTGTGAGTGGTTGCTCAATGAATGTTTAGTACTATTTTGGGTAGTGAGCCACTTTGTCTTCTCAGGGACTCAAGTAAATAATTAAAGATCATGTGCAAACAGGAAGCTACTTTGGTTAGCTTTTTTGTTTTCTAAAGTGAATCCACTCACTCACTCCATCTGCTCTTAAAATTGTATATTTTCTCATCAGACAACATGTAACTCAATTTCCACACGTTTTCAGTTGCTTCAAAAACCATTCGCTAAAGTGGGAAGAGAGCTGTTACATTGAGGGGATTGCAACTAATGTCACAAAGCACAATGTGTAGAAGTGGTTGAATGGGAAACTGATGTGCTCTGTAAACCTTCATCCAAACTACAATAAAATGTTCAACTAATGTCACAAAGCACAATGTGTAGAGATGGTTGAATGGGAAACTGATGTGCTCTGTAAACTTCCACCCAAACTACAATAAAACGTTCAAAACTCACAAAAACTAATACCACAGACTCAGGCCTGCTAGAAAGAAGGAATAAATATGCAGGTGCATG
>NW_006921899.1:2718303-2719287 GCF_000298275.1 Orycteropus afer afer | reverse complement strand
CATGTGTAGTTAGCTCTGGTGGCGTACTGCCTAAGGCATTTGACTGCTAACCAGAAGGCTGGCAGTTCAAACCCACCAGCCACTCTACTTCCGTAGCGATAACGCCTTGGAAACCCAAGGATTGCTCTGAGTTGGGTCTGAATTGATGGCAAATAACAGCAACAACAACGTGTATTTGGGAATGTGTCATTTCTTCAGTGTGGTGGCTTTCTGCTTGCTTTAGCTTTAGGGTTAAAGTAGGAGAAAAGGGTGGAGAATGTTGAGTGATACAAAGTGTCGAGTGCTCTGGACTCTGAGTGTGACAACCACTTGCACATCAGCTCCCTGTGGCTGGAATGCCCCCTCCCTGCTTGCTGTCCTCCGTCTTAGCTCCAGCGCCCCATTCCTCTGGGGTCCCTCTGCTCGTTCGTCTGCCCAGGTGTATTAAACCCCTTCCGTCTTTGCCTCCCCATACACTCATAACACTTTCCTCTCATCTCCTGTTCTTTACCTCTCTTTGTGGTGATTGTCTGTTTTCTTGTCCATCTTCCCAAAGCATCCTTCAAGTCAGGGACTTGCTCTCACTCATCTCCATATCCCAGCGCCCAGCAGTGCCCTTGATTGAAGATCCGAAGAGAGAGTTGAATCACAAGCCTTGAGCTCAGTGTGTGATGTTCAGAGAATGACAAGAAGATAGACTCTGTCCTAACAGAGGTATTATTTCTTCTTCCATGTTCTGACCACTTGTGTTTTTTTCACTAAGGAAACGTCAGGGCTACGGGAATGAGCTTAGGGGCCTCCTGAGTACAGTGCCACTCTCCATGGCATTCCTCGGTGCTCAGCAGACCCAGGGACGTTGGCATAACCCTGGGATGCATCCCCAGATGCCTATTTCCCTGCAGAGCTCAGGACAAGTGGAGTCTCGCAGTAGTGCAGCTGCCACCAGCTACGTTGGTGCATCAGACACACTGTCTGCCGTGGACGCCCTCACAGGCCGACCCAGCA
>NW_006921899.1:2711744-2717643 GCF_000298275.1 Orycteropus afer afer | reverse complement strand
TGATGACATGGTTGTTAGATGCCTTCAAGTCTGTTCGTCTCCTAAGGACCCCACGTGACAGAGTAGAACATGCCCCATAGAGTTCTCTAGGTTGCAGTCTTCATTCAGGTCAGATCGCCGGGTCTGTCTCCTGTGGAGCCGCTGAGGGGTTTGAACCACCAATCTTTCGGTTAGCAACTGAGCACATTACCCATCGTGCCACTGGGACTCCTTGTGATGGCGTTGCGTTACACATATATTAAGGTATGATCAACCTGGTTAATAGATGACCATTGCTTTTCAAAGGATGCTTTGGAAACAGAATGAAAAAACTCAGAGAAGACAAATTACAAAAGAATTTTATCTTTATCATAGTACAGAGTAGATATGGAGCTGTAGTGGCACAGCGGTTGAGTGCTCGGCTGCTAACCTAAAGGTTGACACTTTGAGCCCACCAGCCGCTCTGTGGGAGAAGGATGAAGCAGTCTGCTTGTATAAAGGTGACAGCCTTGGAAGCCCTATCGGGCAGTTCTGTTCTGTCTTGCAGGGTCTCTCTGAGTTGTAATTGACTTGACAGCAGTGGTTCGTTTGTTTGTTTGGTTTTGGTTTTATCGAGTACACGGTGTGTTTAGATATGTGGTCCTGAACTGAAGCTCAGCCAGAAAGACTGAGCGCTGTGCGTTTATTCATCCCGGAGGAACCTAGAAGGTCCTAAATCTTCTGAATGCCTGGGCTCAGCAGTTTCTCACTCATGCCCGTTTCACCATCACGGAGTGTTGCTGATAGAGGCAGGCGTCAGGGAGCTGTGTGACATTGTCTCCCGAGTCATTCCTGACACTCATGTCAGCTTCTCCAAAGCAGAAGCAGTGATGTGTAGACGTGGTGCGGGGAGCTCATGAGGCCGCTTGGCGTCTGTCTAGTCTGTGCCAGGCAGACGGTAGAGTGACGGTCTCTGTCTCTAGTCTGCTCCTTTGGCTGGATCTTACCACTAGACTTACTGGGATGTTTAACTGGTATTTGCAGGTGGGACTTTCACCTTATAAGCCAAAGAACATCCCATTTGTCATGAAGAATGAAACAAACAAAAAAAAAGCCCCAAAAAATCTGAGAATCATTTCCAGTACTAAGTTTTGAGAAAGAAAGATTATTTTCTTTCTGTTTTTTTTTAATGGCAGCTTGAGATATTTAATTAAATTCTGGTGAGATCCTCTTTAGGCTCTGATGGGATAGCCTGTGACTTCGTCCCTGCCTTCCTGTGTTCCCTGGGTAGTTCCCATTCATTGGACGGCCTGTCCAGGATGATGTGGGGCATCGATGTTTTATTGGCTTGTCGTGGTGAGGAACTTGGAGCTGAGCATAGCTGCCCTCACTTGAGCTGAGACACATCTCCATTTCTACTTTTTTATCCGTCTAAGAGCTTACAGTGGGCAGGATGCCTTCAGTGCCTCCTTATAACTGGGAGTAGAGGGAGAGGCCATCTATTTTAGCAATGCGAATTAATGCTTTGAGATTGAAAATTTAATTATGGAAGTCACTAAACTTTCAGAGAGTGAGCGCCTAGTCAAGAATGAAAACTTGAACCATTTTTACTTCCTTTGGGTTAAAATTCCTGAGCGAGGGGAGGCTTTGGGGCCTGTTGCTATCATGCTGAACAGGTTCCAGCAGAGCTTCCAAGCTAAGACAAGTAGGAGGAAAGGCCTGGTGATCCAGTTCTGACAGTCAGCCAGTGAGAACCTATGATCACAGTAGTCCATACGCGTGACCAGTGCATGCCTGATTCCAGTGTCACGTTGTTTATAAGGATGCCAAAGTCAGGGACTGACTCCATGGCAGCCAACAACAGCGGCACAAGGCCCCTGCGCCCTTGCCAAATTCTGGTGGTGTAGTACCTAAGGCATCTGACTGCTAACCAGAAGGCTGGCGGTTCAAACCCACCAGCCACTCCTTGGAAGGAAGGTTGGGCAATCTACCTCTGTAGTGATACTGCCTTGGAAACCCAAGGAGGGGTTGCTATGAGTCGGATCCGACTCAACTGAAGTGAGTTTTTTTTTTTTTTTTAAATTCACCAGAGGTTCCCCCTCTGAGCTCTTTCTGACAGCATTGTTCATGACATCTTTTATCAAAGGTCAGTTGTCAGAAGAAAGTGATGTTCACTTTAAAATAAAATACCACAATTTCTATTTTTTTTTTAGTCCTTCAGTCTTTGATGTCTGTCTGTAGCCTGATTAGATGCATTGCTGTGTGATAGAGAACTTGGATTTGTGAAGCAGCATGATGTCATCCTTTTGTTATAGGATATTACAGTCTAGTTATGTTGGAAAAAAGAAGTTTTAATTTCTTGCTATTGGTAAAGTTAGAGTGTTCTGACAAAGAGAAGACGTTGAGGGAAGCTAAATGCCGTGGGTTTGTCCTCTTCATGCTGAGAACAAAAGCAAATGATTGTGAAGTATTTCAGTGGGTTGAACCTTAAGTGAAAGCTTGCCTTTCCCAGCATTGTAAGGAGCACTTTGCCCAGTTGCTATGGAAACAAATTTGAAATATTGAGTTGAAAGTTATGATGTAGCTCTCGATACTGTGCTGTGAGAGATAGGAGATGATGCAAACTAAAAATCTTCTTCTTTTTTTTTTTTAATTTTTAGTGTGATTTGGGTGAAAGTTTACAGAGCAAATTCATCTTCCATACAGCAGTTCACATACTCTTTGTCTCATGGCATTGACTGCAATTTCCCACAATGCAACAGCTCTCTTCCCACTTCCTCCCCATTGTTACCTCTTCCCTGTGTCCTTCCTTCCCGTGCACTCCTGCCCCTGGATTTGTCTCCCTCTGCATACACAGCCCTTCTATTCTGCCATGATTGATCTCTGCAAAGAGTGTACCTGCCTAGTGTAAATGTTCAGCTCCTATGCCTGTGTCTTGTTTGGCTGGAAGCCACGGGAGTGGGTTTGGTTCCAGATTTGAAGGGCAGCTAGGGGCCACAGTCTCAGGGGTTCCACTAGATTCTATCAGACCAGCAAACCTGGTCCCTTTTTTCTTTATGACTTTGAGTTTTGGTCCTACATTGTTCTCCCACTCTACCAGGATCTCCTACATAGATCCCCCTCCAAGTGGCTGACAGTGGTCTCCAGGCACCATCTAGTTCTTCTGGTCTCATGATCGTATAGGCTGAGAACCGCATGGTGTACCAGTCCCTTGGACTAATTATTTCCGTGCATCTTTGGTTTTCTTCATTCTTCTTTGCTCTGGACGAGGAGACCTATCATTGCATCTGAATGGCTCCTTGCAAGCTTTTAAGATCCCGGTTGCTGCTCGCCAAAGTAGGATGTGGAACAGTGTTTTTCTGTAGCATGTTATGCCAATTGAGCTTGCTGTCCTGAGCCCACAGGTCCAACTGCTTGCTCCCTCTGGGTAGCAGGCTGTGGCCAAGAAGTAACTACAGCCTTGTCCCTTGTCAGCTCTACTATTATACCTAGAAGTTCTTACACAGCATACAGATACATTCGTAGAAACATTGTCTGCTAACCTCATACATGGTCATGGGCACACTATCCCCTGCATAGGCATACCTAATCATTCAGCCTCTACACCCATCTATCCACCCACAGATCAATGCAAACTAAAAGTCTTGATGCTGCTCCAACAAATGTTTCAAGACCATATAGCGACAGTTAATGTATCATGTGCTAGATCCTGTTCTAGAGACCCACAGTTCACTGCTGAAAAGACAAACTCCTCACCTCCAGGGCCTCACATTCTCGTGGGAGATAACGAGCAGACCCATGGTCTAGAGCGGGACAGATATGCAAGGTGACAGCATATGGGGTGTTGCAGAAGGGAGCCAGTGAGTGCTTGGGGTGACTCCAAGGATGTGTAGGAATTTCCAGAAACACAGGGAGTGGGATGAAGATGGTTATCCCACAAAGGGAACTCCATGGGTAAAGGCTGGGAGGTGAAGAGTTATCTTAAGCCAGTTCTTTAAAAGAGTCACTAGGCTTTTTCCTAGTCGTCTTGTTAGGGAACATTTGGGGATCTTCAATTTTGGAATTCTCAAGCTAGTGGTAAGCAGATCCTGGATTCAGATGCCAGCAGCACCACTTAGCCGCGTAACCACACATGAGATATTTTGCCTTTCCAAACCTTACAGGGGAGCTCTGGTAGCATAGTGGCTAAGACACTTGCCTGCTCACCAGAAGGCTGGCGGTTCAAACCCACCAGCCACTCCTCGGAAGGAAGGTTGGGCAATCCTACTTCCGTAGTGATACTGCCTCGGAAACCCAAGGAGGGGTCGCTATGAGTCAGGGCTGACTCGACGGCACATAACAACAACAACAACAACAACAAGCATCATGGAAGAGCCCTGGTGGTGCTATAGTTAAGCCCTTGGTTACTGACCCCGAGGTTGGCAGTTCAAACCCTTCAGCTGCTCCATGTGGGAATGATCTGGCAGTCTGTTTCCACAAAGATTACAGCCTTGGAAACCCTCTGGGCAGTTCTGCTCTGTCCTGTAGGGTCACCATGAGTCAGAACTGACTCGATAGCAGTGAGTCTGGTTTGGTGAGCAGATGTGCGTTGTTTTTCATAATTGTTCATTTAGCTTTTGACCATTTTGAGTGGTTTTGTAAGAAGGAGGGTACTATGTATTTAAACCATGCTTGCTGGCAGGTCTTATTTGTAGTAGCCCATTGAATACCTGCTGTGTGCTCTGCACCGGACTCAAACAAACAAACAAAAAAAACGAACTCCTGCCATGGAGTTGGATCCGACTTATAGTGACCCCTTCTTGGGTTTCTGAGGTGGTATCACTGTGGAAGTAGATTGCCCAATCTTCCTTCCGAGGAGTGGCTGGTGGGTTTGAACCACCAGCCTTCTGGTAAGTAGTCAGTCTGCAGACTGCCTATCACAGGCGGCTTCCAACTTAGCTGAAAGCAAAAAATGGACAACTGGGAACGGGAGTGATTGTATGCTGAACTGTCCCACATAGCTGGGTGTGCCCTTGTTTCGTGTATTGCTGGAAGTTGTACAGTTGCTTGTGTGGCTTGGTTACTGTTCTCCAGGGTGTCTAGACATAGGTTACCAGAGAGAGAACCAGGGATTTGAGATTGCAGTTAAACAGAACCAAAGGAGTGGAAAACTCAGAAGACAGAAATTAAATAGGAGGAAGCTTTTCTGAGCGGGCCCGAGCACGTCAGAGGGAAGCAGTTGCGCTGGTGGTGGCATTCGCGGCTGCTGCCTGGCATAACGCATCTGTTTGAATCCAGGCAATTGGAATACCATTGTTTGAGGTTCCCTGAGAGGGGTCAGTCTCGTCTGTCATCTTCCTTTAGGAATGAAGGGTTTTATCAGAAGCTTTTCTGGCAGTTTTGATTGGATCTAAGGAATGCGAGTACTAGGCTTATAGTGACCCCTTCTTGGGTTTCCGAGGCGGTATCATGTGGGGGAGGGACATTTTAGAAGACAAGTTTCATTTTGGTCTGATGGTCTCCAGCAAACAGTATAAGAACAAGTGCAGAATGCCAACCTGGGCCAAGTACTGGGTTGGAAACCAGGGATAGATTGTAGGCAGAAAGATGTGTTCCCCCTCACCAAGCGCGGAGTCCCACGGATGGATGGAAAGATAAACATAAGCAGGTAACAGTGGTGCACGCGGGCGGCAGTTGTGGAGAGGAGGGTGCAGAGAGCCGGGCAGTGCAGTGCGAGGTGCAGGCACTCTCGAAACCACACCTGCTTCTGGGCTAAGTCTGCGTCATGGTTCCCCGCGAGTGGCCCAGTCTCGGTAGTCCAGACCTCTGCCACCACCGCATTCTGCTCCCACCTTCGCTTTTTCTCCAGGGACCTCTTTCTTCCCTGGGTCCAGGCCACAGCAGTGGGCTGTGGTTCTTCCCAGGCTGGAGGTCACAGTGGGCCGAGCTGCCTTCTGCTGGG
>NW_006921899.1:2709274-2709789 GCF_000298275.1 Orycteropus afer afer | reverse complement strand
AAGCATCTAGAACCAAGAATCTAGATGCTTTTTATTTTATTTTTTAAAGAAGACTCATTACTTCTGGTTCAGTTAGAGTCTAAAAAAATGTGTTTAGTAATGAACCTGGTCTCTGTGTGTCTGTATGTTTTAATCAAAAGAATTTAATAACAGCAGTAACAAAAACAAAGAAAACTTCCCCCATCACCTCTCCTGCCAAATACAATTGCTAGGTTTTGGGGACTTCTAAAGCGCTAAGTCTTTTAATGTCTACCATTTTATTGGAAGAAAATGGGAGCCCTTCCATAGTAATGTGAAAATTGTCTAATCTGTCTTAAACTTCCTGCCACTTTTCTATTTAATGTTATTAGTCGTCTTTTCTATTTCTGGCGTAATTTAGATATCAGAATTATTGGAAGAAACTGTATGTTAAAGGATTTGAAGCTTCACTGTCTAACGGCTTAAATATGATTTCTTCATTGTTTCTTGGCAGTTCTATAAAAACACAGTGTTATGTTCCTACAGGAAGCTGAAAA
>NW_006921899.1:2707346-2707889 GCF_000298275.1 Orycteropus afer afer | reverse complement strand
TGGAAAAATCTTTTATCTTGTCCTCCTTCTCACCCCCCCTTTGACCAGCTCTTGTTACACCTGTTGGGATGATGTCTGCCACCTTTCCCCATTCCTGCTCCCATCCTGCCCTTGTTCCAGGTGTAAGCCCGTCTCAGCCCACGCACTGGGTCTCATCGTGCTTAAAGACTCCGTCTCATTGAGAGCTTTCCTTCGTCCAGAAATCTTCAGCTACTCTTTGTGGCTTTTAAGATACTCTGTCATCTTGTGCCACCCTGTCCATCTGACTTTATTTTCTGTCATCTTCCAACACAGCCTTCACTGTAACAAGACCTCTTTTGTCACTGTTTCGTAAGCATTCCCTGCTCTTTCTTCTGTAACTTGGTTCATTTCATTTTGTTTCTTTCACCTGGAGTACCTTTTTCTCCTCACAGCCTGTGGATGTAAGACATTCAGGATACGAGAGAGAGAGATAGAGAGAGAGAGAGAGATGGAGGGTGGCTCAGACTGGGGAGAGGGTGGAGTGGCAGAGGAGAGGGAAGGTTAGCTGTAGAAGGAAGGGAG
>NW_006921899.1:2704845-2706736 GCF_000298275.1 Orycteropus afer afer | reverse complement strand
GCTCTCCTGTTTTTCCTTCAGTCCTCTGGCCTCTCCTTCCCCAAGTCACACTCACTGGTGACCTTGACACCCCCCACCCCCCACTGAGGAAGCAGAAGCAGAGAACGTCCACAGCTGTTGTGGCCTCGTCCACCCTGACTAGACGTGTGCCCAGCCTCGCGGCTTTCCCTCCTCGTACATGGACGGACATTCTCTGCTCCCGTCTAAGGCGGTCCTTCTGCACGGGACACCTCCCCTCTTACCTGCTCAAGGACAGCACTCCACTGCTTTTCTGCTTCCCCACCACCCCATCAGTTGGTCCCTGTTTTGAGGCAGGTGTGGAGCAGGGGTCAAGTGGAACTAGCCCTGTTGAGGTTCTGCCAAGCAGGTACAGAGAGGCAGGGGAGTTGAGGTGACCAACCATGGGACAGAAGAGGGGAGAGGGAGCCATGAACAGGTGAGATACACCATGTCAGGACGGGAGGGACAGTAAGACAGTGATAGGATCAGTGGCTTAGAGCCCCAGTAGGTTGAAAGATGGATCGTTAGATTCAGAATTTGAGAGCATGGCTGGAAAGCTAGGAGGTGGTGGTTTGAGGGTAGGTACGTGAAATTGTGATGATGAGGGAGTTACTGGTTTAGGAAATGGCCACGGGGGTGAGCAGTTGGGGAAGGGTGGGTAGTGGTTGGATGGCAGCCACAGAGAGGGCTGGTAGAGTCTGCTGGGCCCAGGGATTGGGAAGACAGGAAGGGGGAGAGGGAGGGTTTGAAACAACAGGGAGCACACACACCTGCCCCATCTCCAAACCCAGTGGTGCGAGGGTTGTGGGTGAAGAACCACACAACCGTGTGAAAGGGCTGCAGGGGAAGCAGCGTGTTGAGGGTGCCCTCCTTTGCCTGCCCAACAACCATTGATCACTGGGCAGAGGACTACGATGCTTGGCATCCTTCTCACTCCAAGTCAGAGCCTCTGTGTTCCAGCCTCTTGCCATCATCCTTCTCCTCCGGTCTCGTGCGCCCTTCTGCTCCAGGCACACTGACCTCCTTGGTTTCCTAGAGCGCAACAGGCATATCCCTGCCTCAGGGCCTTCGCACGTGCTGTTGTCTCTGCTTGGACTCTCCTTTCTCCAGGATCTTTGTAGCTTGCTCCCCGACCTGCTTCAGGTCTTTGTCCAAACGTGTCCTGCTCGGGGCTTCTCAACCACCTATGTGACTACGTCCCTTGCCAGCCACCCCAATAATGCCCTTCTCTGCTCTGTATGCGTCTACAGCACTTACTACTATTTGACACAGTATGTATTTTACTTGTTTATATATTCGTGGCGGTAGAGAGTCTGACTGAGTTGTTACATCTTTATATGTAGTTTTGAATACTGCCATTTCCCCTGTACTTGAGACAGAATTTGGCAAATAGTGGCTGTTTAATGAATATTAGTTGAATATAGAATGAATGAATGAATGACTGAGAATGAGTGAATGAAGGGACCAGATAACAGGTACAGGAGGTGTAAAGGAGGAGGAAGTGATGCGTTTATGGTAGGTCATTTCAGAATTCCAGATCTGGGACGGAATCGAGGATGTTGATCACTGCTGTGGGAGGTTGAGGTGGAGAGAAGGGAAGGTTCCTGTTGTTGAGGAAGTTGAACTACTGGGACACACTGACTAATGACAAGGAATTTCGACTCCCCTACACGATGTAGGAGCTTATGTAGAGAGGAAAACAGAATCAGGGCCGGAGTCACTAAGGAATGGATGGTGGAGGTCAGGGTTGTCAGAGAGGATGCTAAAGTAATCGGAGGAGGGGATGGTTGAGAAGAAGAAGGAAATGTCCATGAAGAGAGAGAGGGCCAGCTGTGCACCCCCATGCCGCACTTGGCTCTTTTCCACACTCACCGGGTGCCTTTCGTTGAGT
>NW_006921899.1:2701597-2704745 GCF_000298275.1 Orycteropus afer afer | reverse complement strand
CTACACGATGTAGGAGCTTATGTAGAGAGGAAAACAGAATCAGGGCCGGAGTCACTAAGGAATGGATGGTGGAGGTCAGGGTTGTCAGAGAGGATGCTAAAGTAATCGGAGGAGGGGATGGTTGAGAAGAAGAAGGAAATGTCCATGAAGAGAGAGAGGGCCAGCTGTGCACCCCCATGCCGCACTTGGCTCTTTTCCACACTCACCGGGTGCCTTTCGTTGAGTGTGAACTCTTTGGTTTAGTAGGTCTTTTGAATTTTCTTAGGATAAAAAGAAAAAAAAAATTACACAGAACTAAAATGTGCTAACACTAGTTTTTAAAAGTCTGTTCCCCTGGCACAGGATAACAGCAGTCTGTCAATAAACGTAGTTGCTATGGATTGCTAGTTCCTACAGCTTTGGGGGGTAGAGTGCTAGCGTTTGCTTTTCAAGCTGTCGTGGGTTCAAAATATAGAGTGTGCTTTATACTGATATATTTGTGGTTGGAAACTTTCGTGGTGCCAAAGTCTTCTCCATTGACATCTGAATATCTCAATTATGTTTCTGGTAAATGTATTATTTTTAAATGCCCTGCCAGACCATAGTACGTTACAAAATTGGCAGCATCTCTCTGATGACCTCATTCATTAATCAAAGCCATGGTGAGAGGTCTGAATGTCTTCATATGTAGCCACTCCTTCTGTCCACTTGAAGTGCCTTGAGCGTCGTTACATGGAAGGATAGTTCCCCTGGCCCAAATAAGCAGAAAGCACATTTGTAAGCATTTTCAATCCCACTTCCCACATTCATTCTATTTTTATGTGCAAACTACCTTCCAGAATATCAGAAACAGTCGGCCAACTGCAAGGAGGATCTGGCTGGGTCCTTTCCAGCCTGCACATGGGGCTGCATCCACCAGGCTTGTTCTGGCCTGAATCTCACTCAGTACTTCACCTCCCTCCTCGGCTCTCAGGGATTTCCGCCTTTTCCCTGCTTTCCTTCAGTTCAGTCTCTTCCTCTCCCTCTAGTCTCTGATTCCTGGGTGTCCTCTGTTGTGTTGTTGCTGTTGGGTGCCGCAGAGTGAGTTTCGACTCCCCGTGACCCCTGTGACCGAGGAGAACTGCCCCAGAGGGGTTGCTAGGCCGTCATCTTTGTGGGAGCAGATCCCCAGGCCTTTCCCCTGGGGAGCCACTGGGTAGGTTCAAACCACCAGCCTTTCCCCTAACAGCCAAATGCTTAACCATGTGGCCCACCAAGGCTGCTTCATTATGCTTTAGATCTCCATCTGAATATCCCTGCCTCAGGGCTTTCTGCCTAGAGTCTTTCCTCCTAGGACACTAGGTCTGTCTACTGTGCATTGTCCTTGCAACTTTCCCGTTGTAGCTGTTCACACTGTTAATAATCACATGCTTAATGCCTGGGGGCCCCTCTAACCCACAGCCTTCCAGGGACCACGTCTGTCCTGTGAGTCGTTACATGCTCAGCACCTAGGATAGTGCCTGGCAAGATGGAACACTTCACAGGCAGTTTTAGAATAAAAGAGTGAATAGAGTGTGTCCTGAGCCCGTCCTCCGTGCCACTGTGCCCACAGCTGCTGCTGTCGTGTGCCTTCGAGCCGATCCAACTCGTAGTGACCCTATATGACAGAGTGGAGTTTCCTAGGCTGCAGCCTTTATGGGAGCAGATCACCAGCTCTTTTTTCCTGTGGGGCTGCTGGGGGGTTCAAACTGCTGACCTTCTGGTTAGCAGTTGGGCACTTAACCACTGTGCCTTCAGGGCCCCTTGCTGCCGGAGTGGGTGGCCGTTTTCATTCGCAGCACCACTGGTGCTGAGGAAGAGAACTGGCTTATTCCTGACACAAGTTAAAGAGGGCCTGGTCTCCTCTTCGCAGAAAGCGTGCAGGCCCCAGCGTGGTGGTGGCTGTGCTAACTCCTCGCCGGTGTTAGTTGCAATTGAGATGAAGATCTGGCTCTCCACGCTGATTATATATGTATATATTTTCAATAACTTAAGATTCTTTCATCATATCCCACTAATAGTAGGCTCACATGCCAAATTTTAGGTTTTTAAGGTGAAGTTGCATAGAACAAATCACGTGGGAGATAAATACAGTATCTAGAAATTTCATAGTGTTGTTAGTTCGTAAGGATGCTGTTGTAAGTGGCCATCAAGTCGACCCTGACACATGGCGACCCCATGCTCAGTGAGACGAGATGCCGCCCATCCTGTGCCACCCCCACGGTCAGTCATGCGTTGGACCATTGTGGTCCATAAGGGGCTTGTGGGCTGATTTTTTTCAGAAGTGGATTGCTAGCCCTTTCTTCCTATTAGTAAGGATAGTGACCTAGAAACATATTTTGAACGGAGAATCACTTAGTAACCTACTTTGTCCAGTTTAACATGATTCAGCCAAAGTTTACTCAGTACCTCGTACAGGTCCCCAGTCCCTAATGTTACACTCAGGCCCAGGTGCATTTTGGAAGGCAGAAGTTTCTTGAATTATAAAAAGAATTATTATGTTATCCAGTGAGGTCTGGAGCAATACCCTATAATCAATGTTAATATTTCTGCTGTAAAATATTTGCATTAAGTAGAATTAATGTACTATAAATAACTTCAAGTCAGTTCAGGTTCTGATTTTGCTGCCAAATAATTCTGTTAAGGTTAGACCACAGATGAGTTATGGAAAAACTGTTAGGTTTGGCGTTTGGGTCCCTTGGACGTGTGGTCCAGAGAGCTGGGAAAACCTTTTAGGTTTGGGGTTTGGGTCCTTTGAACGTGGTGCAGAGAGCTGGGGAAACCTTTTAGGTTTGGGGTTTGGGTCCTTTGAACGTGGTGCAGAGAGCTGGGCTGGGCACACATCCTGGTGTCATGGCACTGCCGACTGAGCAGCTCCTGAGAGCTCCCTCCTTTCCCTCCTCAGGACCACCACCAGGTGACTCCACGACCTTCTGTCGCCTTGATCACCACAGCCACCTCCTCGTCGTGGTATTCCCAGGTCCTTAGCATCCGTTCTCCACAGCAATTGTCCCAGTAAAAGTTTTGTTCATATCGCTCCTCTCTGTAAGCCCTTTCAGTGACTTCTTCCTGCCCTAAAGCTGAAGCCCACATTTCTTGGCCTGACCTCCAAACATCTGCATGATCATGGCTGCTTCCCTCTTCAGCCCTT
>NW_006921899.1:2695736-2696670 GCF_000298275.1 Orycteropus afer afer | reverse complement strand
GAGGCAGTTGCGTGGCTCACTCTTCTGAGCAGATTTCGCAGCCTCAACACCGGTGGCGTTTCCTTTTATTTACTGTTTCATCATTGTGTTTTGGGTGAAGATTTACAGCACAGATTAGTTATCCATTCAGCAATTTATACACGTTTTTGTCATACACAAACGTGACAGCATTCTTCCCACTTCCTCCCTGAGTTCTCCATTTCCATCTATCCTTCTGTCCTGCCCCGTCCTGCCTTCTGAGCTTTGTTTTGGGGCAGATGCTGCCCTTCTGGTCTCAAGTGGTTGATTATCCCAGAGAGTATCTTCCTCACGAGTGTTCCTTTCTGCTATAAAGTATTCTCTTTATAGGCCTGTCTGTCACGTGCCTATCACATGCTCAGGAGTTCATTGCCCTGCTGGGTGTCTGACGCTGGGCCTCTGACACGCACCCTGCTTTCGCCGTCAGCTTCTAGTTGTTGTTGATGCTGTCGAGTCGTCTCCGACCCACAGCGACCTCATGCACAGCAATGAAGCCCTGCCCAGTCCTGTGCCGCCATCACAGTCCTTGCTGTACCTGAGCCATCGTTGCAGCCACTGTGTCAGTCCATCTGTTGAGGGCCTTCTCCTTCTTCGTTGACCCTCCACTTTACCAAGCATGACATCCTTCTCCAGGGAATGGTCCTTTCTGACAACGTGATCAAAGGAGGTGAGACAAAGTTTGGCCGTTCTTGCTTCCAGGGAGCATTCCGGCTACACTTCGTCCAGGATGGATTTGTTAGTTCTTTTAGCAGTCCATGGTACTCTCATCATTCTTTGCTAACACCACAACTCAAAAGCATCAACTCTTCTTCTGTCTTCGTTGTTTATTTTCCAGGTCTCACATGCGTAAGAGGCAATTGAAAATATCGTGGCTTAAATTAGGTGCACCTTAGTCTTTAAGGAGACATCTTTGCTC
>NW_006921899.1:2693562-2694741 GCF_000298275.1 Orycteropus afer afer | reverse complement strand
TGGGTGTGAGAGAATTTATAGCAAATGATTTTTGAGGGATTGAAGTGCCACACATGATGGGTTCAGTGTCTTCTGCCCATTGACTGGCTGCTCCATTTGCTTGTTGGACCAGCCCCCAAGAGTTTTCCCTGCCTTACAGCTGCAGGTCACATAATGTCCTAATTACTGAGAGGCCCCGTGGACTCAGCCTGGCAGCGTTGTCAAAGCCCTGTGCGAGAGAAGGGCACAGAGAAGAATCCAGTGCACCCCTGCCCGCAGGCTGCTCCCAGCCGAGTGAGAGAGACAGTCGGGGCAGACAGTAAGTGCAGAAGTCAGGGCTTTTCTGTAGGTGTAGAAGGCCCTTCCGCCTTCCCTCCCGGCACGTTCCTACTCAGGCTCCATCCACACTTCAGCCTTCCTGTCGTACAGCCTCAGCACAGGTTCTCTTCTTCATAACAGTCCTCACGGTTTTGTCTATACCATTTGTATTGTTTCTATGATTGCCTACTGTTTCTGCACCTTGAGACTCAGCTCCGAGAAGGAAGGGACAGTGTCTGTTCTGTCCATTTGTGTGTCACTCACTCCTGGCACAGTCAGTGGCACATGGTAGGCACTCGCTACATCATTTATATAAAGACGCATGTGGTGGTGCTTCCAGGACCCCACTCTCCACAGGAGGAGACAGTCTCGACGACACGCTGAGTCTCGGTGTGAGGAGTGGGATGGGGGGCTGGTTTGGACTGGAAGTGTCTGAGATAGCTTCCTGGAAAAAAGAGAACTTGAGGAAATAGAGAAGACTAAGAAGGAGAAAAGAAAAGCTACTCACAGCCTCAGTATCAAGAGACAGCTCTTTTGGTAAATACCAGCCTTTCTCTCTGTCTCTTTTAGAGTATCCTTTGCTTCATACTTTGAAATATTTGTTAGTACAGAAAAATGTAGAGAATGAGAGAATTTCTGCCCAGCGTAGTAAGGATTTAACATTGTTCTAGATAAAAATGGTATAAAATAAATGGAAAGAGTACACATGTAGGTGATGCTCTGTCTACCCCCACCCCAGGTGCCGTTGGCTATCTTCCTTCTGCAGAAGAACCATCCCCCTCAAGTCAGTGCTTGTCATTGCCCTGGAAGGCTGTGTGCGTATAAGCATTATGTTTAGTTGGTGGGTCTTGAACTTTGTACGGTGTGGTAGTGTCTTACTGT
>NW_006921899.1:2690768-2692508 GCF_000298275.1 Orycteropus afer afer | reverse complement strand
GGTCTCTCCTCATCAGAGCAAAGAAGAATGGAGAAAACCTAAGATGCATGGACACAGTTAGTCCAAGGGACTAGACCATGTGATCCTCAGCCTATATGACCATGAGACCAGAAGAACTAGATGGTACCTGGCTACCACTGTCAATCCTTCAGAAAGTAATTAGGGCAGGAGATCCTAGATAGAGTGGAAGAACAATGTGGAACAAAACTCAAATTCATAAAAAGAAGACCAGGTTAACTAGTCTGACAGAACCTAGTGAGACTCCCAAGACTGTGGCCCCTAGTAACCCTTCAGTCTGGAATTGAACTCACCCCCGTGGCTTCCAGCCAGACAGTAGACAGGCATATAGGGCGAACATTTACGTCAGGTAGATACACTCCTTAGAATGATCAGTCGAAGGAGAACGGAGGGGCGGTATTTGCACAGGGAGCTAGCTCAGGAGGCAGGAGTGCATAGGAAGGAGGACACAGGGAAGAGGTAACTACAGGGAAGAAGTGGGAAGAGAGCTGTTACAGTGCTGGGAATTGCAGTCAGTACCATGAGACAAAATGTACATGAACTGCTGTATGGAAAATGAATATGCTCTGTAAACTTTCACCCAAATTACAATAAAAATTTAAACAAGAAAAAAAGGAGACTGAAGGCAAGTTCCTTGAGGGTAAGAACTATCTTACTTGTCTTTGGGATCCTAGTACGAAGAACTATGCCTGATATATAACAGACAGATGATAAATATTTGTTGGAAAGGTAATCTTCCTTGAAGTCTTACCTTTGTGTGGTAGTAAGAACAAAGGGACCTTTCTTTTGTTTCTGCCGTCATATCTACAAACTCAGGTCACACAAAACGGCGTTGTGTCTCTGCATTCTCATTTTCTCATTTCTTAGCCTACTAGCTCCACAGAACTAAAATTCTTTCTTTCAAATCATGCAGACTTAGAAAGTTCATTTTCTTCAATATAACAGATTAGTGCATAACTTAAAAAAAAAAAGAGCACTGAAGTAGGAGGTGAGACTAACACTAGCTGTGATGATTATGTGTCACCTTGGCTGGGCTGTGATTCTTAGTGGTTTGGCAGTTATGTAATGATGAAATTTGGCAGTTACGTAGTGAAGTAATTTGGCAGTTATGTAATGATATAGTCAACCTCCATTTTGTGGTCTGATGTGGTCATCCTCCATTTTTACAAACACCCATTTTTGCATAATGACCTGGTCTTCATGAACCTAACCCTGTCGAAAAGTGAGACGTGACTGTACTACACTTTATTCATTCTCTGTCACTGGGAGTTTTGGTAATTTCTCTGCTTTCTATTGAACATTGCTGTGAACATTGGGGTACGTGTCTCTTGTGTATGTGTGTTTATGACTTTCTCTACGGTTTGTACCTAGAGGTAGGATTACTGGTGCATAGGATATGTGCATTCTGGTCTTCTCTAGATGTTGTCAGATACTTCTCCAAAGTAGTTGTACAAACAGAAATTGTGCAAAGTAGTTTTACATACAGCACTGGATGAGAATTCCTGTTGCTCCAAGCCCTTGTATGGTCAGACTTTGAAATTTCTAACAATTTGAAGTATTTTATCTTGTTGGTTTCTAATGAGTTTGAGCATGATTTTTTATGTTGATTTGACTATTTCATTTTCTTCCTTTGTGACTTGCCTGTTTGTCATTTCTGCATTTTTTATTGCATGGTATTATTTTCTGGATATCTTTAGTTCTTTGTATATTCTGGATATTAAT
>NW_006921899.1:2683791-2690296 GCF_000298275.1 Orycteropus afer afer | reverse complement strand
GTCTGTTTTGGGATCCTTTCTACACTGTTCTAAATACCAACACCAAAACCAAACTCACTGCCATTGAGTCGATTCTGACTCATAGCGACCCGCACAGGATTTCCAAGGCTGTAAATCTTTATGGAAGCAGACCACCTCCTCTTTCTTCCACAGAGCGGTTGATGGGTTCGAACCTCTGACCTTTTGGATAGCATCCAGATGCCTTAGTTTTAATTACAGTGGCCTGTATTGAACCTAGATTGGTCAAGGCCCTGTGGTAAGAATCCTGAATATTATCATTGGAAGCTACCATCTGGGGTTAGAATAGTGAGTGGTGGCATCAGAGGGTAAGTGGACATGATCTTATGGACAACTTTGAGGAAAACTTCAAGGGCTCAGTGAGTTACTGGTGTGATACCAGAAGTGACTGGAGGTATGACCTTTTGGCAAGTCAGTCTTGTTTTCAAAGGTGTCTGAGGGTTCCGTGATGTTGTTATCTGTGCATTTCCTACAAACTGTGAATGTGAATGTAGTCTGTAGGGAATATATTTTTTATATTTTTTCTAAACATCTTTCTATTAAATCTTGTTTAAAATGTTACCCACTCGAAACCTTACCAGATGCCTCACACTTCTGTTGCATCAGAAAGCCTTTAGAAACTGGTTCTTATCAACACTCACTGCTTCACTGTTAGTCTCCTTTGACAGCTGGTCTCTGGCATTGCCATTTTCTTTATCAGTTAATGTGACTGTTTTAAAAGCTTTAGGCTTAGTTTTTTTTTTTCTACTTTGTACTGAATTGAATCAGAAAAAAAATGAATGTGATTTTTAAATGCTATTCTTTTGAAGAAAAGCTTCAGTGTAAAGTGTTTGTCTACACTGCGAGGGCTTTCTGCGGACAGTGTTTGCTTCTGCTGAGAATTAATAACACACCCTTTTAGATTTCAGAGAACAAGAGCAGGTACCACAATGCTCCAAGTGCTTGTCATTGTCCTCCTTGTTTTGGTGACATTTGAACTCTTGTTAAGTAGAGCTGAGTTAGTAGGAATAAAATAACCTAGAGGAAAACTGGTGAGCAGACAGGTTGTTTAACCCTCATGAAACCTCTTTTGTTACTGTGATGTTTGAAGAAGTGTTTTGGTTACTTCATGCCGCTCTCACAGCAAATATCACAGGTGGATGGCTTTATCAGAGAGGGGTTTATTCTCTTTCTGTTTTGGAGGCTTTAAGTCCAAGTTCAAAGTGCAGGGCTCTAGGGGCTGGGTGAAAGCCCCTCGACCTTGGGCTTTTAGCCCTGCCTCCTCTTGCCGGTCCACTGAAGCTGGAGGCTTTTCTTTACTCAGATAGCTGCTGGCTGCTGAGGCTGAGAAACCCAAGGTTGACAAGTAAAAAGGTACAGTACCAATATTACCAAACCGCACAGCAGGCCATTAATTCAAGTCCAGAAAAAGTCCCAAGATCGGCAGGGCATGGCAGGCTGCTGAACAATGACTTGGCTACATGCAGGATTCAAGTGCACCAAAAAGCTAGAGACCTTCCTCAAAGCTGCTTCTTATATATTGGAAGCAGTCTACGTCCCTAAGGCAGCTACTCAGCTGCTCCAGTCGATTCCACCATGGAGTTAATTACCAATCTAATCTCACCATGGGGAATAACTAACTACATCCAGCTGAGCCAGGCCCAGCCTGTTGATATATAACCTTAACCACCACAAGAAGTATTAAAAGGAATAGAAAGAAGAATGAAGAAAATTAAAGACACATGGAAACAATTAGTCCAAGGGACTAGTGGACCATGTGAACCACAGCCTACATGACCCTGAGACCAGAAGAACTAGATGGTGCCCAGCTACCACTGGTAACCACTTGAAAAGAAATCAAAATAGGAGATCCTGGTTAGAGTGGGAGAAAAATGTGGAACAAAACTCAAAATCATTAAAAAAAAAAAAAAAAAAAAAAGACCAGGCTTACTGGTCTGTTAGAAACTGTAGACAGGCCCATAAGGTGAACATTTACACCAGGCAGGTTCACTTCTTAGAACAGTCAACCCTGGGAGACCAGAAGGGCAGTATTTGCCCAGGGAGAGAGCTCAGAGGGCAGGAATGCACAGGAAAGGAGGACACAGGGAAAAGGTCACCACAGGGAGGAGGTGGGAAGAGAGCTGTTACATTGTGCAGATTGCAGTCAGTGTTACGGTAGAAAACGTGTATGAACTGTTGAATGGAATATGAATGTGCTGTGTAAACTTTGACCTAAAACAAAACAAAACAAATGCAGGATAAGGGGAAGAAAACCCTGAAAACCTATTTATTGTTTTCGAACTGGGGACTTGTTGATTCTGTTTGGGGCTGTAAGGGCACCATACTCTCACTGCGACTATAAGGGCCCAGAACAGCCAGCTGGTCGAACTTCCTGTGCAGATGGAAATCCTCAGTTGTGTGCTGCCCCGTACAGTAGCCACAAGTACTTGAAATGTGGCCAGTGTGACTAGAATTGAATTTTTCATACTGTGGAATTTTAATTAAACTAAATGTAAGTAGACACATGTAGCTGATGGCTGCCGTATTGGAGCCTTACAAAGACAACCAGTTAGACATGTTCATTTCCCTGAGTTTTCCCCTTCCCCGTTGCCCATTTCGTCTTTGCTGTCTCCTACCCTGTCTCTTTCTCTCTCACCTTCTGTCTGTCTCTGTGGTCGTCAGCCAATCACGGGCACACTCTTCCTGCCAGTCAGCCAGCCTCCCTGCCTGCCTTTCTCTCTCCTTGCCCCATTCTTTCTCGTGCTCCAGTGTATGCACACACGTTCTGTTCAGTAACCAAGGCTCATTGTTGGAGGGAGGTCACCAGACTTTTCTTCTGAGGTGCCTGTGGGTAGACTCGAGCTACCAGCCTCTCAGGCAGCAGCCAGGTGTCAGCCGTTTGCACCACCCAGGGACTCAGCACATAAAGATCTTATTATTTCCAGTGTAGCATAATTCCAGTGAACTGAGTGTATCTACAGTTATTTAATCTACTAATCATTAATAAATAATTTTCAGTTTTTGTCTGTAAATAATTTTTTCAACCACTATACTTTTCCTGGGAGCTGTGGTAGTGTAGTGCCTAAGGCACTTGACTGCTAACCAGAAGGCTGGCGGTTCAAACCCACCAGCCACTCCTCAGAAGGAAGGTTGGGCAGTCTACTTTCGTAGTGATACTGCTTCGGAAACCCAAGGAGGGGTCGCTGTGAGTCAGGTCTGACTCGACGGCACATGACAACAACAACAACAATACTTTTCCTGTTGTTATTTTTTCCTGGTATTCTTTTTTGTACTTTGCTGGTATCCACTGGGCTAGGTTGTTAGAAACCTGCCTTTTCTTTTTTTATTTTTATTGTGATTTGAGTGAAAATTGCAGAGCAAATTCATTGTCTATACAGCAGTTCATGCACATTTTGTCTCATGACATTGACTGCATCTCCCCGTTTGTCAGCTCTCTGCCCACTTCCTCCCTGTGGTTACCTCTTCCCTGTGGGCTCTTCCCTGTGTGCTCCCACCCCCTGAGCTAGCTCCCTGTGCAAACACTGCCCTTCTGTTCTCCGTGAGTGATGGCTCCAAAGAGTGTATCTACCTGATGTAAATGTTCACCCCATATGCCTGTCAAAACCTGCCTTTTCTTTTGAAATGTACTACATACTGGAATTCACTTAGACCTTCCAATAAAGACCCCGCCAGAATTGCTTGCCTGCAACCTCCGGAACCAGACCAAAACTGGAAGTCTTGTAACAGTGCAGTGGCACGATTCTGACTGCTCGCCACCCAGGGTGTCCAGGGTCCTGAGGAGACAGAGACTGACATTTTATGTTAACAGGAGTGGTGCCAGCTGCTGTCGACCCAGACAGATTGGCCAGGTACGTGTACGTGGTATACCTGGTGGCAGCACTAGACTCTAGCACTAGACTCTACTGGACATGCAGCCTGGCTCTCAGAGAGGCCGTCTTTGCGTCATGGTCAGAATTCCACTGGAATTTCCACAGAAATTCTTTGGGCTCAAGGTCTCTCTTAGTTTCAGAAAGAAATCTAAATTCCTGCCTGAGTTTTAATTTTCTAAAAATATTCTGTTGCCACTCATTTGATAAAAACCAATATATCTTTTTTCTCTTTGCAGCAACTTGTTTATTGAAATTCTGTGTCATTTTTGCTTTTCTTATTAGGTAAATGGTTTTTTATTTAAATCTGTTTTAGGAGGTTTCTAATATGCTGAGGTCAGTTCCAAGTGATGATTAAAGACCTTTCATTTTTATCTGAAAAATATTTTTCTTAAGGACAGTGATGTATTTGTAGGAAATAATAAAATCAAAAACCAAACCCTTGCCGGTCAAGTCAATTCCAACTCTTAGTGACCTTAAAGGACAGAGCGGAACAGCCCCTTAGGGTTTCCAAGGCTGTGAATCTTTATGGAAGCAAAGCCCAAACCAAACTCACTGCTGTGGAATTGTTTCCAACTCACAGCACCCCCAGAGGACAGGGTAGAACTGCCCCATAGGAGCTCTGGTGGCATAGTGCCTGAGGCATCTGACTGCTAACCAGAAGGCTGGCGGTTCAAACCCACCAGCCACTCCTCGGAAGGAAGGTTGGGCAATCTACTTCCATAGAGATACTGCCTCAGAAACCAAAGGAGGGGTTGCTATGAGTCGGATCCGACTAGGTGGCAGTGAGTTTGGTTTTTTTTGTTGCTTTAGTCTGTCAGTCTTTATGGATGCAGACTGCTGCTTCTTTCTCACCAGGCCTCCCTCTTGAAAAACAAAGGGTTTGTAGAACACAGAAATCTGAGTTACCTTCCTCTTCGATTAGCTTAGTCATTTCCACTGCAGGATTGTAACCCTATGTAATTGCTTTCAAGGACTACATTAAAATCCCGAACATTTCTGGCTATTTAAGAAAAAACTAATTAGACAAAGACGTAATGAGGAATACAGAGTACATGGAGAGATTTTATTTTACTGATTGAATTTGAAAACCTTTGAGAAATCCTTGTAATCAAGAGATTGACTTTCATGCATTGTTTTAGAGGAGCCCTGGTGGTGCTGCGGCTTAGCGGGCTTGGTTGCTAACTGAAAGGTCTGCAGGTCGAACCCACCCGCCACTCTACAGGAGAAGGATGTGGCTTGGAAACCCAAATGGGCAGGTCCACTCTGTCCTATGTTGTTGTTGTTGTTGTTGTTGTTTGCCGTCGAGTCTACCCCGACTCATAGCGACCCCTCCTTGGGTTTCCGAGGCAGTATCACTACGGAAGTAGGATTGCCCAACCTTCGTTCCGAGGAGTGGCTGGTGGGTTTAAACCACCAGCCTTCTGGTGAGCTGTCAAGTGCCTTAGGCACTATGCTACCAGAGCTCCTTCTAGGGTCTCTATAAGTTAGAAATGATCCCTGTTTAAAAGCAAAACCAAAAAACACAGTTTTTCTCTTTAGAAAGCCTTAACTTATTCATATGGCCATGTTATGTTGTCATATATGTAGAAATCAGAATCCTAGATGTTGGAGAAAACAACACAGATATAAATATTAATTTCAACCCCTGTTACTTTTAGAGTTAGCCTGTATTATGCCTGTGTTTGAGAAATTTAAAAACCCTATCATCATTTATTCATCAGAATATTTTTGTATGTGTGTCAGAACAGTTGGTAGGAATAAACTTTTTTTTTTAATTTGAGAGTTTGAAGTATAATTAGAAAGGCAAGGCAAGCTAGAAATGAGGTTTAGCATGAGGTTTTGGAAAAAAATAAAATAATAATTTTAATACTCTTTATGTTTTTTCACATAATGGATGCAGGGATGCAAGAAATCTGGTAGACAAAATAATAACACAAATTGCCAACTGCTTTGGTTACCTAGTGCCATTGTTAACAGGAAATACCACAAATGGGTGGTTTTAAACAAACCAGGGATTCATTCTCTTACAGTTTGGGAGACTAGAAGTCCGAATTCAGAGTGCCAGCTCTAGGGGCTGGGTGAAGGCCCCTCAGCCTTGGGCTTCATTCAGCTCTGCCTCCTGCTGCCGGCCCCCGGGAGCTGCTGTTGTTGTTAGGTGCTCTTGAGTCGACTCCAGCTCATCGCGACCCCATGTCCAGCAGCATGAAGCCCCGCCCAGTCCTGCGCCGGCCTCACAGTCCTGGCTACACCTGAGCCCGTCGTCGCAGCCCCTGTGTCAGTCCATCTTGTTGAGGGCCTTCCCCTCTTTCTTGACCCTCCACTTCACCAAGCATGACATCCTTCTCTAAGGAATGGTCCCCTCTGAGAACATGACCAAAGTAGGTGAGATGAAGTCTGTCCATTTTCGCTTCCAAGGAGCATTTCGGCTATACTTGTTCCAGGACAGATTTGTTCATTCTTCTGGCGGTCCATGGTGCTTTCAGTATCCTTCACCAACACCACAACTCAGAAGCATCAGCTCTTGGTCAATGTCATGAGACAAAGGGTATGTGAACTGCTGTATGGAAACTGAATTTGCTCTGTAAATCTTCACCCAAATCACAATTTAAAAAAAAAAA
>NW_006921899.1:2671923-2680326 GCF_000298275.1 Orycteropus afer afer | reverse complement strand
CAACAAAGAAAATTTCCTTCCATAGATAAACCTTTCCTTGACTTTTATAATAATGGACTAATACAATATTTGTCCTTCTGTGATTGACTTATTTCACCCAGCATAATATTCTCCAAGTTCATCCATGTTATGCAGTGTTTTGCAGATTCTGTGTTATTCTTTAGGGTTGCATAGTATTCCATTGTGTATATGTACCATAGTTTGGTTATCCATTCCTCAGTTGATGCAAATCTATTCTTTAGAGTCTCTGAATTCAGGAGGGATATAATCAAAGTCATATTTTGCCTCTCATGGACTTGTTTTAATTGTCTTCAGCTTTGACTTGAACTTGCATATGAGCAGTTGATGGTCTGTTACACAATCAGCTCCTGGCCTTGTTTTGGCTGAAGATATTGAGCTTCTCCATAGCCTTTTTCCACAGATGTAGTCAGTCTGATTCCTATGTACTCGATCTGGCGAAGCCCATGTGTATAACCACTGTTTATGTTGTTGAATAAAGATATTTGCATTGAATAGGTCATTGATCTTACAAAATTCCATCATGTGATCTCCAGCATTATTTCTGTCACAAAGGCCATATTTTCCAACTGCTAGTGATTCTTCTTTGTTTCCAACTTTTGCATTGCAACCACCAGTAATAATACATTTTGATTGCATGTTTGGTCCACCTCAGACTGTAGAAGTTGGTAAAAATGTTCAGTTTCCTCATCTTTGGCTTTGCCGGTTGGTACGTAAATTTGAGTAATAGTAGTATTAACTGGTCTTCCTTATAGGCGTATGGATATTATCCTGTCACTGACAGCTTTGTACTTCAGAACAGATCTTGAAACATTCTTTGTGATGGTGAATGCCACACCCTTCCTCTTCAATTTGTCATTCCCAGCATAGTGAATCATATGGTTGTATGTTTCAGAATGGCCCAAACCAGTCCATTTTAGCTCACTGTTGTTGCTGTTGTTAGATGCCGTTGAGTTGTCTTTGACTTATAGTGACCCTATGCACAGCAGAATGAAACACTGCCCAGTCCTGCACCAGCTCTGTGATCCCTGTTATACTTGAGCCCATCACTGCAGCCACTGTGTCATTTCATCTCGTTGAGGCCCTTCCCCTCTTTCGTCAACCCTCCACCTTACCCAGCATGACATTCTACTCCAGGGAATAGTCCCTTCTGACAACAGGACCAAAGTAGGTGAGATGTAGTCTGGCCATTCTCACTCCCAAGGAGCATTTCGGGTGCAATTCCTCCAGGACAGATTTGTTAGTTCGTTTAGCAGTCCATGGTACTTTCAGCATTCTTCGCCAGCACCACAACTCAAAAGCATCAATTCTTCTTCAGTGTTCCTTATTCATTGTCTAGCTCTCACATGCATATGAGGCAATTGAAAATACCATGTCTTGTGTCAGGCGCCCCCTAGTCCTCAAAGAGACATCTTTGCTTTTCAGTACTTGAAAGAGGTCTTTTGCAGCCAACTTGCCCAATGCTATATGTCATCTGATGTCCTGACTGCTGCTTCCCTGGGTATCAGTTGTAGAACCAAGCCAAGGTGAAGTCTTTGACAACCTCAATCTTTTCTCCATTTATCATGATGCTGCTTATAGGTCCAGTTTTGAGGATTTTTGTTTTCTTTGTATTGAGATGTAATCCATACTGCAGACTGTATTCTTGAATTTTCATCAGTAAGGGCTTCAAGTCATCCTCACTTTCAGCAAGCAAGGTTATGTCGTCAGCATATAGCAGGTTGTTAATGATTTTTCTTCCAATCTTGATGCCATGTTCTTCATATAGTCCAGCTTCTTGGATTATTTGCTCAGCAGACAGATTGAGTAAGTACAGTGAAAGGGCACAACCCTGACACACTCCCTTCTTGACTCGAAACCATGCAGCGTCCCCGTGTTCTGTTTGAATGACAGCCTGCTGGTCAGTGTACAGGTTCCTCATGAGCACAATGAAGTGTTCTGGAATTCCCGTTCTTCTCAGTGTTATCCACAATTTGTTATGATCCTCACAATTGGATGGTTTTGCATAGTCAATAAAACACAAGTAAATATCTTTCTGGTATTCTTTGCTTTGAGCCAAGATCCATCTGACATTGGGAATGATATCCCTTTGTCCATGTCCTCTTCTGAATCCAGCTTGCACTTCTGGAAGTTCTCTGTCAATATACTGCTGCAACCATTTTTTAATTACCTTCAGTAAGATTTTACTTATGTGCAATATTAATTATATTAATGATATTGTTGGATAATTTCCACATTCTGTGGGATCATCTATCTTTTAGCTCACTAATGCTTAGGATAAAAGTAGCTCTGGTGGCACAGGGCCGGGCCTAAGGTGTTTGACTTCTAACTGGAAGGTTGACAGTACCAACCACCAGCTGCTCCACAGAAGGAAGATGGGGCACTCTACTTCTGATTTACCACCTTGTAAACCCATTGGGGGTCACTATGAGTCAGAATTGAAAAAAATTTTTGTTTTTTTGTTTAATGCCTAGGATATTGATCTTTATGTGTTCCATTTCATTTTTTTACAGCTTCTAGTTTTCCTAGATTTGTACTTCATACATTCCATGTTCAGATTAGTGATGGGTGTTTGCAGCTGTCCTTCTCACTTTGAGTCATACCACATCAGTGGAGGGAGATCCCGAAAGCTTTACTCCATCCACATCCTTAAGGTTGGCTCTCCTCTGAGAAGGCAGTTCTTCCCTAGTCATATTTTGATTGCTTTCCAACCTGAAGGCTCGTCTTCTGCCATTATATGGGACAGTGTTTCAGGGCTGTTCATAAAGTTTTCCAGTAATACATCAGACAGTATTTCACTGCTATTCATGAGGTTTTCACTGGCCAGATCTTTGAGAAGTGAATGGCCCCTTCCTTCTTCCAAGTATGTTTTGGTCTGGAAGCTCCGTTGAAACCTGTCCCACCATGTGTGACCTGCTGGCATTTGAAATACCAGTGGTATAGCCTCCAGCCTCCAGCCTCACAGCAACATGCAAGCCACCACAGTCCAACAGACTGACAGACGAGTGTTGGACTTGCACATGAGAGGACTGGAAATCACGATGGTTTGGCTTAGTCTTCAAAGTGAGGATGGCACATAACTGTTTGTGCCACTCAGGGCCCCTTTATTAGTAGTCATTAGGGAAGTGCATATCAAAGTTACAATGAGCTACCACTTCCTAACAATTAGGATAGATAATGATATTATAAAAGAAGGGTACAGAGAATTGGAACTCTTGTACAGGGCTGGTAGGAATGTAAAATGGTGCAGCCATTGTGGACAACAGTCAAGGAATTCCTCAGAGTTAGACATAGAGTTACTATAAGACCCAGCAGTTCCACTCCTAGATATATGCCCAAGAGAATTGAAAATGTATGTCCACACAAACACTTGTGCACTAAGGTTCATAACAGCATTATTCACAATTGCCAAAAAGTGAAAACAACCTAAATATCCATCAAATGATGAATGAATAAGTAAAATATGTGTGGTAGTTAACGTTGTTATCAACTTGGCTGGGCCTGGGTGAGTGGCTGGGCAGCTGGATGTAGTTATTCCCCATGATGAGACTGGCAGTCAGCTCCATGGTGGAGTCTACTGGAGCAGCTGAGTAGCTGCTTTAGGCCTGTGGTCTGCTTCCTGTACATAAGAAGCAGCCTTGAGGAAGGTCTCCAGCTTTTTGGCATGCGTGGACCCCGTGTGTAGCCAAGTCTTCGTTCAGTAGCCTGTCATTCTCTGCCAATATTGGGGCTTTCAGTGGACTTGCATTAATGACCTGCTGTGTGGTTTGGTAACACTGGGACTGTGTCTTTTCACTTGTCGACCTTGGGTTTGTCAGCCTCAGCAGGCAGCAGCTGCCTGATGAAGAGATGCCTCTAGATCCACTGGGCCAGGAGCAAGAGGCAGTGCTAAAGCCCAAGGTCGAGGGGCCTTCACCTAGCCCCTAGAGCCTGGCACTTTGAACTCAGACTTGTAGCTTCCTGAACTGTAGGAGAATATACTCCTGTTTGTTTAAGCCATCTCATTTGTGGTATATTCCTGTCAGAGCAACGCTAGGTAACCAAAACAATATGCCACCTCTGTTCATTGACATACTCAGCCACAAAAAGGAGTATAGTACAGATGCATGGTGTGATATGGATAAACCTAAAAACATGCTAAGTGAAAGAAGGTGGACACAGACGGCCACGTATGTGTGATTCCATTTCCATGAAATGTCCAGAACAGGTCAATTCATAGAGACAGACAGTAGCTCAGTGTTTTCTGGGGCCTAGAGGGAAGACTGAAACAGAAGTGACCACTATCAAGTACAGAATTTCATTTTACAATGAGGGGTGTTCTGGAGTAGATAGGATGGTTACACACCTTGTGAGTGTACTGAACTGTGTACTTTACAACGGTGAGTTTTATGACATGTGCATTATATCTCAGTTTTAAGAATACTTGATCCACAACTATGTTGTTAGGTGCTGTCAAGTCAACGCTGACTCATGGCAACCCCGTATATAACAGAAGGAAACCCTGCCTGGTCGCGCTCCATCTTCACAATCCTTGGTGTGCTTGAACCCATCATTGCAGCCACTGTGTCAGTCCATCTTGTCGAGTCTTCCCCTTTCTTGCTGACCCTCTGTTTTACCTAGCATGATGTCCTTCTCCAGGCCAAAGTAGGTGAGACAAAGTCTGCCCGTTCTCATTCCTAAGGAGCACTCCAGCTGCACTTCCTCCAGGACAGATTTGCTCATTCTTGTGGGAGTACATGGTATTTTCATTATTCTTTGCTAACACCACAACTCAAAGGTATCAACTCTTCTTCAGTCTTCCTTATTCGTTGTCCAGCTTTCAAATACATATGAGGTGAATGAAGATACCATGGCTTGGGTCAGGTGCACTTTAGTCTTCAAAGTGACATCTTTTTGTTCTTTATCACTTTAAAGAGGTTTTTTGTAGCAGATCTGCCCAGTGCAGTAAGACATCTGATTTCTTGACTGCTGCTTCCATGGTTATTGATTGTGGATCCAAGTAAAATGAAATCCTTGACTACTTCAATCTTTTGTCCATTTATCGTGATGTTGCTTATGGGACAAGTTGTGAGGATTTTTGTTTTCTTTATGTGGAGGTGAAATCCATGCTGAAGGCTGTAGTCTTTGGTCTTCACCAGTAAGTGCTTCAAGCCATCATCACTTCCAGCAGGCAAGGTTGTGCCATCTGTGTATCACAGCTTGTTAGTGAGTTTTCCTCTAGTCCTGATGCTGCATACTTCTTCATATAGTCATCTTCTCAGATTATTTCATCAGCATACAGAGGCACACCTTTCCTGATTTTAAACCAGGCGGTATCCCTTTGTTCTGGTCAAGTGACTCTCTCTTCGTCTATGTATAGTTTCCTCATGAACACAATTAAGTCTTCTGAAATTCCCATTCTTCTCAGTGTTATTCATAATTTGTCATGATCCACACAGCTGAATGCCTTTGCATAGTCAGTAAAACACAGGTAAACATCTTTCAGGTATTCTTTGCTTTCAGCCAAGATCCATCTGACACCAGCCATGATATCCCTCGATCCACATCCTCTTCTCCATCCAGCTTGCATTTCTGGAAATTCCCTGTCAGTATTCTGCTGTGATCACTCTTGAATTATCTTCAGCAAGATTTCACTTGTGCGTGATATTGATATTGTTTGATAATTTACACATTCTGTTGGTCACCTTTCTTTGGAATCGGCATGCATATGGATCCTTTCCAGTTGGTTGGCCAGGTGTCTTCCAGATGTCTCGGCATAAAGTGCCTCCAGCGTTGCATTCATTTCTTCAAACATCTCAGTGTGTCAGTTCCTGCACCCTTATTTTTTGCCAACTCCTTTAGTGCAGCTTGGACTTCCTTTAGTACCATTGGTTCTTGATTATATGCAACTTGCTGAAATCATTGAACATGAACCAGTTCTTTTTTGGTACAATAACTCTAGTGTATTCTTTCCATTTTCTTTTAATGCTACCTGCATTGTTTGATATTTTGCCCATAGAATCCTTCAGTATTGTAAATCAGGGCTTGAATTTTTCCTTCAGTTCTTTCTGCTTGAGAAATGCTGAGCGTGTTCTTCTTTTTGGTTTTCTAATGCCAGGTCTTTGCACATTTTATTACAATATTTTACTTTGTCTTCTCGAGCAGCCCTTTGAAATCTGTTCAGCTCTTTTATTTCATTATTTCTTTCATTCGCTTTAGCTACTGTCCATTCAAGAGCAAGTTTCATAGTCTCTTCTGATGTCCATTTTGGTCTTTTCTTCCTTTCCTGTCTTTTTAATGACCTTTTTGATTTCTTCATGGGTTATGTTCTTGATGTCATTCCACAGCTTATCTAGTCTTCAGTCATTAGTGTTCAGTGCATCCAATCTGTCTTCAGATGGTCTCAAAATTCAGGTGGGAAATAATCAAGGACATATTTTAGTTCTCGTGGACCTATTTTAATTTTCTTCCGCTTTAACTTGAACTTGCATATTAGCAATTGATGGTCCATTCCACAGTTGGCTCCTGGCCTTGTTTTGACTGATGACATTGAGCTTTTCCATCACCTCTTTCCACAAATGTAGTCAATTCAGTTCCTGTGTGTTCCGTCTGGTGAGGTTCACATGTGTAGTCACCTTTTATGTTGTTGGAAAAAGGTGTGTATAATGAGTAAGTCATCGGTCTTACAAAATTCAGTCATGCAGTCCACAGTTATAGTATACCTAATAAAATTTTTACAGGTAATTGAAATATGCCATTTTATAGTAGAAGCCAAAGTGTGTCTAATGTAGGGAATTCACAAGTATTTGAAGGACTGTGATGAAATGTCATAGATGTGTTCACATGTAATTAAAGCTGTTAGGAACATACTTACAGTTGTACTGCTTGCTAGAGTGCTGTTATAAAACGCTGAAGATGAACTCTGATTTGGTATGCACTCTGAGCTGTTGTTTCAGCGTTCAGCATTAACATATTTTGCATGAAGTTCAAAAGTACTGAAATTATACTGTGTATCAGCAGATTGCAGAAAACTTAAAAAGACCCACCTCTGCCCTTTGTCCGCACAGATCTTTAAATGCTCCGTGGTGCACCCCCTCCCGTCCATTCCCAGCTGGATCGGCTTGCTGGGTTACCAGCTCCCTCCTTGCCTTTATCCCAGGCATCCCACATGGTGATGGCTGCAAAGCGACATTGAGAGCTGGTGGTCATCTCTGTTCACGTTGACAATCCGAAGTCACCTGTATTTGTTCTTGAATTTGTTTACACCAATAGTAGTAGTTATCATAATTATGTCATTTAAATATTTTATAAACTAATGAAATACAAGTGCAAAAGTAGGTTAATGCTTGAAACATATTGCTTAAATATGCAAAATGCATATTGCTTAAGTAACATTGAGGAACTCTTGTGGTATAGTGGTTAAGGCATTTGGCTGTTAACCAGAAGATGGGTGGTTCAAACCTATCAGCTGCTCTGTGGAGGAAAGATGAAGCAGTCTGCTTCTGTAAAGATTTACAACTTTGGGTGTTGCTGTGAGTCGGAATTAAGTTGATAGCAATGAGCTTTTTCTTTTGTTTTAAATAATGCTGTTGAGTACAGTGTGGGTAAAAAAAAAAAATGGGTTAAAATTGTAAACATATAGGTTGTTTCTCTATTCAAAATCCCTAAAGTGTTGGCTCTACTTTGAAGACACAGGACCTGGAAACCACAGACAGTGGTGGTTTATGCCGTAGAAGGCAGGGCCACTTCAGACAGCTGACACATCCTCAGAGACCAACCTGTGTCACACCTGATGACCCTGTGTCAGAAGACTGGCTAGGAAGTTGACACTGGTGCACGCTAGTTTAAAAGAAGGTGTTTTGAGACTTCTGCATATCATTCTTAATCACTTTGAGCCTTTCAGTTTACCAGCTAACTGCCTGGCACGGCTGTCCCTGGCGGTTAACTCAGAATTTCTCCTCTGGTTACGGACAGAAGAACATGCTTGGGGTTGTTGCTGCAAAAACTGAATTATAGCTTAGGGAGCTCACGGCCCCTTGAAGAGGTAAATCAAACTTCAGGGTGTTGTGTTTGTTGGAGTTTGGTTTTTCTGTTTGCTTGGTTTTGCAGTGCTTTTGAAGTTGGCACATTTATCTACGTTCAGATTTAAATACTGTTGCTTCCTAATATCAAGACGAAGTGAGAGCTAGGAAACAGAAGGAAGCGGCTTCGCCCTTCTTAGTGTTGCTTCCCTTTCTTTACCTCTTCCCTTGTTTCTCTTCCTTTCATCTTTCTTCCCGCCTCCTCTCCTCCTCTTACTGCCTTAAAAAGCTTGGAAATAGGAATACTGTCCTTTACCTGTTAAATAAAAGCATTTCTTGTTTAATCTGTTTGCAGATATTTACTTCTTATCATTTACAAACAAAT
>NW_006921899.1:2669978-2671048 GCF_000298275.1 Orycteropus afer afer | reverse complement strand
AACCCAATAAAGCCATCTTGTGAGGTGTTTGGTGATGTATAGGAAGTGTCCGTAACTGTGGCCCCTTTGTGTTTTATTGTATGTATGAATGTACGTGCTGCATAAACATGTATATCACTGTACCTCCAGTTACACCTACGTGTGCACATGTATGTACACACATATATCTTCTTGTACACATATACACATACTTATCTACCTGTTGTCACCACACATCTTTTTTGGTTGATATTGCTGTTGTTCCAAAATGGTATATGTTATATACCATTTACCAGAACTGTCCCTTATTCGTGTGGACTTCTTTGGGTCATCATTTACCTTGGTCACTTTCTGCAGGCTTCACCCACATTCAGTGTTGCCTTTCCCATCACCAAAAATAACAAGTGCATTTGATTTAGAGGTTAACTGCCCTCCCATCCCTCGTCACCACTTTAGTATACCTGTTCTTTCCTTTTCCTAACACTCATGTCAAACCGTGTTGGTCCTTTCGTGATTGAGTGACTATTTCACTCAGCATGGTGTCTTCCAGATCCACCCCTATTGGAACGTTTTGAGAACTCATCGTCATTCTTTTTCCTCACTTGGCATTCCAGCGTGTGTGTGCACCACAGTTTGTTTATCCATTCATCCATTGATGGGCACTCAGTTGTTTCCATCTTTTTGCTGTTGTGACTAGTGCTGCAGTGGACATAGGGGTACATATGTAGCGTTCATTTTTAACCCAGTGTGTGCTAAATATGGAAATCATCCCATTTTTAAATCATCTGCTCCTAATTCTCTGGGAGTCATTCATTATGAATAAACTCAGAGAAGGAAAATGCAGTCATTCAGGCTAAAAAACCATGGTTTTGGACATTTCAGTTGCAGAACAGATAAAAATTTCTAATTTTTTAAAGTAATAATTTAAAATCCATATGTATTGTAAAGGAGCTCTGGTAGCATAGTGCCTAAGGCACTTTACTGCTAACCAGAAGGCTGGCAGTTCAAACCCACCAGCCACTCTTTGGAAGGAAGGTTGGGTAGTCTACTTCCATAATGATACTGCCTCGGAAACCCAAGGAGGGGTCGCT
>NW_006921899.1:2667537-2668753 GCF_000298275.1 Orycteropus afer afer | reverse complement strand
GGAGTCAGGTCCGACTGGACGGCACATAACAACAAGAAGCAGTTAAGCGATTTGCCGCTCTCTCAAACCATACTCTTTTTTCAAAGCCCCTACCTACAGGACCTATGTTACTGGGTGCTCTTGTACCCCTTCTGACTCATAGTGGCTCCCTGTGACAAAGAGAACTGTGCCACGGGCTTCCTAGGCTGTAGTCTTCACAAGAGCAGATCCCCAGGAACCGCTGGGTGGGTTCAAACCGCAGCCTTTCAGTAGCAGCTGAGCACTTACCCAGCTGCCATGGCGCCAGTGCTCATCAGAGGCCCTGCGGTTGCTCAGGGAGCAGTCCTCCTCTTCCCCTCACTCTTCATCCCTCACTTGGTGCAATGACACCACCAGCCGCTGGAACTTCCGGAACCTGGTGCCTCACTCATCCTGTTCTCTGTGTTTTGAATGAACTGGGCATCAGGCCTCTGGGTTTTGCCTCTTCAGTCTTAACTGAACTCACTCTCTTTTCAGCATTTCCACTCTCTTAACTCGGTCCCTTACCATGGCATCAGACTTCATCAGTACCGGCCTTTGCCAGAATATCTTTCTGAAATGCACACCTGATTGCGTCCCTGTCTTCCAGCGTTCGCGGTTACAGTTGTGCTTGGTTTCCCACACCAGCCTTCTCTCCTCCGCTCCGTTCCTGCCCTTTCTCCCCTGGCCCCAGCAGCCTTTTCTCCATTATCTGCTCGCTGTGCTCGTGCTGCCCCGCTTTTACCGATGAGAAAACCTTTGTGCCTGGCAAATCCTCTTCATCCCTGTATTGTGTATTGTGATGTTTTTCATATAAAGGAGCTCTGGTAGTGCTGTGGCTAAAGCATTTGACTGCTAACCAGAAGGTTGGTGGTTCAAACCTACCAGCTGCTCTGCTGGTGAGAAAAATGAGAAGAAATGGGAAAGGATGAGAGAGTCTGCTTCAGTAAAGATTACCAGCCTCGGAGGCCGCGTGGGGCAGTTCTGCTCTGTCCTGCAGGGCCGCTGCGAGTCGGCCTCGGTGACAACAGTGGGCCCCGGGCTTCACGGACACTGTTGCAGTCTTCTTCTGTTCCCTGTTCTTGCTCCTCGGATGCATGCTGTTATCCCCCCTGTGGTATGACAGGGTTCCCCTGGATCAGTGCTTCTCAAGGGGGTTGCATGTTAAAATCACCCTACCCAAGGCCTGTTGTATCAAAATCTCTGAAGGTGGGAACCC
>NW_006921899.1:2665207-2666739 GCF_000298275.1 Orycteropus afer afer | reverse complement strand
GCCCAGTTTTCCTTCTGAGGAGTGGCTGGTGGGTTTGAACTGCCAGCCAAAGTAATCCAGGATTGACATCATTTATTTACCAAATCCAATAACACAAAAGTTCTTTTTCACCAAAATGCACTGGACCTGAAAACTTCAACTTGTTTGATCATAAGACTTCAGAGTAAATACTTGTTAAGTATAATTACTTTGGGTGTGTGATTAACTTTGTCTTTGAACATCTAGATCCAAGTCTGCTGTTTTATCTTGGTTGAATTTAGAAATGTATTTTCACTGGCTGTTAGCCAAGTGTTTTCTAGTGGTTGTGATCAGCGGCACTTTAAAGGGTAGGGACCTGTGTTTAACTATCCACACGTTTGGATAATACACCTGTCTGCATTTGGCCATTTGGTCAGCATTTGCAGTTTGGCAATGACAGGTACCCTCTGAACTCCGTGGTTACTTTGACTCTCTTGTGTGTAGCAGTGATTGTATACCATACTCTTTCCCAGGATTTCATGTCAATTAGTCACTGTGGGCAGTAAGATACAGTGGAAAGAGATTTGGCTTTTTGGACATGCACTTGGTTGAAAACAAATGTTAGCACTGCTTTTCAGACCACCTAAGCCTGATAGCTGAGCATCTTTTTTTAAGTATAAGATGATTATTCTTGGTATTATCTTCACTCTATTCAGAAAAAAAAAATGAGTGAAGAAATAGATGAACAAATGAAGGTGTGACACCTCTTAGGTTTTTCTGTATTCCCCCCCCCCCATCTCTGCAAGGTGGTCTCTGTCAAGGACGTGGTTTGGTTTTTAAGAGCAAAAACTGTATCCAGGTCAGTCTAACTAGTGTTGTGCCTTGCTTTTATCTGATGCTGGAGGAATGTAGCATTGGTTTCAGTTGGAATGTAGTATGTTTTTGGGATTTATAAGGTCTTAACTTCATATTAACATTAATAACATACTCATTCTGTTCAAATAATATTCCATCATAGTTCTTCCAGTTAAAACTAAAATGATTGCTTTACTTTCATAACTGAATTATGACCCAATGAAAGAATCCATTCTAATGTCATGTCTTTACCAACTCCATTAGGGACTACTGGACAGAGAGTGTTTCTTTATGTTTGGTGCTGGATTTCAATTTCAAAAGAAAATTAGCAAGCATTTCAGTCGACTTCAGGTGACAGCTTCCAAATTGGATAGAATTTGACAGATATAGTCTATAATCCATCAAAAATGGTCGTGAATATTGAATTAAATTTTTTGAACACTTACTCTTTCCCCATTGCCACATTTTATCAAAGATTTTCTTAGCTTGTAATCTTCTTGATTTGTAGGGGTGTGTAGGAGTTTAAGGTGAGCATAATGCTAACACATAATAGGTTGAAAAAATTCTTTAATATGAAGAACAGATAATACTGCATGAAAATGTTTTAAACTTATTCATAAAGGATTTTTCTAGATCATTATCACTGATGTTCAGAGTTTGTACATTTTTTCCATGATAAGGACTTTATGGTACTCATAACTTAGAATCAATTTTGTGTG
>NW_006921899.1:2663096-2664182 GCF_000298275.1 Orycteropus afer afer | reverse complement strand
GGAACAACCACACCACAACAGCTCAAACCACACAGAATTGTGGTCCGGCCAAGTTGACACACAGCTCCAACTATCACATTGTTACAGACTTTTTGGGATATTGTTTGCATTCTCTTTTTCCATCCATTGCTTTCACCCTGTCTGTGTCTTCATATTTAAAATTTCATTTATAGAGATACTTTTTTAGACTTTTTAAAATCCATTCTGTCACTCATTCTTTTAAATCAGATTGTTTAGCCCATTTACATTTAATATAATCAATCGTAATGTTGGATTTAGGTCTACTGTTTTACTATTTATTTTTTTATGTCCTATCCCTTTTTGGTTCCTCTCTTCCTCCTTACCATCTTTTAAATTGAGTATTTTTAAAATTCCATTATAATTTCTTATCTTAGGCTGGGTTTGAGGAGCAAAACCAGTGCACAGTGAATATATGTTAATAAAGAGAGAGATTTATTTTAAGGAAATGGCTCACTTTGTTGTGTAGGCTGAAAAGTTCCAAATACATGAGACAGGCATCAGGCTGGAGGCTTCTCCTGACTCATGAACCCCAAATCAGCAGGTCAGACAGCAGGCTGCAGGCTCCCATCCTCAGAACCAGAGGTCAGAGGATGACAAGTCAGATTCGGGATCTAGAGAGGGCACACTTTGCCAGAACATCCGTATATGTTGGATGCACGTCATACCCCCAAGGAAACTCCCTTTTCAATTAATTGGCTGTATTCATCAGCTCACAAAATGGAGGGTGATTACATCATACCTGCCAAACCACTGAGAATCATGGCCTAGCCAAGTTGATACATAATCTTAACCATCATAGTCCACCCCTTGCCAGCTTGGCGCTTGTATACATCTCCTTAAATTATACGTAATCTCTAAATAAAGGCAATTATAAAGCCATGTTTGTGCCTAACATGATACAAGAACATGTATACAACCAAAAAGGCTCTAGCTCCATTTACATCTTATATTTTTAGTAAGTAATAGAATAAGGAAGGAGTTCTCGTGGCATAGTGGTTAAAGAACTTGGCTCCTAACTGAAAGATCATTGGTTCACAGCCACCAGCTGCTGCGCAGGAGAAAGAT
>NW_006921899.1:2657930-2659399 GCF_000298275.1 Orycteropus afer afer | reverse complement strand
GTGAGTTTTAATGGATACAGAATTGCTGTGTTAAATAAGTGCCTTCAGATTCACTTCTCTAGGTAGAAGTTACCTCAGTAAAAGAGCAGTTATCTGCCAGCAAAAGTATGTATTTAGATATGGACAGCAAAACAAAAAGGGACTGACAAGTGTAGCCATGGCCTTCCCTCCTTCATAACCAGTACTAGGTGGCAGCTTACCCTACCAAGAAAGTCTCACACTGCTGCCGTCGAGTTGATTCCGACTCATAGCAACCCCGTTGGGTTTCCAAGGCTGTACATTTTTATGGAAGTAGATTGCCTCATCTTCCTTCGGTGGAGCAGCTGGTGGATTTGAACCACCTACCTTTTGGTTAGCAGCCCAGTGCCTTAACCGCTGCCCCGCCAGAGCCCCTTGGCAGCTCACCCACGCAGTGCTTTATGCAGACGCACAGGCCTCAGTCTGGCCTTATGCAGATGCTTTTTCCCTCCTTTGTAGTTTTTTCTAGTGCAGTCAGTGAAAGCCAGAACAATCCACACAGCCGTTAAGGAGGAAGTGTTATACAGGCCTGGGGGCTTCTCTTGGTAAAAACTTTGCGCTGTGCACCTAACGTACAGCTTTTGGCCACCCACAGTTGTTCAACAGTAGGGGGCAAGGTTGGCAGGACACCAGATGCCTTTTGAAGCAGGAGAGCAGCATAACTTACGTGTCCTGACTGTATCGTCTTCTTTTCTGTCTGCCCCAAACCCCAAACAGAAAAACAAAGCACCCCTGTTCACCCTCAGATTGTTTCCTCCATTTCAAACACCCCCTGCCCAACTGTGGTAAAATGAATATACAGAACCAGCATCCCTACCTCCTCCATTCACATAGTTGTCTGCTGATGAGTTTAATTCCAACCCATAGCAACCCTCTAAGACAGAGTAGAACTGTCCCATAGAGTTTCCTAGGCTGTAATCTCTATGGAAGCAGACTGTTACATCTTTTCCTGCAGAGTGGCTGGTGGGTTTGAACCACTAACCTTTTAGTTAGTAGCCGAGCACTTAGCCACTGCACCACCAGGGCTCCTTTTGCTCACATTAGTCTCTCCTGATGTGTCATTTTCTGGGGACATGTTGAAAAAAGCAGCCCCCTGGAGCATCAGTGCCCCTCGGCAAACCCTGTAGGGAACACATTAGAAGGACAGGTGAGGCTAAGGCCTCAGTGCACAGGGGACAGACCCTGTACAGCTTCAGCTGTAGGCGTCTGTCGACCAGCTTGTTGGTATGGATTTAAAAAGTCTTCCACTCTGATGTGACATGTGAAAAAATGAGGATCACACAGCATGAGGGAAAAGAGAGTGGGTAGCAGCAGATGTGATGGTCTGTACATGACGGAACTATCACTGCTGTTTGCCTCCCATCATAGAACCGTCCACAAGGACAACAGTTGAAGGAAACACGAGTGGGGAAGCACTGCTAGACATTAGGACTTCACGGGGCCAAGGCCGC
>NW_006921899.1:2626683-2657660 GCF_000298275.1 Orycteropus afer afer | reverse complement strand
TCTGAATGATCACTGAGAAAGCAAGAACTTCTCATTTGGATATTTTTTCTATTAGCATTTCTTTGGTTATAGAGTATGACTTTATTCTTTGTTTGGCTGGTTCATCCTTGAATATGGTAAAATGACTATCTTTCATTTGTCTCTCTCCGGGAAACTTTCATTGATCACAGAGGCATCCCAGAGTCTCCAGAAAACAGAGTATTTGTCATTTTTAACATAAATGAATAGAGACAGATGATACACAGTTATTTCTAACACAAAACATAAAAACTATCAAATGCAAATTAATGTTGAAATTTACAAACACACCAAGCATACATAAAGGCACACTTAAGAATTCAGTTGGATTTACCGTGCTTTCCAGAGTTTTGATCAGTCTGACACTCACAAATGCGTTCTTTAATTTCTGTTTGAAAAGCCAGAACTAATAAAGCCATTTCCCTGCAGAATGCTTTTTTATGTACCTTGTTCCTTACTTTTCTGGGTTCTGAGTCTCTCCTCATCATTCTCATGATTGGCCTCCACTTACTCAAGGAAGTGGATACATGCAGCCTCTGACTTACGACCATCTGCCTCATGTATAACACGTAGTTATGGACCAACCCCCATGAAGTCTATTACATTAAACATTCAATATGGATACAGTGGTTGTGATAATAAACGGGTACTGCTTTGCAATACACATTAAAACACAATTCCTGTTAAAGGTGTTTTAATGTATCTGTATTATGTTAAAGGTGTTTTAATGTGTGTATAATGTTTATTATGCATAGAAAGATATACTATATACTGTATACTATATAATAAGACAGACATTTGACTAACTGACGTTAGGTACAAACCATCCTAAATGTTCCTACTTCACATGCACATTTGACCTAAAGACAGACTTAGAAATGGAACTCATTCGTAATCTGCAGACTGCCTGTAAAAGACACCTGCTAATTTTAGTTCTTCGGTGCATGTCTTTGGGGCGTATTTGTTCTCCCTTCAATTAGGATGTGTTTTGATTTGTACCTGATACTTGTTGTCAGGCACAGCCCTTGACCAGTTGGTTTGATGGAGAGCAGCATCTTAGCTAAGTGTTATCAGGGCCTCCAGGGGGCTGTGGCTGACTGATTGCCTTTAGAACCTTCCATCACAGGAGCCTAGCTGACCTTAGACTTCTTAGTGTGCTGAGGGAATGAATGTAAACCACTTGGTGACACGTGGCTGCATGTAGTTGAATTAGGCAGTACACTTGGACCAGTACAATGTTCAAATGAAAGTAAGACTTGGACTGGTGTAAAATTGGAACACCCAGATGCTCAGGCAGATGGCCTTGTGCAACACAGGGTGTGTGTGTGGGGGGGTGTTGGCTTGTGATCCCTGGATGCAGCTCACCCCATTCTCTTGCAAAAGGTACTGTCTGTGCCTGAGTATAAGGGAAGCCTTATATTCCTTCTGTAAGGACATCGTCCCTTGTAAACTGTTATGGAGGTACAGGAAGTAGTCCAAGTTTTAATTTTTTCATTTAATGGCACATGCACAATAAAAGCGTGTTTTATGAAGCAATGCAACGGCACAGATATGGTACTGTTATCCACGCTGACACTTCATGATGCCATCCTGTGCAAACGCTACACATGAGCCTTTGTGGTCAGTGTGTTTACCTTTGAGTCACCCATCTCACACTCACGGCTGGAGCGTATCTTTGTTTCTGTCTCTCTTGTTTGAGTTACAGCAGGTTTTGAATGTACATAGGAACTGTCGCTGAACGTTTTGTGCCTAAGCAACAGGTGCTCTTCACAAAACAGTAGGACCAGTTTTCAGACTGCCCCACAGTTCCATCCATAATCTCTGCAACATAATCACTTGTCTTTTTATTTGTTGTTGGCTGTACCATTTTTGGGGAGTGTGGTTTCTGTTTGAGAATTTAACCTTTTTTTTTTTTTTAATACATAATGCGTTCACATGGTTTAAAATTTAAAGGAAACGAACAGGCCACTCTCCCAGCCTTGTCCCTTGACTACCCAATTGCTGTATGGTTACCAGTGTCCTTTCAGAGAAAGCAGGATTTGACTACGGTGGTGGTGGTGGTGTTTTTCTTTTTAATTTTTGTGATTTGGGTGAAAGTTTACTGAGCAAATTCACTTCCCATGCAGCAGCTCACATACACTTTGTCTCATGTATTGACTATAATTTCACAGTGCAACAGCTTCCCTCCCATGCACTCCTGCCTCCTGTGTCCTTGTGCATACACAGCCCTTTTTTCTTTCTTTTTTTTTTTTTTAATTGTGATTTGGGTGAAAATTTACAGAGCAAATTCACTTTCCATACAGCAGTTCACATACACTTTGTCTCATGACATTGACCACAATTCACCACAGTGCAGCAGCTCCCCTCCCACTTCCTCCTGACAGTCACCTCTTCCCTGTGTCCATCCCTCCATGCACCCCCACCCCCTGAGCTGTCTCCCTGTGCATAAGCAGCCCTTCTTTCTCCCATGATTGTTCTCTCCAAGGAGTGTATCTACCTCAGGTAAATGTTCAACTCCTATGCCTGTCTTTTGTTTGGCTGGAAGCCACAGGTGTGGGTTCAGTTTCAGACCTGAAGGGCAGCTAGGGGCCATAGTCTCAGTGGTTCCACCAGGCTCTATCAGACCAGCAAACCTGGTCCCCCCCCTTTTTTTTTCCCCCAAATGATTTTGAGTTTTGTTCCACATTGTTCTCCCTCTCTATCTAGGATCTCCTACATAGATCCCCCTCCGAATGGTTGACAGTGGTAGCCAGGCACCATCTAGTTCTTCTGGTCTCATAGTCATATAGGCTGTGGATTGCATGGTGTGCCAGTCACTAGGACTAATTGTTTCCATGAATCTTTGGTTTTCTTCATTCTTCTTTGCTCTGGACGAGGAGAGACCCATCGTTGCATCTAGATGGCTGCTTGCTAGCTTTTAAGATCCCAGTCGCTACTCACCAATGTTTTGTGTAGTATGTTACGCCAGTTGAGCTTGATGTCCCCTGTGACTGTGGTTTCGATACCCACCCCTTTTCTTCTTCCATGGTTGATCTTTCCAAGGAGTGTATATCCCTAATGTAAATGTTCAGCTCATTTGCCTGTTTTCTGTTTTGCTTGAAGCCATAGGAGCAGGTTCAATTCCAGACCTGAAGGACAACTAGGTAGGGGCTGTAGTCTCAGGGGTTCCACCAGGCTCTATCAGACCAGTAAACCTGGTCCCCCCCCCCCTTTTTTTTTAATGACTTTGAGTTTTGTTCCACATTGTTCTCCCACTCTCTCCAGGGTCCCCTACATGACAGATCCCCCTCCGAGTGGTTGGCAGTGGTAGCTGGTCACCATCTAGTTCTTCTGGTCTCGTAGTCGTATAGGCTGAGGATCGCCTGGTGTATCAGGGATTTAAGAGCAGTTTTTAAAAGACTTTTTTGTAACAACATCGGAGACTTCAATATAAAGGTCATGAATGTGGAAATAATATGTTAATTGTTTTCTCCTCTCCCTCTCCCTCTCTCTCCCTCTCTCCCCCTCTCTTTTTTCTCCTCCTGAGTCTGTTGGCATATGTCTGTAAACAGCACCAAATCCTTTGAATGAAGTTTGTTTTTAAGTAAATGCGTTTTCCCCTGTGTACTTTTTGGTTTAATGTAAGTAAATAAAAGAGCGTCTTACGAGATGAGATGCTGTGAGAGGATGCAAACAAAAGACAGGCCCCTCGTTTCTGATGAGTATTTCCAGGAGCTGGGAACCTCCCCTTCTGCCTGAGCACGGCGTCTGCGTCCAGGCTGAGGTCTGCATCCACACGCCGAGGCGTAAAGGAAATCCTCGGTCAGCGCTCAGAGACCTGGGTCTTTGACGCAGTTGTGTGAATGGAGCATTTGCGTCCAGCAATATACGGAAGAACGGCCCTTAAAAGTTCATCCCTTGATTATTTTTCCATTTTATTTGTTCTTTTTCTTCTTAAGTCTTCTTAACGCCATGTTTAAATCAGATCAGTGTGTTTCTATTTATACAGAATTGAAGGTGTTAGCCTCAAAATTAGTGAGTACTACGTCCTGTTTAGATGCTGGAGACAGTCAGGTTGAGGCTTTTATGTTTATGATTCATTGGTATTCCTGGTTGGCGGATTTCACCTGTGGAATTGCTTTCTTTTCTGCTGAGGGAAAATGGAGATGTTTACTCTGAGCTTTGTGTACAGAAAGACTGCCTCATCTGATGGTTGAAAAACACACCTTACAGGAAGAAGGAGGTTTGTGTTTAAGTAATGATTCAGGATCTTCCCTAATTTTTTTTTTTTTTTTTAACATTTATGTTAGAAATATTATTGGTGTGGCAGAACATTTCCACTGCTGGAGTAAATAACAAAGATGTTTTAGTTAAGAGAAGTGAGAGCTTTCCTTTCCCCTGAAAGTAGCTAAAATAGTCCCATAGCTCATGGTACCTCTGGAGAAAGACAACCATTCAGAAAATTTTCCGCACTAAGTTAGAAGGGACCATTCCCTTCGAGATAGACGGACACGGTGGTTGCAGTAGTGGGCTCAGGTATAGCAAGGATTGTGAGGCTGGCCCAGGACTGGGCAGGGTTTCATTCTCTTGTACCCGGGGTGGCTATGCGTCAGAGCCAACTCAGCAGCACTAACAACAATAATAACAAATTAGCCCTCCATAAAGGAGAGTGGATGTGAGAAACACATGAATAACGTCCCTGCACTGAAACAACGCATATGCAGGGAAACCGACTGCCCTTCCGGCATGTTATGCACACAGTAGATCTTCTCCCATGTTCCAGTGTTAACATCCTTTCAGGTGGTCCGCACCTGAAAGAAGAGGAAAACCAAAGTTCTTAGGGTGTCCAGCTAGGTAAAGCTCGGGAGAGGCCACAGTTTTATGAAGGCAGGGAGAGGCCCAGTGCGTGGAGGCAGCCTGCCTGCACGTTGACCTTTGAGTTGGTAGCCCTTTGCCCGTGCCTGCGTGTTGACGGGCCTGAGCATGGGCTTCTCATTCATGTGGTCATTGTGAGACTAGTGAACTGGCAGGTGAATTTAAGCTTTTAACTTAGGACCAGTATTATTATAGTGTAAGTGGGTATGTTGATACAGATTTCGTTTTCAAAAACGATTTATCAGTACTTTTTGGTATATCTCCAAGTCCAGCCATTTTTAAGATGAGGGTCAATCATTTTTGTCCGCCTGCTGAGTGGTCACAGATACATCATAGACGAGTTATCCGTGGTCCCAGGTGGTGTAAGATGGGTATCTGCCACTGTCCTCTGCTGACAGCAAGAAGCTTTATAAACTGTGCTTAAACTACACAGCATGTTCCAGGCTGCAGTAAAGATGAGAGACTTATTTGTTATCTTTAATTTTAAAACCTTGGTTTTTTCTAGTAATTGCAGTTGTTACGTTTTTAGCTCATAATCCCATCTGGAAATTTGTTTCGTAAGATCACTGAACACTTTCAGACCACCCCTTGACCTGTTCCTGAGTGAGCACTTACTTAGAAAATATTTTATTTAAGCGTTTCCTGTACACTGAACATGGGTAGCTTTTTGCACTGGATTCGATACCTGCATTAAGATGTTTGGAGCAGTCAGTCACGTGTTGCCTAGCCCTGGAACCCAGCCAAAGAACACCGCTTGCCTTGCACCATTGAAAAGAAACGGCATGTGTTCGCAGCTGGTCTTTCCAAAGGTTTTGAAAACATTTCCCCTTTCCCGTTAACCTGTCAGGCTTCCCGTCAGGCCAGGTGTGTGACAGTACACAAGGGGTCAGGTGTCTGGGATAATACTGTGCTCCTTAGAATGTGCACAAGCTTGTGTGACCTGATGAGGCCGGGGAGAGAAAGGGAAGGGTCCGGTTCTCGCCCCTGCGGTCAGACAGGTGGTAGTGTTATGAGCGGGGAGGGAGCTGGTGGAGGCTGTGTAGTGGGGCTTCTTGCTCTCCCTGTCTGGGGCTGGAGGCCGTGGACGTGGAGCAGTCCCTGCCGGATAATCTTGTCGTTGACTTTGCTGTTAACGTATTTAAGATCCGGAGTATTTCATTCTCAGGCACATTAAGCCACGTCTTCTAGTGAGGCATGTAGATCATTTCTTTTGATTCCTTCAGGGGTTAAGAGTATTTAGACTGAGAAGAGGAATGCATACTGCTGAAAGAGAATTTTCTTTAGTTGAGTTTCTAACATATGTTTAAATTTTTATTGTAAAAATACAAGGAGCACATTTGCCAATTCAACATTTTTCATGTATACAATTCAGTAAAATCAGTTATACACACACATATACATATTTTTTAATAAGGTTTTAGGACTCACACTAAACACAGTTGTAAAGTTAAAAGCCATCTATATATGAACTTCCTGACATCTGCAAACCAAATTCATGATTAATTGTGGCAGCTCTGATGCACTCTTTGTTTGCGGCAATCTCTTGAGTCCTCCAGGTAAAAAGGAAGCCTTGTACATAGCTTAAGCGGGAGGTACTCTCTTTGATAATGCCCTTCATAAAGTCTCCTACTGACCAGCGTGCCTCGTTGCACAGTGTCAGTAAGCACCTGTAACCCTGACACCCTCCCCTGTTCTCTGGGTTTCTTACTTAGATAGTTTGCTGTTACTGAGAATTGCCTTTGCCTTAGTGCATTGCTGAGCACCCCCAGGAGGGTACGCGTGCGTGCGTGGTGGGGGGCGTGCCTCAGGTGCGTTTGCCCTCTGCAGCTGGCGGCTGAGTCTGCCTCCTGAGGCGCGGTGTCCGAACACTAGCATCAGCGTGCTTCACTCACCCCGGGAGGTGGACCTCAGGAAGACCATCAGTATAGGGCCTGGGAAGCCTCGCTTGAGTTGTTTATCTCTTCTTTAAAATGTGTCCTCTTGCCACAGCACCCTCAGAGTCAATAATTAATGTTCATTATAAATAAAATTTAAAGCTAGTGCTAATTAGCAGTTCCAACCTGCGGAAGACCACATGGCTTTACGTTTACAAAAGCGTCTACCCAACCTGACAAGACTGTTCCAGAGTTACCAGAGTCATAGCAGTCTTCCTTACACAGATTATTTGGGATCCTTTCAGAAAACTATAGTCCAAGGCATAATTATTTCAGACATTGGACCAGTGAATAAAGTGAAACTAATTCACTGAAAAAAAAGTCTTTGCTCCCCTCGGAAAGCAAGTATAAAAGATAACATCTATGATATAAATGATGAGTTAATAAGTATCATTCAGGTATAACCCCCTGGCTACTTTAGCCTGTCAGGGCTACTTGGGAAGTTGGGGCTCTTTTTCCCTTTTTCTGTCACCTAGCCCAACCACGAAGACCTTTTTGTAGCTAAAAAGGATGAAGAAAGGATAGACATTAGATGCTTGCTCTCTACAGTGCCTCCAATAAACCAAACCCACACTTACTACCGAGTCGATTCCTACTCATAATGACCCTTACTGGGCTCCCAAGGCTGTCGCTCCTTACAGAGACAGAGTGCCTCATCTTTCTTCCGCGGAATGGCTGATGGATTTGAACCACTGACCTATTGGTTAACAGCCAAATGTCTTGACCACTATGGTACCAGAGCTCCTTGTTGTTATGAGCCGTTAAGTCGTCTCCGACTCATAGCGACCCCTCCTTGGGTTTCTGAGGCAGTATCTCTACAGAAGTTAATTGCCCAGTCTTCCTTCCGAGGAGTGGCTGGTGGGTTTGAACCGCCAGCCTTCTGGCTATCAATCAAATGCCTTCGGCACTGTGCCGAAGCTCCCTGTATCTCCAGTAGAGCCCCCTGTACCTCCAATAGAGCCTGCTAAATACAGGGAATGTACTAGAAAAAAAGTGATCCATGTTTTTGTTTTTGTTTTCCCCTCTGTTTGGTATTTAGGTTATATTTTAAGGCATCTGTAATAAAGTGCTGTTGTAACAGGAAATAGTGAGACAAATATGTCAGAATAGCAGCCGTCCTGGAACTTTCTGTGTGGTATGTGGTGAACAATCACCCGACTCACTAACAGCTATTGTAGGTAATGTTTTCTGACTCCTTTAATCCACGCTGTGGCTCTCCTGCCTCACCCGCTGCCCTCACTGTATTAACAGGAAGTGTAGTCTTTGGGGAGTTGGGACGCCAGTCTCCTCTGCTGGCTCAGCCTGTGAGCATAGGTGGGTTACCAGCCCTCTATGTCACGGTCTGCCTGCCGTCACCTGCGTGCCGTAGCTTTCAGACCATGTGTCTCTCTCTGGCTGCCCTTCCTCATGACGTCGTGTGTTCTTCTACATCCTCCTCACTTTTGCCTTCCGCTGTTCGTTGGGCAGCAGAAACAGAAAGAAGGGAAGGTAATGTCGTGTCAGTTAACTGATGGGATTTCCCTGAGATACAAATTCCTAACATTGCCATTTAATACATTCTTCACAGATGCGTTGCTGAGCGTAGTTGCCAGTGCTCTCACGTAGTCGAACGTTCCCCTGTAATTAAAAGGAAAGAGCAATATTAACTCAAATTATGTGATTCTCAAAAATAGTGTATTTAAATTGAAGTTTGCAGCATCTTCCTATCTTTTCAAGGGTTGGCAGGTATGTGGCACCGTGTTTATAGTAGTATCAGATAATCAGCTAAAAGCTAGTATTTCAGCTTCTTACAAAGCCCAGATTATTCCTGTTGCTTCCTGGTCATCTGATGTCACTGTTTTCATTAAAGAAAATGCTGATAGCTGGGTATCTGTTTTCACCAGGTTAAATTTTGACATTCGGACTCTGTGTTTCATAAAGTCATAACCACAAAAGAGCCAGAAGTCTGACTCTCAACTTGCCTTTGGATCTTGTAGGCTAATTTTAGAAGCTGAGCAGTGTTAGAATTTGTCAGTCTGTCTGCAGACTTGAGCTACAGAGCAGAAGACTGTGTGTGACCGAGACTTGGTCCTGGCCGCAGTTAGGAAGTAGATCAGTTGCCTCGTTTGAGCAAACCATCATCATTTGTTACAGAAAAGTTGGCGTTTTTATTGGAACACTGAGCTGTCCTGAAATACTGAGGAATCACTATTTCAGAGGTGGAGATGGGGAGACCTTTATTATTATTACTATTACTACTACTATTAGCAAACATTTATTGAACAGTTATTATGTGCCTTACCCCAAAATTATTAATAAATTTTAAGCCTCTAATACAATGCTGGTAGCTCAAAGTGTAGTGTATTTTCATAAAACTGTTGGACACGTAGACCTTTCAAAGTCATTCCCAAAAATACACAGAAAATCAACCTAGAGTTGATTCTTGGCACTCACTGAGAGGGAGAACAGCCTGCTTTTAAACTGAGAAGGCTGCAGGGCCGACCCTAGCCCTGCTCCACCGTGCTGCGTGTGGGACGTCGGAGCCCGTCTCTCATCATGAGCAGGAATCCCGGTGGAGGTGCCTCCTGTCGAGTAGCCGGCACGGACGTGGTGCGTCACAGGCGCTCAGCATACATTACAGGGACCCAGCATGGAGCGCCTGATGTAAAAACACCGTGAAAGAGACGGCCCGCCCGGTGCGTGACAACACCAGCTTCGGAGCCTCCCTGGCTGCATCCGGCTCCTGGCTGCACCGTCACTAGCTCTGCAAGTGCAGGTCTCCTGCCTTGCCTCAGTTTGAGCATCTGTAGAATGAGGCTCATGCTGGTACCTGCCTCGTAGAGTGGCTCTGAGGATCAAACGACTTACAGTATTTAGAACTCGGTAACTCTCTGCTGGTAGTGCACGCATGTGGAGGAGACAGCATTTCAATTCATACTATGCGAATATGCTTCTTCAGCATTTCCACCATGGTGTCTCACAGCTTGGTGTTTCTCTCAATAGCTCAGTAGTTCTTGCCCCTGTTTTCCACACGTATTTCTTTGTGAAGAAGTCAGAGTGGCATGCAATGCCTTACTGCCTCACCAGGTGCCTCCCAAACGTTGGAGGAGTAGCTCGTCTGACCAGGGCTGAGGGGCAAGTGCAGTCGGCACGGGTTTCCCATGAAGTCTGTCCCTCTTGCTGGTACTGCCAGTTCCCACAATCCTCGCATTCCCTGGGCATCAGTCAGTGTCTGCAAGGAATGATTTTCAAATATTAAAGCATGTGAAAAGACAAACAGGCCAAAACTCAGAGCTCTCTAGGGACCGTGACCTCCAAAACAGACTGCATTCTGACGTTTTCACAGGCTGCCTGAAGGGGTTCCAGCGGGGTCATTCCATTTGGTAAACTCCTAAACAAACCCCCTGTCAGCACGGGCTGATTTGTAGGCTTTTCTTCTTCTTATGTACTCGGTCTGATGAGATTCAGGCAGGAGATAGGACTGCTGAGACGCTTTTAAGGCCCTGCGATGTAAATGATAAGTGCTATGCAGAAGACTTCGGGTATTTTTGAGTAATAAAACAGTTATTTGTTATGTTTAAAGTGATTTCTTGCTCTGTGAGTTGTCGTCTAAATTCTTTTTCTTTATAGTTTTGATTCCAGGAAATCTATGTCATAATCATATTTCTAAATTTAAAAAAAAAAAAAAAACTTTAAAATTATTAACCCAGTTTTTTCACAAATAAATTGCCTAAATTCAGAAGTGATCTTTTAAAAACAAATGTATACACTATTATATTATTAAAACCAAAACCAAACCCAGTGCCGAGTTGATTCCAACTCCTAGTGACCACCATTGGATTTCTAAGGTGGTAAATCTTTATGGAGGAGCTCTGGTAGCATAGTGGCTAAAAGCACTTGACTCCTAACCAGATGGCTGGCGGTTCAAACCCACCAGCCACTCCTTGGAAGGAAGGTTGGGCAGTCCTACTTCCGTAGTGATACTACCTTGGAAACCCAAGGAGGGGTCGCTCGGGGCCGACTCGACGGCACATAACAACAACAACAACAACAACAAATCTTTATGGAAGTAGATTGCCCCGTCTTCCTTCCACAGAGCAGCTGGTGGGTTTGAACTGACAACCTTCTGGTTAGCAGGCATATATATGTATAGATAGATAGTGGGTATGGTTACTTATTTCACTGTGACCTTTGGGAATATGTGAAAACGGAAGCATTTCTACTGTGTTCTAGAATATTCTGTGAAATGTTGGTGTGATGGCAGTTAGTTAGATGATGCTTTAAGGTTCTTAGGGGGACTGGTGTTTTTCAATTCATCTGAATCTCCTTAGAATGTTCTCATGTGTATTATTGTACATTTCATTGAAAACAAGAATATGGTGCTAAAAATAAACCAGCAGGGCAGACCCCAAGAGATTTGGAGCCTGGACAACATAAAGAAATGGGCATTGGGGTTTATTTGGTTGTTAGACAGCTTTAAATGCCTACACCCCTCATGGTTGTCTCAGTCCGTGGGCTGTGAGTGGCATACGTGAAGTTCCCGGAAGTGAACAATGTGCCCCGTGCGAAGGGTCAGGTTTGTTGGGGAATGTCGTGTGGTTTCCTTCATTGCATAGTTCTTTTCAGTAAATCAATCCTCTAGATACACAGAGTGTTGCCTGTTAAACAGAAGAATCTTACAATATCAAAAATCTGTCACAATTTGATATCTAATTCTATTGTGGGAATCTGTTTTGAACAAATTTAAAAATGGGACTCAGGCAAGTAAAGTTGATTTATAATCTCACCCAAGCTCTTAAAATTAGTAGTAAAAATAACACCAATTTTATCTTATTCTAGTAACTTATCAGAAACCCAGCATACTGTAGAGCTCTCCTGAGGGGAAAAAAGTGGAGTAATGAAGTGACCACGGATCGTCCTTGAGTGTGCTAGGAGAGTTTGTGGCACTTGACTGATGCTTAAAATGGGAATAAAATACATGATGAAAAAGACATACAAAATGTACATGTTTACCCTTTTTTCTAAACCAAGACTAACAGAGTGATACTTAACTAGAGGTGCTCATAATATGAGAAAGTATTACTTTTCTGATGTTTGTCTAATACTGATTTTTCTATACATGTATCTTTTTTGTTGGTCTCATTTTTTTAAAGAAATGGAATTTGGTAGACTGGTTGCTGACTGGCTCCTGAGCTGGTGGACTCGTGGGCTGCCTGAATTGTGTGGTATTCGTTTACTTGTGTGTGGGAGCAGAGTGGCTCCTGAGATCTCACAGGGTGAACCTTAGGAGACAGCAGATCAGATGATCGACTGGGAACCAGGGAAGCGGCTTGGGTGAGGCTGCTGTGGGCAGACGGGCTTCAGAGACCCAGGAGGGCCGAACCTGGAGCAAAGGTGCACTTCCGCCAAGTTGCTGTCTGTTCTGGAGCTCACTCTTGGTCATCCAGGTGACATGTTGATACATGACAGATGGAAACCAGATACATAAGATACTTTTGAATATGAAAAGTAAAAAGATTTATTATGTGTTTGAAAATTGGAGTCATCATTATATTCATTTACTTTGTACTTAAAGTATATCATATTTGGTGTTTATCAAATGCGTTTTGTATCTGTAATTCCATTATATCAGTCCAAATGTTCGAAAACATATTTGAATGTAATGTTTAAGTTGTATAAATACACTGATGTAGAATATTTTTCGAATCAAATTTCCTTTTTTAAACACTGCACTTTGTATGTGACACGGTCCACCACCTTTGCCTTTTCTGAGGACTGTGATAATGGACATTAAGTGCCTAGCATGTCCCTTTTGACCTTCTTAGTTACCCTGTGCCTTCTCACAAAAAAAGCAACTTTAATGACAGTGAAATAATATGGAAAAGGGTGTCAAGAAAGGTGGCACAGCCTAGCAAATGCAACCAGTGTTACTGAATTTACAGGCAGAGTTGTTCAATTGGTATGTGATTTGTTGCGTATAATTTAAAAAAAAAAAAGACTTTTTATTTGTACCCCTTCTGTGTCAACACAAACTGCAGTATTAGGTGTTGCCCCGAGTTTCTTATGTTACGACATTCTTCCCCTTGGCCACACAGTAGGACTAGAACCCAGGTTGGTAACCAGCCAAGTTCAAGTACTAAATTCTCCCAGTAGAGAGAGGTTTTCTCCCTTGACTAGGTAAAGGCACTTTACCTGTGAGGTGGATTTTAACCGCTTCTATTTAATAAGACGTGTAAGCGGAAGGTCAAAGATTCTAAATAATGTAAGGACACAAAGCTTTTAAGGAATCATGTTTTAAAGATATGTTTGGCTCAAAAGTGACCTGTAAAGGTTATAAAGAATGCTGTTATGCTACAGAAGATTAGTTTATTTGGAAGAAAGAAAGAAAGAATTTCTAAGATAGACTATTGCCTTTTCACTTTTATATAAATAGTTACAAAGAGCATAAATATAACCATGTATGAAAGATACAATTAAAAATATTAAGATTTTTCTTGAAACTTTCAGCAAAATTGGTTTCCGAGGCAGTATCACTACGGAAGTAGATTTCCTAACCTTCCAAGGAGTGACTGGTGGGTTTGAACTGCCAGCCTTCTGGTTAGCAGTCAAGTGCCTTAGGCACTACACCACCAGAGCTCCCAACAATAAAAGATAGAATTAAAAATGTTAAGATTTTACTTGAAACTTCCAGCAAAATTGGAATAGAAGGGGAATTCCTCAACATAATTAAGGGCATATGTGCAAAACCAACAGGCAACGTTATTCTCAGTAAGAAAAGAGAGAGCATTCCCCTGGAGAACAGGAGGGAAACAAGCATGCCCATTATCACTTCTCTTATTCAGTATGTATTGTGCTGGAGGTCCTAGCCAGAACAATAAGGCAAGAAAAGAAAAGAAAGTGGATCCAGATTGGAAAGGAAGAAGTCAAACTCTTTATTTGCAGATGATGTAATCCTGTACATAGAAAATCCCAGCAATTCCACAAGAAAGTTGGAACTAATGGAAAGATTCAGCAAAGTGGTGGAGTACAAGATCAATACACAGAAATCAGTTATTCCTCTGCACCAACAAGGAGAACTCCAAAAGAGAAGACAAGAAAACTACCATTCGGTACCCCAAAAGGATAAACGACCTAGGAATAAACCTAACCGGAGGTGAAGAAGACATAGACAAGGGGAGACCTATGTAGACAGGAAAACATTCCATGCTCATGGATTGGAAGACTTAACATTATGTAAATGTCATTGTTACCCAAAGCTGTGTACAGTCACGATGCAATCCCAATCCCAATAACATTTTATAATGAAATGGAAAAACTAGTCTCCAACTTTGTATGGGAAGTTGAATAGCAAAGGCAGTGTTGAAGGAGAACAAAGTAAAGGGCCCCACATTTCCCAATCTCAAAACCTGCCATGTAGTCAGTAATCAGAGCAGCCTGGTGCCAGTTCAGTGACAGACACAGAGACCAGTGGGAGAGAGTTGAGAACTCGGAAGTAAAACCAGACATCTCTGGACAGTTGTTCTTTGACAGAGGGTTGATGTCCACTCAGTGGTGAAGAAACAGTCTCTTTAAGAAATGGTGCTGGCAAAACTGGATATCCATTTGCAGAAAAATGAAAACCAGATCTATACCTCACACCATACACAAAAACTAACTCAAAATGCATCAGAGACCTAAGTGTTAAACCTAAGGCTCTGAAGTTCCTGGGAGATAACATAGGGACAAAACTAGGGGCCTAATTTTTGGCACATAGTCAAACACAACTAAAAACGGGCAGTGGAAGATAAATTACAGACTGAGACCTCCTAAAAATTAAACACTTAACGCTCATCAGGGATGTAAGAGTAAAGAGAAAACCTACAGACTGGGAAAAAAAAATTGGCAATAACATATCTGGTAAGGATCTAATCTCCAAAAAATGCATAGAAAACATCAACAACTCAACAAAAAGACAGTCTGTTCAAAAAATGGGCAAAGGACATGAACAGACACTTCACCCAGGAATACATTCAGAAACAAAATGTGTATGAACTCTTGAATGTAAAATTAATCTGTTCTGTAAAATTTCACCCTAACCACAATAAAAAGTTCAAAAGGAAAAAAAAAAAAAATACTATCAGGCCATTAGCAAGCACATGAAAAGATACTTATGACCATTAGCCATTAGAGAGATACAGATCAAAGTACAATGAGATACCATCTTATCCTTGCAAAAATGGCACTGACCAGAAAACAGCAAATACTGGCAAGGATGTAGGGAGGTTGGAACTTTTATACATTGCTGGTCCGATTGTAAAATGATACAGAAAGCTAGACAGAGAAATTCCATGTGATCCAGCAATCCCACTGAGAGGTATATATCCTGCAGATAAAAGAGCAGTGACATGAGTAGACACATGCATACCCATGTTCACTGCCGCTTTATTTACAATAGCAAAAAGATGGAAACAACCTAAGTGCCCATCAGTGGGTGAATGGGTAAACAAACTGGGGCACATTCATACAGTGGAATACTATGTAACTCTAAAGATGAATGAGGAGCCTGTGGAACATTTTAGAAGCTGGATGAATCTGGAGGGCATTATGCTGATGAAATACAGAACAAACATTGTATGTTCTCACTTTTATAAAAAGTCAAGAATAAGTACACACACAGAAAGCAACACTTTTGATGGTTACAAAGAGGAAGAGAGAGAGAGAAACACTTTGTAAATAGTTGTTGTTGTTGTTGTTATGTGCCATCGAGTCGGACCTGACTCATAGCAACCCCTCCTTGGGTTTCCGAGGCAGTATCACTACGGAAGTGGAATGCCCAACCTTCCTTCCGAGGAGTGGCTGGTGGGTTTGAACTGCCAGCCTTGCGGTTAGCAGTCAAATGCCTTAGGCACTATGCTACCATACCCTTGTAAATAGTAGCCATTGGTTATTTTTGGTGATGGGAAATGCAGTAGTCAATATGGGTGAAGTGTGTACAGCTTGACCAAGGTAAATGAGGACACTAAGAAGTACGCAAGAATTAGGGACAATTTTGGTAAATGATATAACTTACAATTCTGCAACAACAGTAATAACTAAATTATACTAGTGTGGTTACATAGGTAGATACATGTGCATATCTGTGTCTAGGAAGGCGTATGTGAGTATACGCACATCCACGCCTAGGTGTATCTACACAGGGGGACAGTTACAGAGACTTCTGGACATGTGCAAACACGTCATGGGATTGGTTATGAGATTAAAACACTTAGGACCATAGTTACATGGGATAACTCAGTCACTTGGCATAATACTATTCATATAATATTCTGCATCTAGTTTGGTGTAGCCGGAAACCAAAAGAACTAGGATGGTGCCTGACTACTTGGTACCCGCCATTCTGACCAGGTTTACAATACCAGGTCTTGGATAGAATGGGAGAAAAATGTAACAAAATTCAGATTCCTAAAAAAGACCAGACTTACTGGCTCAGTGAAGACTAGACGCACCCCTGAGACTATCACCCTAAGACACCCTTTGAACATGGAACTGAAGCCACGTCTGGAGGTCACCTTTCAGCCAAATAATAATAAAGTGGCTTATAAAAGAAACAATATCACCCAGGAGTAATGTTCTCTCTTAAGCAGTGAGCAGTGTGAGACCAAACTGTCAACATTGACCCAGAAGCAATGATGGGTAAATCATTCCTTTTATTTTTTTTAAGTCCTGGATTTAGAACAATTTACTCTTAATGCTTAAAAAAAGAAGACGAAGAAGAAGAACCAGTCAAGAACAAGTTGCAGGCATCCCCAAATACCTCGGCATGCATATTCTGAAAATAAATGTATTTTCCTTTATAACCATAAAATATTGTCGCCCTTGAGAAATTTAATACTGACACAATACTAGTATTTAATATATAGTCTATTATCTCCCCACTTTTCTCAATAATGTCTTTTATAGTCTTTTTTTTTTTTTTAAATCTGAAATCTAATCAGATCCAGGCATATTTCGGAGATACTGTAGTCTGGTTGCAGACCACCACCATAAAGCGAATATCGCAATAAAGCAAGTCATGTGAATTTTCTGGTTTCCCAGTGCATATATAAGTCATATGTACATCATATTGTATTCTGTTAATGTATAATAGCATTGTGAAAAAGCTTGAGATACTGTGAGAATTACCAGAATGTGACACACAGACACGAAGTGAGCACATGCTGTTGGAAAAATGGTGGCAATTGACCTGCTCAACACAGAGATGCCACAAACCTTCAATCTGTAAGTCGTACAGTATCTGCAGAGCGCAGTAGAATTGTTGTTGTTGTTATGTGCCATTGAGTCAGACCCGACTCATGCCGACCCCTCCTTGGGTTTCCAAGGCAGTATCTCTACGGAAGTAGATTGCCCCATTTTCCTTCCGAGGAGTGGCTGGTGGGTTTGAACCCTCCTTCTGGTTTAGGTATGCCCATATAACTCATTAGGAGCTCTGGTAGCGTAGTGCCTAAGGGCATTTGACTGCTAAGCAGAAGGCTGGCGGTTCAAACCCACCAGCCCCTCCACAGAAGGAAGGTTGGGCAACCTACTTCCATAGTGATACACACTGCCTCGGAAACCCAAGGAGGGGTCGCTGTGAGTCGGGTGCGACTCGACGGCACATAACAACAGCAGTTGATGACAAGGGTGCTTTGGTGCTATAGTGTCTAAGCCATTTGACTGCTAACCAGAAGGCTGGTGGTTCAAACCCACCAGCCATTTCTTGGAAGGAAGACTGGGCAATCTACTTCCGTAGAAATACCACCTCGGAAACCCAAGGAGGGGTCTCTGTGAGTTGGATTTGACTCCACAGCAGCAAGTTTGGTTTGGTTTTGGTTTAGTTTATGACAAAGGTGACACCGATGTGCAGTGGGGAAGGGGATAGTCTTTAAATCAATGAGTCTTCTGTTGTTAGGTGCCACTGAGTCAGACCAGACTCATAGTGATCCTGTGTACAACAGAATGAAACACTGACCAGTTCTGTGCAGTGCTCCCAATCATGCATATGCTTGAGACCATTGTTGCCACTGTGTCATTCCATCTCGTTGAGGGTCTTCACCTTTTTTTTGCTAGCCCTTTACTTTGCCAAGCATGATAAGTTTCTCCAGGGAGTGGTCTCTCCTGATAACATAACCAAAGTATGAGACCAAGTCTAGCCATTCTTGCTTCTAAGGAGAATTCCAACTGTACTTTTTCCAAGACAGATTGGTTTGTTCTTCTGGAAGTGCACAGTATATACAATATTCTTCACCAATGCCACAATTCAAAGTTATCATTCTTTGGTCTTATTTATTCATTATCCAGCTTTCACATGCATGTGAGGTGATTGAAAATACCATGGCTTGGGTCAGGAGCACCTTATCTTCAAAGTGACTTCTTTGCTCTTTAACATTTTAAAGAAATCTTTTGCAGCAGATTTGTCCAATGCAGTGTCATTTAATTTCTTGACTGCTTCTTCCATGGCTGTTGATTGTGGATATAAGTCAAATGAGATCCTTGACAACTTCTGTTTTTTTCTCCTTTTATCACAGGGTTGCTGATTGGGCCAGTTATGAGGATTGTTGTTTTCTTTAGGTTGAGGTGTAATCCATACAAAAGCCTTTGACTTCATCAGTAAATGGTTTAAGTCTTCTTCACTTTAAACAAGTAAGGTTGTGTCATCTCCATATCGCAAGGGTTGTTAATGAGTCTTCTCCAGTCCTGATGCTGTGCTCTTCTTTATATCATCCAGCTTCTTGGATTATTTGCTCAGCATCCAGATTGAATAAGTGTGGTGAAGGGATACAACCTGGACACACACCTTTCCTGATTTTAAACCGTGCAGTGTCCCCTTGTTCCGTTTGAATGACTGCTTCTTGGTCTGTGTACAGGTTAATCTCGAGCACGCTTAAGTGTTCTGGAACTTCCATTCTTTGCAGTGTTGTGGTTCTAGATTAGTTAAATATCTTGTTGTTTTTTGTTGTTATGTGCCGTCGAGTCGGCCCCGACTCATAGCGACTCCTCCTTGGGTTTCCGAGGCAGTATCACTATGGAAGTAGGATTGCCTAACCTTCCTTCCGAGGAGTGGCTGGTGGGTTTGAACTGCCAGGCTTCTGGTTAGCAGTCAAGTGCTTTAGCCACTGTGCTAAAAAATAATCTAGTGGGAAAAAAATAATACAGCATTCATACCATACCCTGAAAAAAATCCAAATGTGAAGGGTAAAGCAATAAAACTTTTAGGGGGAAAATAGCTCCATGATCTTGGAGTAGGCAAAGCTTCCTTAAATAAGTCATAAAAAGTACTTCCCATAAAAGAGAAAACTTAGTATATTGCACTGATTTTAATTTGAGAACCGCTGTACATTGAAAGACACCATTGAGAAAACGTAGCCCACAGAGAAGGAGATCATTTCAATACATATATGTGAAAAAAGACTTCTCCAGTGTGTATAAAGGCCTCCTCATACCACCATAGAAAAGAGTAAGAACTTGGACACACCTCACAGAAGAGGGTATCCTCGTGGTGCACCTCTATCTGTGTCTGTGTGTATACGTATGTACACACACACACACTCACTGGTCGTCGGGCCGTGTGAATGGAATCCAGTGAGACACTACCACGTGCCCAGTAGAGTGGCTCAGATGGAAAGGAGACACCAGTGTGTGGAGGATGTGGAGCAGCTGGTGGGCAAGTACAGGTGTGGGCATTTCAGACAACAGCCTAACTGCCCTGTTACCACCAAGTCCTCTTCTAGCCCTCTACCCAACAGGTGCTGTGTTAATTTGAGTTGTACGACATTCATTTTGCACCTGCAGTCAGCCTTGCTGACCTCTAAGTCTTTCCTGCGCTTTGTTCACCATTGGACTCGGTATTTTTATACGTGTTATTCTCTCGTTCTACTTGTGCACATTGCCACTGTCCTCCCCTTTCCCCTTCTCATCCCTGTCACCTTGTTTGTACAGCTCCATCTTCCAACACTCTTAAAATTGCTGTCATCAACTCGATGATTTAAATCATTGTTTGTCATTCTAGTCCATAAAATGATGAAAACCATTGCCTTCCATGTTAAGCCTGAAGCTGTGTTTACCAGTACATGTCTTTTCATTTCTGGTACACTTTGTTACATAAAATATCTGTTAGTGTTCCCTCTTTTTCAGATACTGGTTTTTAATTTTACCTTCTCTGAATGTTTTACTGGAAATGGGAAGAGGCTTAGTTTTTCTGTAATTACAGATGTATGTTTCTACTTCCCTTTCCCTTAGCTGAAATTAAGAATTACGGCGTTATAAGGCTTTGAAAGAAGAAATTATGATAATACTTGCTGCCTGTTCAAAACAGAGGAACCATTTCCAAGCTGTGCATACCAATCTTATCATTTAAAAATTAACAAGAATAGGATAGTACAACCTGCTGATTACAGAAAATAAAGGATGTTCTGCTTTTTTGCTAGTATTTTATTTTGAAAATATTTCACCCATACAGAAAGGTTGAAACATCAAATACCCATGTCCTCGCCACCTACATTCTACAATTAACATTTCTGTATACTTGCTCTGTTGTCTGTCTGTATGTTCATCACACTACCCATTTATTGGTCCATTACTTATTTATTTATTTTAATGTACTTCAGAGTAAGTTACTGTGGCAGTTAAGGTTATGGTTGTGTTTACTTCAGAGTAAGTTACTGTGGCGTTAAGGTTGTGTGTCAGCTTGGCTGGGCCTGGTTTTGAGTGGCTGGGCAGCTGGATGTAGTTATTCCCCATGTTGAGACTGGTAATCACTCCATGGTGGAATCTACTGGAGCAGCGAGAGCTCCTTGGAGATGGTCTGCTTCCAGTGTAGAAGGAGAAGCTTTGAGGAAGGTTCTGCAGCCTCTGGCTCATTTGAACCCTGCATGTGACTGAGTGGTCATTCAGCAGCCTGCCATGTTGTCTGCCGACCTTGGGACTCTTAATGGACTTGAATCAGTGGCCTGCCATGTGGTTTGGTAGTATCAGGACTGTATATTTTCACTTGTCGACCTTGGGTTTGTCAGCCTCAGTAGCTACTTGAGTGAAGAAAACCTCCAGCTTGAGTGGGCTGGGAGCAAGAGGCAGAGCTGAAGCCCAAGGTTGAGGGGCTTTCACCCAGCCCCTAGAGCCTCTTGAAGTCAGACTTCTAGCCTCCAAGACTAAGAGAATAAACTTCTGTTTGTTAATGCCATCCCATTGGGGTACTTCTGTTAGAGTGACACTAGAAGTAACCCAAGCAGTTACTGACATTAAGTACCCTTTACCTCTAAATATCTCAGAATGTGCATCATTATTTCGAGCTCAGTAATGGCCTCCTTTTCTAAAAGTGGAATATATGCACTTTGCCTGTGTGAGGTCTCAGGTTCATTCCCCACATCTCCAAACAGCCTGCTCCTTTTTTGGAGCTCTAGTGGTGCAGTGCATAAGGTACTTAACTGCTAACCAGAAGATTGGTGGTTCAAACCTACCAGCTGCTCCACAGAAGGAAGGTGGGGCAATCTACTTCCATAAAGATCTCCTGCCTCGGAAATCCAGTGGTGGTTGCTTTGGGTCAGAATTTACTCGATGGCAGTGAGTTTAGGTTTTGATTTTGTTTTATATATATACACACAGAGACACAGACACACATATATGCACACACATTTATATATATTTAAATGCATACGTCTGAAGGGTACTGTATTTTGACAGATACATACGTACCCCAAGCCCTTATCAGTCAAGATACAGAACGTTGCCGTGATGCCAGGAAGTTTGCATGCTCCTTCCCAGTCAGTCCCAGGCCAAACCTCAGAGAGAACCACTTTTCTATATTTGTTTACCATAGATTAGGTTCTTCTTTTGTGGAGTTTTATATAAATGGAATCATACAGTATGTTTTTATTCTTGTTAGGTACCTTGGGGTCAGTTTTGACTCTCAGTGACCATTCACAACATAATGAAATGCTGCCTGGTCCTGCACCATTTTCCCAATCATTGCCATGCTTGAGCCCCTTGTCGCAGCCACTGTCAGTCCATCTCGTTGAGGGTCTTCCCCTTTTTCTCGGAGCCTGTACTTTACCAAGCATGATATCCTTCTTCAGGGACTGGTCCCTCCTGACACCATGACCAAAGTAGGAGAGGTGAAGTCTGGCCATTCTCATGTCTAAGGGGCATTCTGGCTTTACTTCCTCCAAGACAGGTTTGTTCATTCTTTCAGCAGTCCGTGGTACAGTTCTTCGCCAACACCACCATTCACACACATCAGTTCTCCTGCAGCCCTCCTTAAACCTAGTCCAGCTCCTGTGTGCATCAGTGAGGCAACTGAGAATACCATGGCTTGGGTCAGGCGCACCTTAGTCTTCAAAGTGACATCTTTGCTCTTTAACACTTTAAAGAGGTCTTTTGCAGCACATTTGGCATCTTTTGATTTCCTGACTGCTTCTTCCCTGGGCATTGATTGTGGATGAAATCCTTGGCAACTTCAGTCTTTTCTCCATTTAGCATGATGTTGCGTATGGGTCCAGTTGTGAGGGTTTTTGTTTTCTTCATGTTGGGATGCAGTCCGTACTGGAGACTATGGTCTTTGGTCTTCATCAGTAAGTCTTCAAATCTTCTTCACTTTTAGCATGCAAGGGTGTGTCATCTGCATATCACGGGTTGTTAGAGTCTTCCTCCCGTCCTGATGCCACATTCTTCTTTATATATTCCCACTTCTTGGGTTATATGTTCAGCATATAGATTGAATAGTATGGTGAAATGATAGAACCCTGATGCACACCTTTCCTGATTTTAAACCACACAGTATCCCCTTACTCTTTTCGAACGAATGCTTCTTGGTCTATGTATACGTTCTTCATGAGCACAAGTAAGTGTTCTGGAGTTCCCTTTCTTTGCAGTGCCAGCCATAATTTGTTATGATCCACACAGTCATATTGCATAGTTAAGAACACGCAGGTAAACATCTTTTTGGTGTGATCCATCTGACATCAGCAGTGACGTCCCTCATTCCATGCCCTCTTCTGAACCTGGCTTGGATATTTGGCGGTTCCCTGTTGAAGTACTGCTGCAACCTGTATTGAATTATGTTCAGCAAAATTTTACTTGCATATGATATTAATAATCTTGTTCAATTATATCCACAGTCTATTGGATTACCTTTCTTTGGAATAGGAACAAATATGGGTCTTTTCCATATTTCTTGGCATAGATGAGTGAGTGCCTCCAGTACCTTATCTGTTTCTTGAAACATCCCAGTGGGTATTCAGTCAATTCCTGGAGCCTTGTAATCCACCAGTTCCTTCAGTGCGGCTTGGACTTCTTCTTTCAATTCCTAAGTTCTTGATCATATGCCATCTCCTGAAATGGCTGAATATCAACCTGTTCTTTTTGGTACAATGTCTCTGTGTATTTCTTCCAGTTTCTTTTGATGCTTCCTGCATAGTTTAGTATTTTACCCAATTGTCGTTGTTGTTGTTATTTGCCGTCGAGTCGGACCTGACTCATAGTGAACCCTCCTTGGGTTTCCAAGGCAGTATCACTACAGAAGTAGATTGCCCCATCTTCCTTCCAAGGAGTGGCTGGTGGGTAGAGAATCCTTTAATATGGCAACTTAAAGCTTGAATTTTTTCCTCAGTTCTTGCAGCTTGAGAAGTGCTGAGCACCTTCTCTCTTTGCTTTTCCAGCTCCAGGTCTTTGCATGTTTCATTTTAATAGTTTACTTTGTATTCTCAAGCTGCCCTTCTACATCTTCTGTTTGGCTCTTATACGTCATCATTGCTTCCGTTCACTTTTGCTATTCTTTGTTCAAGAGCAAGTTTCTCAACTTAGATGTCCAACAACTGAGGAATGGATAACCAAACTTTGGTACATTCACACAATGGAATACTATGCAACGCTGAAGAATATTGTAGAATCTGCAAAACACCGCATAACGTGGATGAACTTGGAGGACATTATGCTGAGTGAAATAAGTCAGTCACAAAAGGACAAATATTGTATTAGTCCGTTATTGTAAAAGTTAAGGAAAGGTTTATATATTGGAGGACATTTTCTTTGTTGGTTACCAGGGGTGGGAGGGGAGGGGAGGGAATGCTGTTAGATAGATAGAGATAAATATTGATTTGGGTGAAGAGAAGGGCAATGTACCAAATGTGAGTGACCAATATAGCAGCATTGAGGATGAGAAAGACATAGAGAGTTACATGGGCAGTACAGACAACAAATATGAACCCTTTTGCATATACAGTACTGAGTTGTCAGTGAAGGCAAACATGGGTATAGGGATGGAGAGATAGGTGAACAAGCTAAACAATTATGTATGTCTAAATGGAGAGTGTATCCAAGATCATATATAGGGTTGGCAGACAATGGGCCTATAAGTTCATGTGAATGATCAGAATTCCCAGGTGTATAGTAGAGCTGACAAGGGGCAAGGTTATGGTCATTGCTTGGTCACAGCCAGCTACCCAGAGGGACCAAGTAGTTGATCCTGCGGGCTTGGGACCATAGTCACAGGGGACATCAAGCTCAATTGGCATAACATACTATACAAAACATTGTTCCACCTACTACTTTGGTGAGTAGTGACTGGGACCTTAAAAGCTAGGAAGCTGCCATCTAGATGCAACAATGGGTCTCTCCTCATCAAGAAGAAAGAAGAAAACCAAAATTACTGGAAACAATGAGTCCTAGCGACTGGTACACCATCCGATCTGCAACCTATACAACTATGAGACCAGAAGAACTAGATGGTGCCCAGCTACCACTGCCATCCACTTGGAAGGGATGTAGGAGATCCTGCATAAAGAGGGAGAACAATGTGGAACAAAACTCAAAATCATTTGGAGGCAAAAAAAAAAGAAGGTGGGGACCAGGTTTGCTGGTCCAATGGAGCCTGGTGGAACCACTGAGACTATGGCCCCTAGCTGCCCTTCAGGTCTGGAATTGAACCCACAACTGTGGTTTCCAGCCAAACAGAGTACAGGCATGTGAGTTAAACATTTACCTCAAGTAGACACACGCCCTGGAGAGAACAATCATGGGAGAAGGAAGGGCTGCTTATGCACAGGGAGATAGCTCAGGGTGCAGAAGAGTATGAAGGGATGGACACTGGGAGGAGGTAACTGTGGGGAGGAAGTGGGAGGGGAGCTGCTGCATTGTAAATTTTGGTCAATGACATGAGACAAAGTATATGTGAACTGCTGTATGAAAAGTGAATTTACTCTGTAAATCTTCACCCAAATCCTAAAAAAGAAAAAAAAAAGAGCAAGTTTCTGAATCTCTTCTGCTGTCCGTTTTGGTCTTTTCGTCCTTTCCTGTCTTTTGAGTGACGATTTGCATCAGACCCATTCTCAGATGGTCTCTAAACTCGGGTGGGGTATACTCAGGGTCATGCTTTAGCTCATGGGGACTTGCTTGCATTTGTTTCGTCTTCAGCTTCAGCTTGCGTGTGGGCAGTGGATGGTCTGTTCCACAGTCGGCTGCTGGCCTTGTTCTCACTGATGATCTTGAGCCTCTCCACCCCCTCCCACAGATGGAGTCACTTGGATTCCTGTGTGTTCCATCTGGTGAAGTCCACCCGGATAGTTGCCATTTATGATGTTGGAAGAAAGTATTTGTGATGAATAAGTCATTGGTCATGCAGAATTCTAACATTCAATCTCCAGTGTCATTTCTGTCACCAAGGCTGTATTTTCCAGCTACTTACGCTGCTGCTTTCCTTCCAACTTTCTCATTCCAGTCACCAGTAATTATCAATACATCTTGATTGCATGGTTGGTTGATTTCAGACTGTAGAAGTTGGTAAAAAATTTTCAATTTCTTCATCTTTGGCTGCAGTGGTTAGTGCATAAATTTGAATAATAGTCATATTAAATGGTCTTCCTTGTCAGCAAGTGGCTATTATCCTATCACTGAAGGTTTTGTACTTCAGGGATAGATGTGAAAATGTTCTTTCTGCCAATGAACGTGAAGCCACTCCTCTTCAATTTGTCATTCCCAGCGTAGTAGACCATATGATTACCCAATTTGAAATGGCCAAAACCAGCCCATTTCAGCTCACTAAGGCCCAGGATGTTGATCCTTTTGGGTTCCATTTCATTTTTGACAACTTCCAATTTTCCTGGATTCATATTCTGTGCATTCTGCTTTCTGATTACTAATGGTTTGCAGCTGTTTCTTCTCATTTTGACTATGTGTACTCTAACATAATAAGGCTTCTTACGCTCAATTTCTCATTTTGACTGTGTACTCTAACATAATAAGGCTTCTTAGCTCAGTGTAATGATTTTGGGGTTCATTAATATTTTACATATCACTAGTTCGTTTTTTATTGCTTTGTAGTTTTCCATTGTATGACTATGCTACAGTTTGGTTATGCATTTTCCTTTATTGACACCTGAGGTGTTACCAGACCCCTGGTGGTACAGTGGTTTAAGTGTTCAGCTGCTAACTGAAAGGTCAGTAGTTTGAACCCACCAGCTGGTCTGTGCAAGAAAGAGGTAAGTCAGTATTTTGAACCCACCAGCTGGTCTGTGCGAGAAAGAGGTGGCGGTTTGTTTCTGTAAAGGTGTACAGCCTTGTAAACTCTATGGGGAAGTTTTACTCCATCCTTTGAGGTTGCTATGAGTTGGAGTCAACTGGACAGCAATGAGTTTGATTTGGGTTTGGGCTGTTTCCAGTTTGCAGCCACTATGAATAAAGCTGCTATAAATATTCCTGTACAAGTTTTATACTTGGACATAAGTTACCATTTCATTGGATATATATGTAGGCGAAGGAGGGTGAGTGGCAGAAGAGGTTTGTGATCAGCTGCTAACCAAAAGGTTGATGGTTTGAACCCACCCAGCGGCACCATTGAAAGGAAGGTCTGTTGAAGTGTTCCCGTAGAGATTACATCACTCTATGAAGCTGTTCTACCGTAGATGCATGGAGTCACCATAAGTTGGGGCCAACTCAGCGGCACCTAAAAACAACAGCATACGTAGGAGAGAAATTACGGGGGTGGGTGGGTGTGTGTTTAATATCGTCCCTCCCCCAGTGGAGCTCTGGTGGTGCAGTGGTTGAAGTGTTCAACTGCTAACCAACAGGTTGGCAGTTCAAACCCACCAGCCATTCCACAAGAGAAAGATGAGGCAGTCTACTTCTGTAAAGATGAAACCCTGTGGGCAGTTCTGCTCTTTCCTGTAGGGTCACTGAGTCAGAATCGACTCGATTGCAGTGGGTTTGTTTTTTCTGGTGTTTAGTTTTATAAGAAACTATACCATTTTATAGTCTCAATAAACTCCAAACAATCAAGCTCAGTGCCATCAAGTCAATCCCGGCTCTTCGTCACCCCCATTGGGTTTCTGAGGTAGTAAATCTTTACGGAAGTAGATTGCCTCATCTTCCTTCCACAGAGTGGCTTGTGGGTTTGAACCACCAGCCTTCTGGTTAGCAGTCAGATGCCTTAGGCACTGCGCCACCAGAGCTCCTCATAGTGTCAGTGATGTGGAAGAATGCTGTTACTCCGCGTCTTCACCAGCATTTGGTGGTTCGTCCTCTCCCTTTGAGCCATTCTAGTGGGTGTGCAGTAGCATCTCACTGTGGTTTTAATTTGCATTTCCATGATGACTAAGAGACTGAGCACTTTTTAATGTGCTTATTGGCTTTTTGTGAAAGTTTTCTTCAAACCTGTTGCCCTTTTCTCCCCACTTTTTATTATAAAAAGTTTCAAACATAATACAGAGTTAGTGAATGTCAGTGAGCCATCATGCATACACCTGGGTTCCACTGTTAGGATTTCTCCCAGCTTGTTTGTAGCTCCTCTCTTCCTACCTATGCATCCCCCAGTCATCCATCAACTGTATTTTTTTTATTTTTAAACACTTTTCAAAGTAAATTACAGTTGTCTGTATCTGTCTGCCTAAATGCTTCAGCATGATACCCTTAACCTAAAGTTTGATGTTTGTGTAAAATACCCTTGTAAGAACATAATGCCCACACTTCTCTTCCCTTTTCCTTCACCCTGTTCCGTTGCTTGCCGTGCCTGCGCAACCGTACTCACTCTGAGGTTGTAGGCAGTCCTATACCTATAGGTCTGGTCCTGAGTGTTTCATATAAGACAATAGTATTGTCCAAAAGCACAGTCTGCCCATTTCAAATGGACGGGTTTTTTATTATCAATCTTCTGGCCTCTCTCTGTGTCCTTGGTACTGCTCCTTTGCCAGATGCATGCTTTATGGATGTTTTCCCTCAGTTTGTGGCTGGCTTATTCATTTTCTTAAACTGAACGTCATCTTCTGGAAGCTGTGCCGTTTGTGACTGAAACTCTCCATCACGCACCCTGAGTGATGCGTACTTTTCTCCCCCGTGACTCACAGTACTCACACCAGACCCTGGAAAAGGCCCTGTCGAGGCCCTTGAAAGTGTGTCCGTCTATGTAGACCATATGATATTTCTACATTACAGTACTCAAGAAGATCCATGCTGTTGGGAATATTGTGAAATGATCATGAACCTCACTTGAAACAGAATTGATGCCTGCTGGTGACACTGGTATTGTCCTAAAGTGCATTTGTTTAGCTGTGCGCCATTTACTGTCTTAGTATAGTTTGGGTGCAGCTCTTGTCCCACTTCTTTTTATTTTCAGTATTTCTGTCTTTTAACTTGTATTCAGTGCATACGTTGTCTCTCATGTTATCACTAAGAAGTTGTTTTTCCTTGACAAGGCTTTGCCAAATTTGCACTATTTCGTGTTTTCTTTCCTGTTTCTCTCTCCCTTGTTATAAATCCTCTCCCTCCTCTTTGAATCTCGGAAACTTCTTAACTCCTCTTAAGTTGACCTGTAGTTATGTTCTCTAAGGTAAGGGGGAAAAGAAAAAAAGTTTCCAAAAAAGTAGCATTTAAGACAAGATGGCGAGGAGAGCACAGCACGGGACACAGGGCACTCTGAAGAGTCACGACGGGGTGTGTGTGCGAACTGTTTCCATGGCCAGCAGTTGTTTGCATTCTGATTCTCGGTTTTGTGTTTTCTTGGGCCCTTTTGCGCTACCAAGGAGCTCTGGTGGTATAGTAAGTAAGGCATTTGGCTGCTAACCAGAAGGTCGGAGGTCGAAGCTCACCAGCTGGTCTGCGGGAAGATGAGGCAATGTACTTCCATGAAGATTTACAGCCTTGGAAACCCCACGGGGGTCACTGTGAGTCAGAATCGACTCAATGGCAGTGGGTTTGGTTTTTTGGCATAGTGCTACCCAAACACTAAGTGTGTTTATTAGCTCTTTTAAAGATGGTTTGATTTTTCATTCTAAAAATAGTAATATTATATGATTAAAGCATATTTGTGAGAAAGAAGAAAAGGAGAGAGAAAAAGATTAATGCACATTCAGATAACCAACAGAAACCAAACTCTCTGCTGTTGAGTAGGTTCCAACTCATAGCAGCCCCTCCTTGGGTTTCCGAGGTGGTATCTCTACAGAAGTAGATTGCCCAGTCTTCCTTCTAAGGAGTGGCTGGTGGGTTTGAACCGCCAGCCTTCTGGTTCGCAGCCAGATTGTCTTAGGCACTGCGCCACCAGAGCTCCTCATATTCAGATAGTGACTGTTAAATTATTATACGATCTTTTAAATCTCTTTTTCTGTGTTTGCTTTTCTGATTTTACAGTGTAATTTTTGTAAACTTGTTTTCTGGTTTTTCTCATTTTTCATTACATTTTACACTTTTTTATAACTTTTTATTTTTATAATTGCTTTGTAAACAGGAGTTTAAGGATTACATGCTAGCTCAAATGAGTATATCAGATACAGTTCAATTAGCCAAATCCTTGCTCTATAGGCTTAATTTGTTTTCCTTTTTTTTTAAATTGTGATTTGGGTGAAAGTTTGCAGAGCAGATTGGTTTTCCATTCAACAATTCATACACATTTTGTTTTGTGATGTTCATTGCAGTCCCCACAGTGTAACAGCTCTCTTCCCACTTCTCCCCGTAGTCATCATTTCCCTTCATCCCTCTTTCCTGGCCCTTCCTGCCTCCTGAGCTTTATTCCTGGGCCCTTTTGATTCGCATATGGTTGACTGTTCTAGTGAGTGCGTACCTCCCTGGTGTTATTGTTGATGTTATAGGCCTGCCAGTTGTTTGGCTGAAAGTAGGGCCACAGAGGGTGAGTTAGTTCCAGGCTGAAAGGGTATCTAAGGTCTCAGGGGTTCTGCCAGTCTCTGTCACACCAGGAAGCCTGGTCGTTTTACGGTTTTGAGTTTTGTTCCACAATTTTCTCCCATTCTGGCCAGGACCTCCTATTGTGATCCCTTTCAGAGAGGTTAGCAGTGGTAGCCGGGCACCATCTAGTTCTTCTGGTCTCAGGGTCATTGAGACTGAGTTCACATGATCTGTTAGTCCCTTGAAATTAAAGTTGACAAGCTTTGAAGGCCCCAGTCTTCGATTTGCTTCACTCTTCTTTGCTCTGGACAGGAAGAGACCCATAGTTGTACCTCAGGTGGTCGTTAGTAAGCTATTGAGACTCCAGCTGCTACTCACCAAAGTCGGATGTAGAACATTATCTTGTGGACTCTGTTAAGCCATTTGACCTTAATGTGCCCCAGACTACAGTCCTGAGCCCCCAGGGCTAGCAACTCATTCCCTCAAGGTGTTTGGTCATGGCTAAGAAGTTTTCATAACTTCATCCCCTGTAAGCTCTACTATTTTCAAGGATATATTTAAACTCTTTGTATTAACACATTACCAGTGTTGAAGCTATTAAATACATTTTAATTCTATTTGCTAAAGTATTTCCTCTTTACTAGCTCATGTAAACTTTTAAGATGTGTTCTGGTTATGAGCATGGACTTTGGACACGAACAGTTCTCACTGAAAATCCCACTGTTGTGGTTTCTTCATTATGTTTGACAGATATTTTCACCCAGTTGTCAGTTATCATTAGATTTCTCTTTACCGGATTGGTTGGTTGGTTGGTGATTGAGTTTGTGGTTTTTGTTTTTTTTTTCCTATGCAAAAGTATTTTCCTTTTTTGTTGTTGTTTTGTGTTTTCTTTTTAATGTGACCAACCTTTATCAATTTTGCTGCCTTTGAATCTGGGCTCATAGTTAGGAGACCTTCCCAGATGCCCAGGCCATGAAGAACTGCATCTTGCATGTGTGATTCATACGTGATTGCTTGGAGTGCTCCGTTTACATCCCTGGTTCATGTCCATGTGAAGTATGTTTTTGTCTGGGAAGG
>NW_006921899.1:2621246-2623078 GCF_000298275.1 Orycteropus afer afer | reverse complement strand
CTGGCCCTCGTCACTTGCACTTGTTATTCTTATTATCTTCATTTTTCCACTAAACTTAAAGAAATCTTTCTTATAAAATTATAGGTGATTAGGGCTTGAATGTACCATATAATCTTAAAATCAAAGGTATTTTAAGTCCAGAAAAACTCATTTAAAAACTACCATTTAATAAGCAAAAAGTGATTCAGAGGTAGGGTCTGTGAGTGTGTGTGTGTGGGGGGGGGAGAGTGTGTGTGTGTGTGTGTATTAGTGGATGTCTAGAGTTAATAGATGAAGCCAGTGCAAAGAATGACATAATTGAGGGAAAACCAAACCCCTTGGCATCAAGTCGATTCCATCTGACAGTGACACTGTAGGACAGAGTAGAACTGTCCACGGTCTTCCAAGGATGTCTGTCTGTGTGGAAGCAGGCTTTCTCCCAAGTAGTGGCTGGTGAGTTCAAACCACCGACCTTTTGGTTAGCAGGTGAGAATGTTAACCACTGTACCACCAGGGCACCTTAATTAAGGGATAGGATATATATTTAGAGCAAAATAGGCAAGTGGAGACCTTAGGAGGTTAGAAAGAAGTCCAGGAGGAAATGCAGACCTCTTCATAGGCACAGGGAATCCTCGTGGGGAGGTGGAATGCATTGGTCACAGGGTTGTAAGTCGGCTGGGAGAATATATCCTGAAACGAAGTGTCTGGGTTCCTCATGGAAGAGAAAAAGATGACTTTTTCCTCAAAGGTGGGAGGTAGAATGGGAGTGGGTAAGTGGAGTGGAGCTTCTGTCCGAGTGTCTCCATTCGGGGGCAGGCTGGGAGTCCAGCTTCCTTGCTGAGAGAGGTCTGAGGACGGTGGTAGCATGATCTTGAGAAAGGGGCACGCTGTGGAGCGGTGGTGCGGCTAGTCCGAAGTCGAATGGTGAGAGATGAAGGAAGCATTCCCGAGCTGCGTGAGGGCGTGTTGCGACACAGCTTGGCTCCTCCGTTTCTGCAGCCTTGCTTGGTGTTACCTCGCCCCTGGTCGTGAGTCCCAAGGTGCAAAGTAGGACACCAGTCATACTGGGTAAACAAAGGCAGACGTTCGGTCCCCACTTGAGAATGACATTCTGGGGCCGTGTGGTGGTTGTGTGCCATCGAGGCAATCTTCAGCTCATGGTGACTCCGCGTGACAGAGGAGTGCCTCAACGTTTCCTCGGCTGAAATTTTCCTGTAGCAGGTGGCCATGGAGCAGGAAGGGCTGACTAGAAACCAAACAGTAGACTCAGTGGGGCCCCTCTTCCCATTTGAGTTACATGGTGAAGTAGCAAATTTGAAGTAATACCCTGACCTGTTTAATAAGAGTTAATAGAATCTCAGAGATGACTTACTTTCCATTAGTAAACTTTTGCCTAAGTACATACAAATCCACTCCACGGAAGCAAGACTGGGCCGTTTAGTGCTGTGAAGATTTCCTGCCTCAGAAACCCAGTGGGGGTCGCTGTGAGTTGGAATCAACTTGATGGGATGGCACTGAGTTTGGTTTTGGTGTTTTTTTCAATTATATACAAACATAAATGAAACACAAATTCTTATGCTTAGTAGCACTTATACAACTACGAAACAGAAACATTTGAGGATAATAATTACAAAGAGTTTCAAACTAGGAAATTCACATTACTGTTAATTTACCGTGAAACGATGCTTTTGGGCATAAGTGTGAGTGCTGATTGACACCCGACAGTGGCATTCACTGCTCCGTGGCTCAGAGTCTGCGCTGCCATATGCCACAACGCCTTTCTCGTCCCTTTCTCTGTCCAGACTGCTGTAGACTGCATGTCTCCATCCTAAGGTCCTGCTCTCTTTATTTTT
>NW_006921899.1:2608210-2620864 GCF_000298275.1 Orycteropus afer afer | reverse complement strand
AGGGAAAGGATGTGAGCTGATGAGGTATATTCTGTGCTCTCTTGATTACACACACTAACGATTCAGGTTGGGGAACAGATGACCCCAGCCATGCTCACAGAGCACTTCAGTTGGTGGCACTCCATGAAGTGAAGACCAGCTCAGCACGGACTCTGAAGTGTCCTTCTGCCTCAACGTGTTAGCTGCCACCACCCCGCACAGAGTTCTGTTCTCGCAGCCTAAACCCAGAAAAACCAAACCCACTGCCATTGAATCGATTCCGACTTATAGTGACCCCCAGTGGGTTTCCAAGGCTGTAAATCTTTACGGAAGTAGGTTGCCTTGGCTTCCTCCCGCGGAGCAGCTGGAGGGTTTGAACCGCTGACCTTCTCCAGTACACCACCAGAGTTTCTTATCAGCAAACGGCCCAGTGGTGAAATGACAGTCCCACAAACGGTTCATATCTTCAGGGAGGGTGACCCAAGCACAAGAGAGGGTGCTGCTCTGCGTCACGTCTCCTGTCCTCTGGGACAGAGGACCATAAGCACAAACCACAAGCCGAATGATGAGTTGAGTTTGAAGCTGTTTTGCCCTGAGGGAGTGTTTCATGGTACTGCGGTGCTTACCCACACCAAGCTCTGATGCCTCCCTTTACAGTCTCCCTGCTTTAAAAAAGCTCAGAGAAGTGTCCCCCTTCTCCTGAAACACTGGTTTCCTTAGAGGCCAGGTGGTTTATCTGTTTACATCTTCAGTACTGAGTGTTCAATATGTGTGCATTTAAAGTGAGAACAATGAAGGGCTTTGACGGTCCAGTGACTTGTAAGACCTGTAAGGTACGGTGTCTGATTTCAGCGCTCGTGCTCTTTGTCTTGTCATTATTATTATTATTTTAATTCAGATTAACTGTTGGGCTTTACAGTGAGCACTTAGTAATATTATAAAGGTATGATAGTTTATAACATATTTATAATGTCAAAAGGAGAAAATTAAGGAATAATTGTGTGTATAGTATCCTTAAAAAAGGTGTAACCTAGACTGGAGTTTTTCCCCCTAAGTGTGTCCAGTGTGATTGTCCACCTGAGCTGTGTGATACTGAGGCTCCCGGTTCATCAGGGAGACCCCACATGGACCCTCATTCGCTTCAGTGAGGAGCTGCGGGACAGCTGCTAACCGCAGAGCTGGGAAGGAGACGGTGAGAAGAAAAGGTGTCTTCTCTGGGTCAGAGTCAAGGCGAGGCCTCCCTCTGCAGCCTCGTCTGTGCCTGAGGTTCCTCGATTATCACGCTTGCTGTTGAACGGTTTCACCTGGGTGGGCCGCTGCTGCTGTGAGCATGCGCTGACTCTGCCAAGTTCTGGTGCCGGCCCCTGAGCCGTGGGTTTGTGTCCTAATTTCCTGAGGGCTTTGTGGGCTGGTTCTAAGGCTCTAAACTGTGCAGTTTTTCTCACTTGTTAAGTATCTGTGCTTTGGGTAGTGGGAAAATTGAGTTGATTTATGAGTCCCTTTTGGACTCAGACAGCTCTTCGGAAAGTGCACACACAGACTGTGGAGGAAGAAGTGGCTTTACTTGCGCACTGTTGAAGCTGAATGTCCCTCAGGACGGTCGAGCCAGATGACAGTGCAGGTGGGATAGTGAAGCGCAGGGACAGCTCTGCGGGGAGGCAGCTCACGTGACAGGTGCGGCCCTCTGTGTCGCCTCTGTCTCCCCCTAATTCAGTCCAAAGGACACTGTGTGGAGCTGCCCACACGGGGGGGGGGGGGGCAGACCGGTGCAGGGTTCAGAGGCCGTGGCTGTGGAGATGGACGGTCTGGCTGCGGCAGCGGAAGGATGCATCAGCTGTTGGTGAGTCAGAGGCAGAGACCATGGGAGACAGGTTCTCACTATAAGAGAAACCGAAAGAAAACCCAGCCCGCTGCCATCGAGTCGATTCCAACTCACAGCGACCCCTGTTGGGTTTCCAAGGCTGTAAGTCTTTATGGAAGTAGATTGCCTCATCTTCCTCCCATGGAGCAGCCCAGTGCCCGACCCGACGCACCACTAGAGAAGGAGTTACGAGTATGGAGAAGGGAGAAAGTGAGAATGAGCCTTGTGGTCTTAGATTGGATTGGAGGCCGCAGAGAAAAGTCATGATTTTCAGTGTACATAAACACAGACTTGTATTTCCATCTGTCACTAGAGATGCAAATTTGTGAATACACACACACACACACACACACACGCACGTGTCCTGGCACCATCTACAGAGGACTGGGAACAGTGACACCCTGGTAGCAGCGAGCACACCTCGTATTCCAACCCTGGGTTCTACATACCTTTCTCTACTAAAAGGAGCCAGGGCTGCTTGGAAAACTAGCTGTGACAGGAGAAGTACAAGGTGAGCCTGGAGTAGCCTGTTGTGCCAGAAAGTAGGGGAGTGGTCAGAGAATGACAGGCTGGGACGGTGAGAAAGTGGCGCCAGCTTGAAGGGCCTCCTGCTGCCCCAGGGTGGGATGATTGAGCACACAGTAAATAATGATAGCAACGCAGCGAATAAAACAGGACTCCTCGAGTCCGTGCCGGTGTCAGTAAATCAAAGAAACAGGGTAGAGAGGGTTCTTTTCCTTGCAGTAGGATGTCACTGATAAATGTAGAAGGAATGGTGGAATTTGATCAATCACGATTTGGCAGCCATCATAGTAATACATAATTCAGCCAAGAACATCAGTGGGTTGGTTTCAAAGTAGCTCCCCACAAAATACTAGATTACAAAAGGAAAAAAAAAAAAAAAAAAACACTAGCTTTTTGCCTGGAGAAACCTAGCTGGTACCATCTTAATCAGTTGACCAGAATAAACTTCATCAGAAATGGAACAAATCGGATCGCGTCCCACCTGATAGGATGCACCGAACACCTCATAGTCTGGCAGGGGGAGGGGTCCTGCCCCAAATGCATGACCTGAGTCTAATTGTCAGGACACATCATACGACGCAAGTGGAGGGTAATTTCTACAAAATACCTGCTCTGTAGTCTTCGAAATTCAAAAAAAGAAAAGTCAAGGAAAGACCGAGACACTGTTCAGGAGGGAAGGCGGCTACAGAACAGACTTAACGACCCAGTGGCCCATGTGACCCTGGCTTGACTCCTTTTGCTGTTAAGGATGTTAGTAGGACAACCGGTGAAACTTGGAAGGAGCCTTCGGGCCTCATGGCCATGACCTGTGACTGCTAGTTGGCTGGTAGGGAGGGCTCTCTGCTGGTGGAGAATGTTACCCAGAGAGGACTGGGGATAGAGAGGTACCGTGTCGGAAGCCACTCGTACACAGTTCAGGAAAAAAGCACTCTGTGGATTTGGAATTATTTCAAAAACAATAATAATAGCAAAGTAAATGTTCTTTCAGGCATATTTACCACGAGAGAAATTATTATTTCCTTTGAAAACTACAAAGGCAAGCCTCTTGATATAAACCTACAACAGAACAATGTGTTTCTTCGTTGGGATGTTGATGTTATCAGATATAAAAATAATAAGCTTGCCGAGGAACCTTAAAAGAGAACTTTTTGGGGAAAAAAAAAAAAAAGAAAAAACCACTCCACTCACACCCTGATGTGAAGCCTGCTGGTGTGGTTGTGTGTCTACTCGGTTTGTAGCCTCACAACACTGGGGTGGGATATAAAAACAATTTTCTGAAAAAGAGAATGCTGCAGTTTGTGGATTTGGTGGTTCTTTTTGCAAAGTAATTTCAAATGTAAGCCCTGGATTCAAGCTGCCTGCTTTGGAGTCCCTGACAACACTTACAAGATCTGAGATTTCAGACAAGTATTTGATTTGTCTACGACTCAGTTTCCTCATCTGGAAATCAGGATTGTAATAGTGAACTCACAGTTCTGCCGACACGGTATAATGATAGATAAAAAGCACTTAGACTGGGTCATTCACATGCCTCTGTCGGGTACCACTGAGTTGATTTTCAACTCACAGCACCTCCATGTGAGAGAGGAGAACCGCCCCATAGGGTTTCCTAGGCTGTAATTTTTAGGGGAGCAGATTGCAGCTCTGTCACCCACAGAGCTGCTGGGTAAGATTGAACCACCAACCTTTCAATTAGTGGCTGAAAGTTTAAATGTTGCACCAGCGGGCCTTTAAAGTTGACTGCTATTAAAAAAAAAAAAATTGCTATTTTTATTTCATGAAAAGTTAAAAGGCGTTCTGGTATCATTATGTCGGTTTCTCTCCTCAGGAGCAGAATTACCAAGGGGCCGTAAAAGTTGTTAAACCTGCCCTAAGGGCTTTGCAGAGCTAAGAGGCTGGTTAAATTCCAGGCCTTCCACTTACAGCTTTGTGACTTCGGCTGTGGTCTGTACAATGTCTCCGATGTACAGATAATCATGGCGCTTACCAAGGGCTGTGGGGATTACATGGGCTAAACTTCCCAAGACATCTCATAAAGTGACTGGCATCAAAAATGTCCTCAAAAAATGATGGTTATTTTTATTGCTCCTTTCAAACGATGGGAGTAGTTGATTTAGAAGAATAAAAGCCTTAGGATCGGAGATAGTAGCAGAAAATTTGCAGGCCTTTTGGAGAAGCACGATAAGCTTGTCACTGTTTCTTCGGGGGTTTGGACAACCACGGATGGGCTTAAGTTGCTCCAGAAGGAATTTTCGTTGACAAGAAGCATGTTGTGCCCTTACGTAACTGCATTCTCGAGAGACGCTGGAGAAGGGTAGATAACTGTCTTCCTAGAACGGCCTGGGTGTGGGGCACACCAGCCTTGGAACCAGGGACAAAGGACAGATTGCTTCACCCAGTCTCCTACTTCCTTCCTGTCCGTGTTTAAGCAGTGAGAAGAATCCTGATTTTCCCGGCTGTAAAAATGTCAGCCTGTCTTTGTTTCACAAGGAGACCCTGTCAGGTGCCGGTCCAGACATACTTGTACCTTTTCGTGTGAAGAGAGATTGGCTTCCTTTGGAGAACTTTTGAGTTGTTCACCTAAAATGAGTGGCTTTTGGTTATTGATATGGGACCCCCTTAGAACCCTGACTATTACCTAAAAAAGTCTTTCTGTTGTACTTTCTCCTACTTTAAGGAGCTCTGGTGGTGCAGTGGTCAAGGCATTTGGCTTTTAACCAAAAGGTCGGTGGTTCAAACCCACCAGCCACTCCATGGAAGAAAAATGAGGTGGTCTGCCTCCGTAATGATTTAAGCTTTGGAAACCCAATGGGGCAGTTCTACTGTGCCCTCTAGGGGCGCTGTGAGTCGAAATTAACTCCATGGCAGTGAGTGTGGTTTTGCTTTTCTTCTTTGACTTTAATTTCATTCACTCCTTCATGCAACAGATATTTATGGAGAACTCCTAACGTTCCCTGACTAGTGTTGCTGTGGTGTATTCAGAGCAGAACCGCCCCACGGGCCCCTCGATGGCCATCATCTTTTAGTAGGAGACCCCCAGACCTTTTTTCCAAGGTGCCTCTGGGAGGGTTCAAGCCTCCAGACTTTCAGTTAGCAGCCGAGAGTCACATCAGCCTGATAGCAACTGACCACGATACTCTGGACACACCACTGTTGTTAGATGCTGTCAGGCCGGCTCTGACTCATAGTGGCCCCGTGTTCAACAGCACGAAACACTGCCCGGTCCTGTGCCAGCCTTAGGATCCCTACTGTACCTGAGCCCATCGTTGCAGCCACTGTGTCCATCTATCTTGTTGAGGGCCTTCCTCTTTTTCACTGGCCCTCCACCTTACCAAGCATGACGTCCTTCTCCAGGGAATGGCCCCTTCTGACGACATGACCAAAGTAGGTAAGACCAAGTCTGGCCATTCTTGCCTCCATGGAGCATTCCGGCTGCACCTCTTCCAGGACAGACCTGTTCATTCTTCTGGCAGTCCATGGTACTTTCAGCATTCTTCGCCAACACCACAACTCAAAAGCATCAACTCTTCGTTGATCTTTCTTGTTCATCTCCAGCTCTCACATGCATATGAGGTGATTGAAAATACCATGGTTGGATTAGGCGCATCTGAGGCCTCAAGCAGACATCTTTGCTCTTCAGCACTTGAAAGAGGTCTTTTACAGCAGATTTGCCAAGTGCAATACATCATCTGATTTCTTGACTATTGCTTCCATTGGTGTTGATTGTGGAACCAAGGGATATGAAATCTTTGATAACTTCAGTCTTTTCTCCATTTATTGTGATACTGCTTAATGGTCCAGTTGTGAGGAATTTCGTTTTCTTTATGTTGAGACGTAATCCATACTGCAGAGTATAGTTTTGAATCTTCATCAGTAAGTGCTTCAAGTCCATGTTCCAATTATTACTGGTTGCTTGCAGCTGTTATCATTTTGAGTTGCACCATATCACCAAATGGAGGTCCCAAAAACTTTACTGCATCCACATCATTAAGGTCGGCTCTACTCTGAGGAGCCAACCCTTTCCCAGTCATATTTGGAGTGCCTTCTGACCGGAGGGGCTCATCTTCCAAAACTGTGTTTCAAGGCTATTCATCATGTTTTCCAGTAATATATTAGACAGTGTTTCACTGCTATTCATAAGATTTTCACTGGCCTATTCTTTGAGAAATGGATGGTGCCTTCCTCTTCCAAGCCTGTCTTAGTCTGGAAGCTCCCCTGAAACCTGTCACCGTGAGTGACCCTGCTGGCATTTGAAATACGGGTGGTGTAGCCTCCAGCCTCACAGCAACTTGCATGCTACCACCGTAGGACAAACTGACAGATGAGTGGTAAGGACACTTTGTAACCAACTTGGTGTTGGTTACAAAAAGTGAACAAAATGGACCCTCATAGAATTGGAGAGTGGAATTCACAGTCTACTTATAACCTCAGAGGAGTATTGTGGAAACCCTTGGAAAACATTTAAAAAAAAAAAAAAAAAAAAAAGGTTCTTTTGGCTGCAGCTGCAGGTGGACGTTTATTTGGTGTTTGTGAAAACAGGCTGGTCTCCACATTGGCCAGACTTGCACCTCTGGGTTTCTCCACGCGGCATCCCGTGTGTGAAGAACGCAGTCTGTGGCTTGCACGAGAAGCCCGGTCGCTGAGCACGCATGCACGAAGTGGGAGCCCATGACCGTGCTGCTGCTCAATGCGGAGAGGTTTTGCTCAGAAAATCCTGGCGATGCTGGGCCTCTCAGCCGACTAGTGGCGCACCGGGGAAGTGCAGCTCAGAAGTGAGCTGCCACCGGGAGCGCGCTGCAGTCACCGTCCACTGGCCGGTCACAAAGAGCGGGGCTCCGCCGGGAGAGCGGTCGGAGCTACAAGCCAGCGCCACGCGGCCTCAGCGCTGCAAGCACTCGGTCCGTCCCCCGACGTGCTAGTAGCATGTTTGTTGATTGATAAGCCTGCCTCCTGCAGATGCCCGGGCCCGCAGCATTCAGCGGGAGAACTTAATGAGTAATTGAATGTGCTTGTGTGGCGGGTAGAAAGTATTTCCACAGCCCGGGGCTGTGTTTACAGAGCCCGGGAGTGTCACGGGCAGCGGCTTGTCGTCTTCGGTATCAGCAAAGTCTTCTCTCCCAACAGCTAGCGGAGTTATTTTTAACCGCTTGACTCAGTGTTTGTCAGATGATTCGGACCATCAAACTACAGATTCAAGTCCCGGGGCGGGGGAAGCGGGAACGGCAGAGGGGAGGGGGCTGGCTGGGAAAGGGGGTGGAGCCTCGAGTCGTGCCTCGGCGGCGCTGCCTCCCAACGTGGGAGAGAGTTGAGGGCTTCGGCGGCAGGAGCGTGTGTGCAGGTCAGCGTGGGACCGCGGGGGCGACGGCCGCTCAGACCCGTGACTCCCGGTGGCTGGGGTGCTGTGAGCAGGAGCCGGGCCCCCGGGGACCGGATTCTCGGCACCGTCCGCGCTGTTCGCGCGCCCCGCGGCTCTCCTGCTGAATGCTGCGCGCATAGCGAAGCTCTCACCATGATCGATAGCTCCAAGAAGCGGCAACAGGGCTTCCCAGACATCCTCACTGCTCAAGATTTCGAACCCTTAAAAGAGAAGGAATGCCTTGAGGGGAGCAACCAGAAAAGTCTGAAGGAAGGTCAGTCTGTCTGTGCACAGGGGCAAAGCTGCTGAATCCCTGCCGGTCTCCCAGGCTCAGCGTGTCTGTCTGCTTCCTGTGCTGTGTGTCTGCTCGGCGCCGTGCTGTGCCTTCCGGCGAGGGGCTGTGCAGGGGAGGCTGGGGCCGCTCTGGGGGGCTCTAACCTGAAGACTCGCTACCTGATCCAACTCCAGGCATTTTGCAATAATTAAGGGGACTTAGGCAGCCAGCCCGCATTTCAGGAAAATGCTTCATTTTGTGTATTTTCTCATGTTCTCCAATTTTTTTGCCCCCGCCCCCAGCTTTTTAGGAGAGGCCATTTCCTCGTCACTGTGTAATTGAACATCTGAACATTGTCAGAACACTGCTTAATCTAGGTTTACAGACATAACACCGGGAAAATTCATGTTTCCCAATTATGAATTTATGGTTTTCATTGTTTCAAACCAGAAAGGTGATTTGTCTTAATTAAATCATAAAATGAAGGTTAATTGGTTGTCAGGCGCATTGGATAGGTTTGGGATGTTGTTTTTTTTTTTTTTTTTTTTTTTAAAAAAAAGCAAAGAATGAGCGTGAGAATTCTGTCAGTTACTGTCATTAATGACCACTGTCCAGAAACCTCATGGGTTCGTTTAAGCAGCTGGCCCAGGTGTGAGCATTTCTGCCCCTAACAGCCTGGGACAGCTTCCTTTCCTGCCCCAGCTGGAGGTCAGGGGTCATAACTGAAGAAATTCAGCATCTACAGAGAGTAAGTTTTTCCTAAATTTGAAACACGAAGGACCCCCCTCCCAGTTAATACTTATTCTATTTGAAAACTGATTCTCCAGTCCCTTTGGGGGCAGAAAAACCCACAGTAACCCTGTTGGTTTCATCTGCTGTCAGCGCCTGCCATGAGCCGCCCCCTCACCTCTCCTTGGTTCTTCTCATCTGACGGAGGGAGCCGCAGGGAGGGAACGCAGATACCAGCCTCAGTAGCAGTCGGAGCTGCTTCCACAAGGGCATTCCTCCTCTTTCTTCCCCCACATGTTTCCATGGGAGACGTTGACGATGGCTTGTTACAGATTTCAGTGATGATAAGAAGCAGCAATAGTTGGACTTGCTAGAGTTAAAAGACTTGGGGCACGGGTAGAAAAACCCGCGTATCAGACCAAACGGCACACAATGAAGTATAAATAGCGGTTGCTAGGAACCGAACGCGGGTCTGCCTCCCCCTGCGCACAGCAAGCCTCCTTGTCAGTGGCTTAGGACATCACGGCCGGTGGGATTTTTAGGACACCCTTCTGGAGAGTTGGAGGAATAAGGAAAGTTCATTGAGAGAAACTTAAATTTTATTACCTTCATGGATACAAAGTTCTAGACTTGGTGCATCATCTAAGCCAAGTCCAAGTGTTAAGGTCCTGTTGATACGTCAATTTCAATCAATTTTTGCGTTACTTGAGAAGCTGGGCAAGTAGGAAAATGGACCGAAACGAAAAGACGCCACAGCAGGGGTGTAATAAAGAGCCCAGAAAGCAGGGACTAAAGATTCAAAACGGGGCAGAGTTATAAACGGGGACGGGGCGGCGGAGCGGAGTTGAGATCATTGCGTAACATACAGGTTCTTTCCCGGAAAGTTCCGACCGTGCTCTCATTTTCCATACGTGCAATAGTGTGACGTCAACAAAACACAGCCTCGGACATACATGGGTTCAATTCCCGGCCGCAACGTCGACCAGCTTCCTGGGTCTGGACAGGTTCATTGCTGTGAGCCTTAATTTCCTCACCTGTACAATGAGGATCAATAGTGCCTGCCCCATGGGGTTTTTATGAGGTGCCTCACTTTCTGCCCAGGAACTCTGGGGGCTCCTGGTAAGGCACTTGGCTGCTAACCAGAAGGTTGGTGGTTCAAACTCACCAGCCCCTCCACAGAAGAAGGATGACGATGACGCAATTTGCTTCCGTAAAGATTTACAGCCTTGGAAACACAATGGGGGTAGCTGTGAGTCAGAATCAACTCAATAGCAGTGAGTTTGGTTTTTGGTTTGGCTTGATGCCAGTTTCTCCTCCCCTTCTTATTTGTTTTTTTAAGTCATTGTTACTTTTATGCATTTACAAAACAGAGATGTGCTCTGTATATTATTGTCATGTAAATTCATATGTAGAAAGAGGTCAGGGAGAGAATTTTCATATTTCAAAGTGCTCCACAGAAGAGACTGCATGCATTTTACCACACTTGCCTTGAACTGGGGTTTTATTTTAACAGACTACATTTCTGCCCATTTTCTGCTATGAAGAGGGCCGAGAGCTAAGAAAAGAAAAATACGGTGTTGATGTCTGTTAGCACAAAGTAAGTGAATGGCACTGAAAGAGGGTTAGAAGCCAGTTGTGTCGCCTCCAATTCATGGTGACCCCCTGTGTGTCAGGGCAGACCGCCCTCCACAGGATCTCCAGGCCGGGACCCCATGTGTGTCAGGGCAGACCTGCACTCTGCAGGGTCCTGGTGCCCAGGACCCCGTCTGTGTCAGGGCAGACTACCCTCCGCAGGGTCTCCGGTGCCTGGTTTTTCAGAAGTAGATAGCCAGACCTTTCTTTTTAGGCACCTCTGGTTGGACTCAAACTTCCAACCTTTTGGTTACCAGCTGAGCGTGTTAACCATTTGCAACACCTAGGGACCCAGGGCTTAACTAGAACAGGAAAAATCAAAGAATGGGTAGACAGCTACTTTTTTATTTGCACTAGTATGAAAATAACTCGGTTTCCTGTAAAAATTGAATAGCAATTAACCATGTCTTAATTACTGCCTGCAAATGAAGACCACTGGTCAGCTTATCGGACTGGTAGAGTATAAGCCTGGGACGAGCCATCGGTGAGCGTCATCCACTTTGGGGTGTGGGTTCATCAGTTGGTTGTATTTAATACATGAAGTTGATTCAGATGACAGCTGAACACATTTGATTGACTTAGCACTCCGAAGCTCCCTCAAGTCTGATTAGATCCTCTGCTGTTTTGTCAAAAGAGACAAATATACGAGTGACTGTTAATAATACCTTGTGTGTGTGTGTGTGTGTGTGTGTGTGCGCCATCAAGTTGATTCTGTCTCACAGCAAGCGTCCTTATAGTCCAGAGTAGAATTGCCCCATACGGTTTCCAAGGCTGTAAATCTTTATGGAAACAGACTGTCTTATCTTTTGTGGAGGGGCTGGCAGGTTTGAACCACCAACTTTTTGGTTAGCAGCTGAATGCTTTAACCACTGCACCACCAGAGCTCCTGCCAACGAAGGAAGGATAAATTTTCATCAGTTTAGTTGTAATCACTCAGACACAAGCTCGGTCTCTCTGGAGTTTCTGACATATGTCCACTGTAAGGAATTCTCAAGTAGTTTTATTTCTTGCTTATTTTGGGATATATTGCAATGTCTCTTTTTGTTGACAGAAGATTATCACTCAGGAGAAAAACAAACTTTGTAGACAAAAATTACTAAGTTTAGGGTTTTATATGATAAATTAAGAAGAGTTAGTAAGCCTGTTGGACATTTGGGGGCAGTTCCGGGAGTACGTGGTCGGCTGTAGCAGAGCATTGTTTGCTTGTGAAGCCGCCCCCCCACGGTGCTGGTGGTGCTTACTGAGCTTTTTGATGAATGTAACCAGTGTGTATAGCTGGATAATTCAGGGACTTTCTCCTTCAGGCCTCAACCCTCTTGATCAAATTCAAAACTGGTCATTCATCTTAGACTTGTTTCTTTTGTCAGAAGGCACTAGGGCTTCTCCACTTCTGGCTTGTCCACAAAAGGCGTAGGACATTTTCTAGTATGTTCTACACGGATGAGATTTAAATGTAATTTCCATTTCTGTAATCAGGTAGGAGCTCTGGTACCATAGGGCCTAAGGCACTTGACTGCTAACCAGAAGGCTGGCGGTTCAAACCCACCAACCACTCCTTGGAAGGAAGGTTGGGCAATTTACTTCCATAGTGATACTGCCTCGGAAACCCAAGGAGGGGTCGCTATGAGTCGAGTCCGACTTGACGGCACATAACATAACATAACTCAAGAAGGATATTTCAAACCACTCTGATTTGACAATTGAATAAACAAACAAACAAACAAAAAACACTGCCATTGAGTCAGATCTGACTCATAGTGACCCCTCCTTGGGTTTCTGAGGTGGTATCACTATGGAAGGAGCTCTGGTAGCCTCAGAAACCCAAGGAGGGGTCGCTGTGAATCAGGTCTGACTTGATGGCACATAACAACAACAATCACTACAGAAGCAGATTGCCCAACCTTTCTTCCGAGGAGTGGCTGGTGGGTTTGAACCACCAGCCTTCTGGTTAGCAGTCATGTGCTGGCACTACACCACCAGAGCTCCTTGACAACTACATAATTGATCATTATAAATTTCAAGGAAAATAAAATGATTTAAATACAGAGAAAAGACTTAATATGAATCATTATTGAGATAAATGGATCATAACACCAGTGCTTCTAGCTAGTTCCATAGTTGTCCAAAGCAGAATGGTAGCAAACAGCAAACTCAATTTGACTCAAGAGGAAATAGAAAATCTCAACAGATCCTAACAAGGACTGAGATTAAGTCAGTGATCAAAAATTCCCCAGCAAGAAAAAAAGGCCTGAATCAGATGGCTTCACTGGAGAATTCCACCACATTGACACCAAACCA
>NW_006921899.1:2596093-2604675 GCF_000298275.1 Orycteropus afer afer | reverse complement strand
AGGATTCAGGGCATATATCAAAAGACAACATTATAGTTAATTGGAAAGACAGAGCTTTCCCCTTGAAGTTGGGAATGGACAAGAGTGTCTGCTCTCACCACTCCTATTCAATATGCTAGCAGAAGTCCTAGCCAGAGCAAGTGAGTCAAGAAAAAGAAATGACAGGGTATCTAGATTGGAAAAGAAGAAGTAGAATTGTCTCTGTGTGCTGAGGTATGATCCTGTGTAGAGAAAATGCCAGAGAGTCCACAAGAACATCTTTAGATGTTCTTATAGAGGAATTGAGCAAACATGCAGCGTACAAGGGCAACAAACAAAAATCAGTTGGATTTCTGTGCACTGGCGATGAGAAATCTGAAAGGGAAAGTAAGGAAACTATTTCGTTTACAATAGCATCTAAGAGAATAAAACACCTCGGAATAAAACTAACCAGGACCGTGAAGAACTAATACAATGAAGACTATAAACGTTGCTGAAAGTCAGTAAAGAAGACTTAAACACCTGGGAAGATGTGCCATGGTCATGGATTGGAAGACTTAATATTGCTAAGATGTCAATACTACCCAAAGGGATTTATTGGCTCAATGCAATCTCAATTGAAACCCAACCACCTTCTTTACAGAAATAGAAAAACCAACCCTCAACTTTACGGAATGGCAAGAGGCCCCAAATAGCTAAAACAGTGTTAAAAGAGAAGAACTAAGAACAAAACTCACACTTCCTGATATTAAACTGCATTAGACAGCTACAGTAATCAAAACTTTGACAGTGTAACAAAACAACAAGTAACCCAATTGGAAAATGGGCAAAGGACTCTCTTGACCAAAGAGGACATTCAGATGACTGCCAGACAATGAAAAGATGCCTAACTTCATCATCTATCAGAGAGATGGAGATCAAAGCCACAATGAGATACCATTTCACTCCCACTAGGATGGCTAAGATTTAAAAAAAAAAAAAAAGGTTACAGGGATGTGGGGAAATTGGAACCCTTATCCATTGCTGCGGGTAATGCAGAATGGTATAGCTGTCGTGGAAAACTGTGACATTTCTTCAAAAAACTAAACATAGAACTACCATATGACCCAACAATTCTACTCCTAGGTATGTATCCAGAACACTTTAAAACAGACTCAAAAAGATACTCGTACACCAGCATTCACTGCAGCACTTTTCTCAGTAACCAAAAGGTGGGGACAACCTAAATGCCCATCAACAGATGAATAGATAAAACCAAATGTAGTGCTCACGTACGGTGGAATACTGTGCAGCCAAGAGGAGAGATGAAGTGCTTGATACATGTTACAGTGTGGCTGGAGCTTGAGGACGTGCATAACAAAATAAGCCAGTCACAAAAGGACAAGTACCGTATGATCTCACGTACGTAAAAGGATAAGAAAAGGCAAATGTGTAGACCCCAACATCTCTTAGTGGTTACCAGAGGCGGGGGGGGTTAAGGGTGACTGATTAAGGATGAGGTTCCACAGCCAATTGTTACTCTCAGTATGTTATACACTTGTGAAAAGTTGAATTGGCAAAAGCTGTGTGATAGATGTGTATACAACGATGACCAAAAAAAAAGGACCATGAATAGGTGCTGAGCCTGGTTACGTACCACCAGGCACCTCGTGAGATTTGATTCCTTGGTTTGGAGGTTTAGGGTCATGGTTTCATGGGTCATGTTAATTGGCCTAATAGTGCTTCCATTTTTACCTCGTAGTTTGTTGGCTATGCCTGGGGTCTTGAAAGGCCGCAAGCTGCCATCCGAGGCACAGTGACTGCTCTCTGTTCGCCTGGATCAACAGAGGAAGGAGGAGAGTCAGGAACAGGAGGATGTGGAGTGGGTGGCTCTCTGCCTCCCTGAACAGCTGCCTCCTTTGTCCTGAGACCAGAAGGACTGGGTGGTGCCCAGCTACCACTGCTGAACATTCTAAACAGAGATTCCGTAAGAGATCAAAAAGGGGGAAAGGCAGAACAGAATTTCAAATTGTTCCATACTCTACATTTCTGGAGCCGTGGAGGGTGGAGGAACCCCTGCATCTGTTACCCTGAGATAATCCTTAAATCAAAAATAGCCTCTGAAGTCATCTTCAAATGGACTAGTTAGCTTAACTAGTTTATTTTAAAAATAAAAAAAAAAAGGTCTGCCTTGAGCTGTAGGAGATCAGATTGGCAGCAGCCACTCCAAAGCTTAGGTAGGAATCTTAGGGGCAGTGAGCTTATGTTAATGGGGAGGAACCCCTCAGAACAGGGGATAGAATGGCTGCACGGCTCGGAGAATGGAGTCAGTGTCACTAACTTGTACATGGAGAGACTGGAATTGGTTTATGTTTGGCTGTGTATATTCTCAATAACAACAAAATAAAATTTAGGGGGAGACGCAAAAAGATAGCAAATGAGTAAAATAATCAAAGGGAAAATTGATTTTTGATGCAAAGAGCTCCCCTCAGTGAAGGTGATATACCACAGAAGGAACATTGGATTGTGTTACTTTGACCAGACTAAGTGCGCTCACGGCCAGCTGCACAGCACAGTGGTTTTACACAGTCCAGTGTGAGCCGGACAGCTGTCTGGGGTCGCTGCCCTCTGAGAAGTAACGCTGAGATTTGCGCTGCTTTCCTTGTGTAGCTCAGCTGTGGGTGGGTGAGTTGGGTGAGATTGGCTCATTGACTGATTGGAGAGACCACATTCCCAGTTCTGCCACAGACTGGTTAATAACAGTTGACGGGAAGGTGTGTGAACGGTGCGGTAGACTGCATGTGACCAGCAGAAGGTGGGTTAGTGTGGCCTACTGGAACATGTCTGTAAGAGGTTTATTATAAGAACAAAACAAGTATTTGTCTAGAATATTCTGAATAATCGATCCTGGGGAAAATAAATTAAATGCTTTCAACAGAACACCAAAACTCTTAAAAGTGACCTCATACATGCTCTAGCTCTGCTGTCCATTATGATAGTCACTAGCCACATGTGACTGTTTAAGTTTAATAATTAAAGCAATAATTAAAATTAAATACACACATATACACAAAAGGAGCTCTGGTGGTATAGTGGATAAGGCATTTGGCTGCCAACCAGAAGGTCAGTGGTTCAAACCCACCAGCTCCTCAGTGGAAGGAAGATGAGACGATGTACTTCCATAAAGATTTACAGCCTCAGAAACCCAAGGAGGTGGCCATGAGTCAGAATCGACTCAGTGGCAGTGAGTTTCGACTCACAGCGACCCCGCCTTGGGTTTCTGAGGTGATATCTCTACGGAAGTAGATTGCCCACTCTTCCTTCCCAGGAGTGGCTGGTGAGTTTGAACCACTAGCCTTCTGGTTAACAGTCAAATCCCTTAGGCACTATGCCACCAGAGCTCCCTTGGGGGGGGGTGTGTGTGTGTGTGTGTGTATTATGTGTGTGTACACACACACACATGTATTTTTAATGCAGCTCCTCAGTCACCCTAGCCACCTTCCGAGGACTCGTTCTTTGAGGTGTGGGGTCATGACATAGTTGTATTTAATACATGGAAATGGGTTGTCCTGACAGCTGTGTTGAAACACCTCAGACCGACAGCCTCTAAAACTCCCAGATGACAGAGCCCGGCCAGCTGCAGGGAGTTACGTTGGGTATCGCTGCTCTGGACTTTCCTCCAGAAGGCCATTGCTCACTGTGTTCATCGCACCCTGTCTTTGCAGGTCCAAGATCTATTAAAAGCCAAATTTCTGTGTCATTTCCTGAAGAAAGCCACTTGCTTGATCCTGTCACCTGAAAACCATTCCTTCCATCCTGTAATTCAGGGACCGTATCTGCGCCCTCTTAGGATGCTGGTTGTGTTTCCCCTGCGCCTCTGATGCAGATCTGTGCCGTCTTCACTCTTAGTGACGTTCATGGGAGATGGAGTCATTGCTGGGCTCGTTTTTCGACCTCACCTTTAGTGTCTTGCATCCCATAGGAACATTTTTATTGTGCAACAAGTATTGAAAGAGTATTCTACCCTACCCTGCCTTCTTCAATAAAATACAAGAATCTGAACTGTTGTCTCCCGAGATAGTTTATAGTTCCATTAGAAATTAACGGCTAACCCAAAATGGTGCCTTTAAGGGACTCTTGAGGGGCATAGGGTTGTTTGCCCATGCGTCCAGTGATCTCTGGGCATAGTTAGGGTAGAATATTTATTGTTTCATATTTGTCCTCGGCCACTGTGGGCTGCTCTCCCTTTTTCAATTGGCTACTTCTACTGTTGTTTGAAGTAGGTCTCAAACTAACCCAAAGGAATAAGCCATTCTAGTTTTGTTGTTCATTCCAGTAAAGTTGATGGAGGCCTAGTGGGAGAAACAGGCAAACGATTGAAAAAGAGAGTGCTGTGAAGCTTTCCATCGGCAAAGTGCTGGATTTTGCAACATTTTATTTGCATTGGAATTTTCTCTCCTTTCTTTGTTTTCTGCCAACATTCGGCAAAACTCGGGATGTTGCACCAGAGTGGTCTTACCAAATTTTTATGTATTTAAAAAAATAATAAATGAGGCAAAACCGTCCCCTTGTGTGACTCTTCATTTATCTCAATGTGTCTTTTTTACTTCTTTTTTTAAAATAAATTCTTCTGTTAATTCTGATAATTTCTCTGTCTTTGTGGTTGTTGGGAGTATCTCCACAGCAGCACATGCACCAGTTCAGCAGTTTGTCACGTACAGTCTGGTGGCGTTGATGACCTCCTTCGAGTTGTGTTTCCACTGCTTTTAAACCAAGTGGGTTTCTTAAAATGCACATGTGTACTGTCCATGTCTCTGCCCCGGGCTGAGGTCCTTCCTGCCATTCTGGAGTAGGCCCCTGACGACATCCTGTCAGCACACCATGGGGAGCATATTGGAAATTCATTCTAACTTTTGACAAAAAGGAGAAGGAAATTTGTGTGAAGGTACAATCAGCTTAAAGAAACAGGCCCCAGTTTTAGCAGTCTGTTTCCATGGCAACAGAAGCAGCAGCCAACCACAGAGTTATCAAAGCTCCTGTAAATTTCCAAGAAAACATCGTCTTCCTGACTTCCTGTCGCAGATTAATGCGGGAGACCTGCAGTGTATGAGCCCGGAATCGTGATGATTCCGTCCGAATTTTAATTTTTCCTGTGCTTCCTCCCATCACCGATGGCATTGCCGTGGAGTCGATTCCGACTCAGGAGTCGGACGCCCTGTGCCGCAGCCTGGGTTGTGAGCTCCGTACAGGCAGGGGCTCTGGTTTGGGACTCCGCCTTTTCTGCCGCCTGCCTCTTCCTGCACTGCATCACCCACTGCTTGATGAGGGTCCCCGGGATTCTCCCATCACCGCGAGAGGCAGTGTCCCTCCATTAGTCTGAAGCCTCACTTCTGATCCAGCACTGATTTGTACAGTTTTCCAGTTAACCTGATACTGTCGTTGTTTTGAAACTGAAGATAGTCATAATATAACCCTTCCCGTGACGTGTTGTCTGCTCTCTGCACCATCCGAGGTTTACTTCGGTTTACGCGAACACTGCGGAACTCCACGCTTGTTGCAGACGCAGAGTGGCCTGAGCGTTTGCTTCGTCAGCGCAGAGAGCACTGCTTGTACGGGACCAGCCGCCATTTTATTTTTGGCCTCTGCATTTCATGTTTGAAAAATTCGTTTCAGAGGAACTTTATTTTGTAATTAGACCCCCGAGAATGTGACCAAAGATCCATGCTCATTCGTTCCTATCATTTCTTACCTCTGAGAATTCCTGCTTTGCCTTCTCTTGGATGCAGCACGAATTGCACATTAATTGTAAGTGGAGATGAAAAGAAATTAGCATCTCCTACTGTTTCTCAGTCTTTACTCATTTGCACTTGGCCTTTTCTTTTTTGTCATCTTTTACCTTCAAAACATGATTAGGTGATGTCTTCTGTTCTTACCACCAACACTAATTCAAAAATAACCCCAAATCCCATATTCACACAAGGATGGGAGCAGCTTTGCTTTCACCCCACGATAATCACATGTCAATAGAAAATGTTTCTGGTAATTATTTTTAAATTTATAATTTTTTTTCTCTTCTTAGAAAATAGTGACTCAGGTATATGCCTCTAAACATACCATGCAAAATTAAGTAAAACAAATGCTTATTAAAGCTTCTATCTACTAAGCACGGTGGAAGGGGCTAGAAATATAAGGATGAGCTCTGCTGGAGGAAATAGAGGCAGAAGCCGATACCTAGAATTCATTGTGACAAGGGATGTAATGTGGCTGCCCTTGGAGCTATCACATCATCAAAAGATGAAGTCACCAGTAGCCCACGGAATTAGGTGATACGGGGCTGTCTAGAGGTGGATGGGAAATAGGAAATTTGATGATGGAGAAATTAGTTTCTTAAAGTCTGTTTTTCTGCTAACTCTTCTTTAATTTTATGTAATGAGCTTTGGACAGAACTGTTCAGTGTTCTGGTTTTGTATCCTGTAGTATTTTTTGCTGATGAAGTGACTGTGATGAGAGCCAGTGAAGGGCTTGCGGGACGGTTTCCTCACTCGCTTCTCTCCCCTCGGCTCTCGCCACATTAGCTGGAGCATCTCGGTTTCACGTGACCGTTTCCCTTTCCAGCGTGCTCTGTGCCTTCTCCAGTAATCACGTCGGCCCTTCATCTCTCACCTCAAAACGAATTTTCCCTTCACTCCTCTCCCTTTCAACAGATGACCCTGCTTCCTGCTCCTGTAAGAGCCATCACCTGGGAACCTCCAGAGACGAATCTATCCGCCTCCCGGCCTCTGCATCCACGCTCAGTGCCCTACTCTGATAGCAGAGGAAAGGTCTCTTACCAAAGACGCCATTGGCGTGTCCTGAGCCCCTTCACGACTGCCTCCAAGGGACCCACCGTGTCATCCTCTTGTTGGTTCTCACCATCACCTTCATTCACCCGTATTAACTCTGTCCCCTCGCTCCCCTGCACATCCCTCCAATCCCTTCCCTTCTCTCTCTCTCCACTTGCCCTTCATCACGTGTAAACTTGCTCAGGTGTCTTCCCATTTAAATTCCATATCCTTCAAGCTGTCACTTTCCCTCTTCCCCTCCATAGACACCGTCTGCAAAGTGTAGCTTCCATTAACTCCACTGACACTCTTGTTCTGCTTCACCCCTCCCCCAACCCTGACATCACCCATCACTCCTCACAAGTAGCCCGTCTGTGTAGAAACAGCGGGACTCGACCTGGATGACCATGTCTCTTCTGGAACTGCTCTCACACACGCCCTCCAGGTTCCTCTCGTTTCTTAGGCTTCCTTTGTTCGAACCTCATTCCCTACCTGACCTATAAACGGGCTTTAATTGTCAACTTTCCTTTGCACTCAGTGCTGGGCTTTCTCTTGCCTTCCCATCTGTGTGTTCCACCTCCACAAACTCCTGTGGCCTCACATGCTACGTAGGTGACCTCTTCCAAATTTCAGTCCCAGCCAAGAAATTTCTTTCTGCAATGTGGGTCTGTAGAACCAATTGCCTCTGGGACGCCTCCACCTCCAGTTCAGACATGTCCAAGCCTAATCGCCCTAATGGCCAACATGTGTTCTTTATTTCAGTCTATGCCAGAAACCCAGGAATTATCCTTATAACCTTTTTATCTTTCAAAGCCGACATCCAGTCCCTTACTAGGTCCTGCTGAATTTTTTTTTTTTTTTTTTTTTTAAACATATTCTCAAATCTATCCATTACATCTAACAGTTGTATTGGAGTTGAAGGAAAAAAGAAAAAAAATGGCAGGTACTGTGCCCAAGACTTCTGCCTTAACATCAGAAAACTCTCACCAAGTGTATGAACAATTTCTGGTTTATAAGAGAAAGCCTAACCAGAACTGACAGCTGTTGTACACGTCTCCCCATTCAGTCAGAAACCCTGCTCCATCACCTCATTAACTCTTTTGCTTCCTTCAGTCCCATCAGATGAGAGAAGGTCAGCTTTGTTTCTGAATTAAAATTACCTTAAAACTTGAACATACACACTGAACAAAAAGATGTGAACGAAAAGATACTCTCTCACCTTATAGTAGGAATATATATTGGTACAACCTTTTTGGATGATAACATGGCCTTATCAAAATTTTAAATGCATGTTCTGTTACTTGAACTTTATAGATACATCATCACAAATAAATAGTTGCCAGTGAGTCAATTCTGACTCATAGCAACCCTGTAGAAAAGAATAGAACTGTCCCAGAGGGTTTCTGTTGTTGTTGTTGTTAGGTGCCGTCAAGTCATTTCCGACTCACAGCAACCCCACGCACAGCAGAACAAAACACTGCTCAATCCTGCGCCAGCTCCACAATCCCTGCTGTACTTAAGCCCATCATCACAGCCACCATGTAAATCCATCTCATTGAAGGCCTCCCTCTCTTTCATCGACCCTCCACCTTACCAAGCATGACGTCCTTCTCCAAGGAATGGTCCCTTCCGACAACATGACCAAAATAGGTGAGACGAAGTCTGGCCATTCTCACTTCCAAAGAGCATTTCAGCTGCACTTTCTCCAGGACAGATCTGTTAGTTCTTTTAGCAGTCCATGGTACTTTCAGCATTCTTCGCCAGCACCACAACTCAAAAGCATCAACTCTTTTTCAGTCTTCC
>NW_006921899.1:2588534-2592393 GCF_000298275.1 Orycteropus afer afer | reverse complement strand
GCATTCCAGTCACCAGTGATAATTAACACATCCTGATTGCATGTTTGGTCAATTTCAGACTGCAGAAGTTGATAAAAATCTTCAATTTCCTCATTTTTGGCTTTGGTGGTTGGTGCATAAATTTGAATAATAGTCGTATTAACGGGTCTTCCTTGTAGGCATATGGATGTTATCCTGTCCCTGACAGCATTGTACTTCAGGACAGATCTTGAAACATCCTTTGTGATGATGAATGCCATGCCATTCCTCTTCAAACTCTTATTCCCAGCATAGTAGATCACATGATTGCCTGATCAGAATGGCCAAAACCAGTCCATTTCAGCTCACTAATGCCGAGGATATCAATATTGCATTGGGCAAATATGCTGCAAAAAAGCCTCTTTAAATTGTTTAGGAGCAAAGATGTCTCTGAAGACTCCGTGTGCCTGACCCAAGCCATGGTGTTTTCAGTAGCTGCATATGCATGTAAGAACTGGCCAGTGAATAAGGAAGACCACAGAGAAATTGATGCGTTTGAATCGTGGTGTTGATGAAGAATATTGAGTGTACCATGGACTGCCAGGAGAATGAACAAATCTGTCTCGGAGGAAGTGCGGCCGGGGTGTTCTTTGGAAGTGAGAATGGTCAGGCTTCCTCTCTTAAACTTCGGTCCTATCAGAAGGACCAGTCCCTGGAGAAGGAATCATTCTGGGTAAAGTAGAGGATCATAAGAAGGGAATGCTCTTCAGTGAGATGGACTGACACACGGACGACAGGACCAGGCAGCGTTTCGTTCTGTTACACGTGGGGTCACTGTGAGTCGGAACCGACTCCATGGCACCTGACAACAGCAATAGCCATTGACACAATCATGAATAAAGAGCTTTAAAAAGCAAGTTACCAAATTGCATGAATAGCATGCGCCCACCTCCTGCATATCTGTTTTCTTGACATGTCATACACATAATACTGCTGGAATGTGCGCAGAGTGTTTCCTAAAGCTGTCAACATTGACAGTGGCTACTGCTCAGGACTAGAAGTGGGAAGAATTGAATTTTACTTTTCTTTATAACACTGTTTTTATGTTCATGTCCCACTTGTAAAAAAGAAATAGAAATTCTGGCAGAACATGGATATTTAAATAGAGGTACTCGTGGTACATACAGTGGGCCGTTGCTGAGTCCCAGGCTCAGAAAGAACCCTTTCTGGAAGAAACGTCTTACCCTTTAGCTGCCAAAATGAACAAGCAAAACCAAAAACCACACCCACTGCTATCAAGTCGATTCCAACGCATAGTGACTCCCATTGGGTTTCCAAGGCAATACATCTTTATAGTAGATTGCCCCACATTCTTTCCACAGAGTGGCTGGTGGGTTTGAACTGCCAACCTTGTTAGCAGTCAAAAAATGCCTTAGGCACCATGCCACCAGAGCTCCTTAAACACAGCGAAGAACTATAAATATCTGAACCTTTGTGGAAGCAGTTTTTTTAAAAAAATCTTTATGATTTTACCGTTGAGAGGAAATGTGTTGTCTCCACCAAGTATCTAAAGTAGTAGTTGTAGTAACGATAACAAGAACTACCTTTTACACATTTATTTTTAAGGAAAAGAAAATGGAGTCCCTGAGTTTTAACCCTGTTGATAGAAATTTTCTCAGGAAGAGGTTACCTGAGTCTAACAAAATGGAATTCTAAACTTTAACATCTAAACAGCTGCTTGATGTAACCCTGAGAGCAGAATTTAATGGGATTTTCAAGCTTAACTATTCTAAGGTGTTACGTGATAATTAATTTTTCCTGCATGGAAGCTGGAAAGATAATGAGATTGCTGGCTTTCTGAAGCTGTCTTGTTTTCATAGGATCAGTCCTCCTACTTAACCCTATTTGAACAATACATAATAAATATTTGCCAAAGTCCACTTTATTCTCTTAACTGTGCAAACATCTGTTTGAAAAAATAAAAACTGAAATCAGAATTTGTTTCTTTGCCTCGTATTGATTTTATAGTTGACAGATAGTTGATTAATTTAAAGTACTCCTTAATTTCCCATCTTTGCCTTGGCCGCTGATTTTATTAGCCTTTACTTGACTACTTGGGTTTTTTTTACCCCTGGCGACTGGGCAGTTTATTATGATTATTATCATTTATTGTCACTTAGTTAGATGACATCCATCGGACCCTCTCTGCCTCTCACCCAGCTGCTCAGCTCCCTCCCCTCCTCAGCCCACCCTCCCACGACATACAGTATCTGAAATCTAGCTGTTGGTGAAGAACACCCAGGACCTTGGCTGCCTGCCATTCTGTTTCCAGAAGGTGGCATTTCTGCCGGTTTTTACTACATGCAGCCCTCCAATGTCCCCTTGCACACCCCCTTGGCCAGAGCTGTGCTTTGCTGGACTTGTTCACCTCATGCTAAACTGCCGTCTGTATTAAAATGCTACGCACTTGTTTGTCTGTAGAATAAGAAAGAACTTAATTACACATAATAATCGTTTAAAACATTCTGCTTATAGAAACAAAAGAAAATAAACGTCATCTTGGTTCAGAAAACAGCTGAAAATTTTTAAATGAGGTATAGGTGTTAACAGGAAAGAAGTTTGTTGTATTTTAAGTTCTTTTATATTGCAAAATTAGATTATACTGTATATCAATCTTAAAATTCTATTCTAAAGACACTTTAAGGAGGGAAAAGAAACTTGAAGGATTGATACTTTTATGTTGTCTACACTGTGGTGCTCAGAAAGCTGTTTGTGTTTATCATGATATGCGCTGCCTTCATTGTTTGCATGATGATGAAAATCCAACTTTCACCTTTGTTGCATAAAAATAGAACAGGGTCAGAACACTTCTCTTGATACAGTGTTTTTCATCTGTTATAAAAAAGAGTAAGCATTGCACAGTTTGCCAACTTACATACCTTACTCTGCTTGTTGAAATGTAACAGGAACCATGAATGTTAGCCCTAAGAGATAATATTGGAAAATTGAATAATTAAAAATTTTTCTCAAAATGGAAAGGAGATGGTCTGTACCCATGTTCTTACACATCTGCTGTAATTTCATAAGATGGTGTTTTGCACTTGAACGAATTTGTCTCATTGCTTTATGAGCATGCCTTCTACAGACCACAGAGGGGTGTTCTTGCTTCTAGAGATTTAAATTAAAGAAATAACTGGAAATAAGGAATCAACTTTGTGCAGAACAATTTCACAGCATTATTTAGAGTTGCCAACACAGGAGAAAGCTCAATGTGAAGCAGTGGCAGGATATTAGCAAACCATGGTTCCGTCCACCCGGCGACATGTTACCGATGTTTAAATACTAAGAATGTTTATCATTGTATGTACAACAGGATCGTACTAGGTAGAAGCAGAGAATCAAAAATGATGTTTCAAAGAAAGACAAAATACACCAGTGTGCTATATGAGTAGTTGTGTCTCAAAGATTTATTTTAATTTAAACAAAAAAGAAAACAGCCTTGGACTCCTGCTGGTTGAGAGCAATGTGACACATGCTGTGGGCCTATGGCTCTGTCACCTCCTTCTGTCCACTAGCAGGGGCCTGTACTTGCCTCTTGTGAGTTTTGTCATCTGGAAATACACAACTGGTGTAGAAGTCTCAAAGACAAAGCACTGGTTGTGCAATGAGATATGCAGGTTTGCTTTGATTAACGTCAGTCTGGACAGAGTCTGACCACATACATGTCCATGGTCCCATAAAGTTGTTTTTTTTTTTTTTTTTTTTAAGGGAAAACAGCTCTCCTTTGATTTATTATTTCCCTCTAGTGATTTGGGAGCTCTGGTAGCATAGTGGCTAAGGCACTTGACTGCTAACCAGAAGGCTGGCGGTTCAAACCCACCAGCCACTCCTCGGAAGGAAG
>NW_006921899.1:2586407-2587561 GCF_000298275.1 Orycteropus afer afer | reverse complement strand
CTACAGAAGTAGATTGCCCCATCTTCCTTCCGAGGAGTGGCTGATGGGTTTGAACCATCAGCCTTCTGGTTAGCAGTCAAGTGCCTTAGGCATGATACTGTTCTATAATTTCCACAGTCTGTGGGATCACCTTTCTTTGGAATGTGTACAAATATGGATGTCTTCTAGTCAGTTGGCCAGGTAGCTGTCTTTCAAATCTCTTGGCATAACCGAGTGAGTGCCTCCAATGGGGCATCCGTTTGTTGAAATATCTTAATGGGTATTCCATCAATTCCTGGAGCCTTGTTCTTCGTCAGTTCTTTCATTGCAGCTTTGACTTCCTCCTTCAGTACCATTGGTTCTAGATCATATGCCACTTCATGAAATGGATGAAGATCAACTGGTACAGTGATTCTGTGTATTCCTGCCATCTACTCTTGATGTTTCCTGCATCATTCAATATTTTGCCCATAGAATCTCTCAATATTGCAACTCGAGGCTTAAATTTTTTTCTTCAATTCTTTTCAGCTTGAGAAATGCTGAGCATGTTCTTCCCTTTTGGTTTTCAAACTCCAGGTCTTTGCATATTTCATTATAGTAATTGGTTTTGTCTGCTCAAGCTGCTCTTTGAAATCTTCTCTTCAGCTCCTATATCTTGTCATTTCTTCCATTGCCTTTAGCTTCTCTCCACTCAATGGCAAGTTTCAGAGTCTCTTCTGGCATCCATTTTGGTCTTCTCTTCCTTTCTCGTCTTTTTAATGATCTCTTTCTCTCTTCATGAATAATGTTCTTGATATCCTCCCACAATTCTTCTGGTTTTCAGTCATTGGTGTTCAATGCATCAAATCTGTTCTTAGATGATCTCTAAATTCAGGAGGGATATATTCAAGATCAAATGGATGCCCCGTTGGAGGCACTCCCTCGGTTTTTGCCAAGAGATTTGGAAGACAGCTACCTGGCCAACTGACTGGAAGAGATCCATATTTGTACCCATTCCAAAGAAAGGTATCCCACAGAATGTGGAAATTATAGAACAATATCATTAATATTTTACGCAAGTAAGATCTTACTGAAGATAATTCAAAAACGGTTGCAGCAGTATATTGACAGAGAACTTCCAGAGGTGCAAGCTGGATTCAGAAGAGGACGTGGAACAAGGGATATAATAGCTGTTG
>NW_006921899.1:2577890-2586307 GCF_000298275.1 Orycteropus afer afer | reverse complement strand
GGGTTTGAACCGCCAGCCTTCTGGTTAGCAGTCAAGTGCTTTAGCCACTATGCTACCAGAGCTCCCCAAATAAACAGGCTTAAACGCGACCATTTTAAACTTGAGGCCTTCTTAGCAACATGTGTTTGATGATTTTGGTTTGTACATTTCCCAGAGAGGGGAGGACACACTGGAAGAGGTACCTACAGGGAAGGGAGTGGGAAGAGAGCTGTTACATTGTGGGGAATTGCAGTGTCATGAAACAAAATGTCTGTGAACTGCTGTATGGAAAATGAATTTGCTCTATAAACTTTCACTCAAATCACAATAAAATTTTTTGTAAAAAATGTTCATTGGTGAGCAGTTGTAACCCAAATTCCGCTTCACTCTGTTACTTACATGTCTCTAAGAGGATGAACTGCTCCCTCCAGGGAGTGTTTTTGAACTCCTTCCTCCTGGGAATCTGTAGATTACACGGATTCTTCTCTTGCAGGCGATTATTTGCCAGATGACTGGGCCATGGAAGAACCCGAGTAGTAATCAGTTTATTAATAGGGTAGAGGGTGAGACCACAGCCAGTAGCGCAGATCATCAACTCAGTTGGGCACTGGGCGAAAGTGCCCTGCGGTTCGGTTTTCAAATGGGAAGTCATTGCCTAGGGGACCGGCCACTTAGGCAGCAGGACCACCACCATTCAGGAAAGCATTGCTGGACCAGCACCCGGTCATCACGCCTCACCACAGAAATGCAAGCTCGTCGGCGCACCCCCTTCACAGCCCTGGGTAAACAGTGCCAAGTTCTGTCCAGCTCCAGGGTTCTGGTGTTGCATGATGACTAGGCTGTCCTCACCATTCGTTCAAGCCTTGTTTGCCCTGGACTTGCCCTGTAAGATGCAGATACCTGTTGTCATGTCTTATACATTCATTTGACGGATGGGAAGTACTGAAAGGAAGTCTGGTATTTTCTCTAAGTATAGGCCTGTACCTATTGGATTGGTACCTTTTTCAACCGGCAGCCGTTCTCAGAAGAGCCTTTGTCAGGGTGGTGAGTAACTGGTTGTGTGTGGTGTGAACGAACCTGTAATTGTGTTTGAACCTTGACCGCAAGGGACAGCATACCCGCGTGTCTTGATGGGGCATTGGGCCTCACAGTCGCGATAATGTGTCCAGTGCCATCTGACTCCTGGGGCAGGTGAAAGTGAGCCAGTCTGGGTCATCTTAGCCACGTGACTGAGTCTCTGTTAGCTGGCCGCCTCTTTGATTCGTGCTCTTCCTGATGACCTTCCACCCCACCGCTGCTGTTCTTTGCCGTGTGTGTATCCACACAGGACCTTGCACGCGGTCACTCCGCTCTTGGATGTGCCTGAATAAGCGACCATGCTCAGGGAAAGCTGGCGACCACCCTGCTTTGCATAACACCTGGAGCTTGATGTTCTTGCTTCTCCCGAAAGTGACAAAGGCAACAGTGAGGCGCCGACAGGGTGCTCGTTCTCCCTTCAAGCAGGATGACGGGATTTGGGGTTTGTTTTGCCATACAGAAATGAGATGGATAGTGGTTCATTTGGTTTTTGTTTTCTGTTTTAAATTGAGGATTGGTGACATGCACTCATGTTGCGTGTTCCCCTGTGGTAGCAGATACCTTTAGCATGAAAGCCTGGTTTCTGATCAAGGATAGTAAAGCTGACCGGGCATCTCATGATACATGTGGGCGGCTGGAGTGACCAATGTGCAGTCAGGAGATGCTTCCAGGGTACGGAGCTGTGGCCACCAGGGCGGGCTTGCACATCAGGTCGCTGCAAACATACACACATCCAGCGACGCCCTTCAGCCAAAAATACGAGTTGTATTCAGGACATTTCACTCACAGCTATGGTACTCATGTTGCTGCTGTTTGTTTGCTGGTTTGTTTTAAACCAAAGAAGGGGGCTCTTGATGTTTTCATTCATTACCCTTGTCTTTTTCACTCCTTTCTCTGAAGACTCCCTTGGAGAAATGAACAATACTACTGCTAAATCCTCCCACAGATACGGGCCGTCCTATTGCAGAAGGGTCAACCTTCGGACCGGGAACTGTCCTAGCGCTTCCCTCCTCTCACTGTTCCTTTTCCTGGGAGTCTGCCTCTTGAATAAAACCACCTTAAACTCAGATAAGCGTTAACTTCAGCGTTCATAGAAGAACATTAGTGTATGCCAGCACGTGGGTGCTACCCAATCCACAGGTCATCTCCTTGGCTGTTTTGTTCCTAGTGAGGTACAGTGGGGACGTACTATTCCCAGTAAACTCTAAATTATCGAGGAAAAGATCTTTGTGTCAGGGTACAGTTAATTCAAAGTATCACAAAACATTTTAATGTGAAAAACATGCATCTATATATTTTTAAATTCATTAAATTTTTCTTCTGTGTAGCAGAATCTTAGATCTTTTGCTTGCATTCTAATGGGAATATCAGTGAAGCTTTGTGACTTTGTGACCTCCGAAGACCAAACCCACTGCAGGTGGAGTCGATTCTGCCCCACTGAGTTTCCAAGACTATAATCTTTACAAAAGCTCTGATGGTGCAGGGGTTAAAGCATTGGGCTGCTAACTGAAAGGTTGATGGTTCAAACCCACCAGCCACTCTACAGGAGAAATATGAGCAATCTGCTTCTGTAAACATGTACAGCGTTGGAAACTGTAGGAGGCATTTCCACTCTGTCCTGTAGGGTCGCTGTGAGTCAGAGTCGACTCAATGGCAGTAGGTTTGGTTTGGGGTCCTAATCTTTACAGGAGCAGACTGCCACATCTTTCTTCCACAGAGCTGCTGGTGGGTTCAGACCACCGACCTTTGGTTAGCAGCTGAGCACTTACCCACTGCACCAATAGGGCACCCCCAAAAAACAACCATATTATTTCTTCATTCAATAAGAGGTGACATTTCTATCTAGCAATAGGGTAAAAGAATATGCTTAATACCCATTTTGCAGTTTAGACTCTCTTTGAAATCTCTAAGATTCTGCCGTGCTTTGCTCTGCATTTAGCACAAAGCCAATCAAAACACAAGGAGTGTTAGGGCTGTGGTCACTGCATTTTCAGGTCTCCATTGGAGATCCCACGTGTGTTGCGTTTGAGCCTGGGGGAGAGACTGGCCAGAGCCAGCCTCTTCCAGCCATCACTCCCAACCAGAACATCTGTCTTCCCTGCTACCAGCACTGGTCTGAGGTTTAAGAAATACACATTAGTCGTTTTTTTTTAGCATGTTGACAACCTTTAAGCAGATTCTTAATAGAAATGTACCCTTGGTTTTCATCCACAGTTTGACACAAAAATCAAACTGGAAACTTAAAACTGAGTATAAGATCATAAAAAATATTTTTCAGTATTTTTTCACATTTTCCTATTTTTAAAATCAGTTCATTTTTCAGATAAAAGTATATAGGTGCTATAAAAGGAAGGACAAAATATTTGCTTGAGAAATCTAGGGAAAAGTTTATTTTTGATGACATTTGGCAAACTGGATTTTGTGATGTATTCCCTGTAATCTACCAGTTCTGAAATTCACGATTTTTCATTAAAATTGATTAGATGTCAATTGGTTTGTGGCTTTCTTAGAACTTAGAGAATGAAATATGGTGTTACGCAGGGGTTATTAAACTTTAAATTCTTCATTTAAAAGTTTTCTTTGGGGTCATTAGGTAATATTTCATAGATCTAATTTTTATTATGCAGTTAGCCATCAATAAAGCTACTTAAAATGTGTTACAAATGAAATAAGTCTCTCCAAATAACTCCATCTTTTCTTAAAATAATTTTTGTTACTGTTAAAAAAAAATAGTCAGGCAAGCTGACATTTCTGTTTCTTCTTTACTAATAAGTCTTAACATACAAGCCAACAATGTTTGCTTACTTAGTAGGTACTATGTGAATGTATTTAAACAACGAATACTTAGTTTGATTTATCAAATTAAGATGCTTGGCTAACTGTATACAAAAGTGCACTGACTAAACTTGGGAGCTCCCCAAACAAGCTAAAGCCACAGGGTCATTTTCTTTTCCTGAGTTCGGTGTTGCCAGGTAATGTGCCCCCAGTTCAGTTTTGAAATGAAGGTGTGTGGTGAAGCCTAATTGTACCTTCTCTGGATTTCCTTGGGCTGCCTGCTGCCTTAACAGTGATGATTTCCTTTTACAGTGCTCCAGCTGAGGCTGCAACAGAGGAGGACGAGAGAACAGCTCGTGGACCAAGGCATCATGCCACGTAAGATGGGCAGCGTCATTGTCGTCTCTGATGTGACATTACGATGCACATTTCCAAGAAGTGCCCTATCACGCCCCACTCTCAGTTGTGTCCATTTAATCAATATATAATTGCCACATTAATTTATAAGAAAAAATCGGATATCAACATTGCCAACCTAAGAGAATGATTTAGAATACCTTTTTCTTAAATGCCACTTACATGTTGGAATTGAATTTTATATTTATACAGACTTTACCGTTAAAGCTCTGTAATTATCTACCATCAGTTTTTATTTCAAGCTTTGACATTTGTTTATGTTTTTAAAAAATTGAAGTAATCAATCTACATAATGGATCCAAGATAAGCTAGACTTGCAAACGTAACAGGATAGAATTGTCCTGTGTTAACATACTGAATTCAGACTAATTCTCTTTGGTGCTGTGTGTTGTCGTCAGGTGCTGTCGAGTTGGTTCTGACTCATAGCAGCCCGTGTACGACACAACCAAACACTGCCCGTCCCACACCACCCTCACTCTCATTGCTGTGTTTCAGCCTTTTCTTGCAGCCGCTGTGACCGTCCATCGCGTTAAAGGTCTTCCTCACTTTCACTGACCCTCTTCTTTTCCAAACATAATGTCCTTCCCCAGGCTGGTCCCTCCTGATAACATCTCCAAAGTACGTGAGACAAAGTCTCACCATCCTTGCTTCTCGGGAGCATTCTGGCTGCACGTCTTCCAGGACAGATTTGTTTGTTCTTCTGGCAGTCTGTGATACGTCAGTATTCCTCACCGACACCATAGTTCCAAGGCATTAATTCTTCTGCAGTCTTCCTTATTCAGGGTCCAGCTTCTGCGTGTGTACGTGCATACCTGTCTGTCATCAGGCACAGCTTAGTCCTCAAAGTGACATCTCTGCTTCTGTAACACCTTAAAGGGTCTACAGCGGCAGATTTGCCCATTGCAGTACATCATCTCATTTTTCAACTGCTGCTTCCAGGGGCATTGACTGTGGACCCAAGTAAAATGAAATCCTTGAAAGCTTCATTATTTTCTCCATTTATTATGATGTTGCTTATTGGTCCAGTTGTAAGAATTTTTATTTTCTTGTGTTGAGGTGTAATCCATACTGAAAGCTATATAGTCTTTGATCTTCATTAGTAAGTGTTTCAAGTCCTCTTCACTTTCAGCAAGCAGGGTTGTGTCATCTGTGTATCACAGGTTGTTAATGAGCCTTCCTCCAGTCCTGATGCCACGTTTTTCTTTATGTAGTTCAGTTTCTTGGATTATTTGCTCAGCATCCAAATTGAATATGTATGGTGAAAGGATACATGACACACTCCTTTCTTGAGTTTAAATCACACAGAATCCGCTGGTTCTGTTCAAACTGTCGCCTCTGGGTCTATGTACAGGTTCCACATGAGCACCATTAAGTGTTCTGGAATTCCCATTCTTCACAATGTTACCCAGAATTTCTTATGATCCACACTGTAATATGCCTTGGCATAGTCAGTAAAACATAAATAAACATCTTTTTGGTGTTCTCTTCTTTCAGCCAAGATCCGTCTGACATCAGCAATGATATCTCTGATTCCCACATCCTCTTCTGAATCTGGTTTGAATTTCTGGCAGTTCCCTGCCCATGTTCTGCTACAGATGTTTTTCAGTTATTTTCAGTATAATTTTACTTGCATGTGATATTAGTGATATTGTTCGATAATTCCCACTCTGTTGGATCACCTTTCTGTGGCACAGGCACAAACATGGATCTGTTCCAGTGGGTTGGCCAGGAAGATAGATGGCTTCCAAATTTCTTGGCATAAACAAGCACCTCCAGCGCTGCATCAGTTTGTTGAAACATCTCGGTTGGTATTCTGTCAATTCCTGGAGCCTTGTTTCTGAACCATTCCTTCAGTGCAACTTAGACTTCTTCCTTCAGTACTATCAGTTCTTGACCATATGCTATCTCCTGAAATAGTTGAATGTTGACCAATTCTTTTTGGCACGGTGACCTGGTGTTCCTTTCCATCTTCCCTCGATGCATCCTGCATCATTCAGTAGTTTGCCCGTTGTTGTTGTTGTTGTTGTTGTTGTTGTTGTTGTTGTGTGCCGTCGAGTCAGACCCGACTCATAGCGACCCCTCCCTAGGTTTCCGAGGCAGTATCACTACGGAAGTAGATTGCCCAACCTTCCTTCAATATTGCAACTCAAGGCTTGAATTTTTTTCTTCAGTTCTTTCAGCTTGAGAACTGCCAAGAATGTTCTTCCCTTTTGATTTTGTAACTCCAGGTCTTTGCACACTTCATCTTAATACTTTACTTTGTCTTCTCAGCTCACCCTTTGATATGTCCTGTTCAACTCTTTTACTTCATCATTTCTTCCGTTCACTTTAGCTATTCTGTGTGGAAAGCAAGTTTCAGAGTCTCTTCTCACATCCGTTTTTGTCTGTTCTTCTTTCCTGTCTTTTTAATGACCTTTTTGCTTTCTTTATGTAATGTCCTTTATGTTATCCCACAATGCATCTGATCTTCAGTCACTAGTATTCAGAGCATTGAATCTATTCTTGAAATGGTCTCTAAATTCAGGTGGGATATACTCAGGGCCATACTTTGGCTCTCTTGAGCGTGTTTTAATTTTCTTCAGCTTCAACTCAGACTGGCATGAGAGCAATTAATGCTCTGTTCTGCATACAGCCCAGCCTTGTTCTGACTGATGATACTGATCTTCTCCATTGTCTTTTTCCACAAATGTAGTCCATTTGATTTCTGTGCATTCCATCTGGCAGAGCCCATGTGTATTGTCAACATTTCTGCTGTTGACAGAGGTATTTCCAATGACTAGGTCATTGGTCTTTAAAAATTGCAGCATTCAATCTCTGATGTTTCTGTCACCAGCGCTGTGTTTTCTAACCACGGCTCCTTCTTTGTTGCCACCCTTCACATTGCAGTCACCAGTAATTATCAGTGCATCTTGAGTGCATGTTTGATCTATTTCAGATGCAGAAGTTAATAGAAATCTTGAGTTTCTTCATCTTTGGCCTCAGTGGTTGGTGCATAAATTTGAATATTGTCCTATTAACTAGTCTTCCTTGTAGGCATATGGATATTATCCTATCACAGACACATTGTAATCCAGGATCCATCTCGAAATGTTCTTTTTGATGATGAATGTGACGCCATTCCTCTTTAATTTGTCATTTCTGGCACAGTAGACCATTTGATTGTCCAAATCAAAACAGCCAGTATCAGTCCATTTCTGCTCACTAATTCCTAGGATATCAATCTTTATGCATTCCAGTTCATTTTTGCTGACTTCCAATTTTCCTAGATTCATACTTTGTACATTCCACATTCCTGTTGTTACTGAAGTCATACCACATCAGCAAACGTAGGTCCCACAAGCTTCACTCCATCTATGTCATTGAGGTCGGCTCTGCCTTGAGGAGGCAGCTCTTCCCCAGTTGTATCTTGAGTGCCTTCTAACCTGAGAGGCTCATCTTCCGGCACTGTATCAGACAGTATTCCACTGCTGTTTGTAAGGTTTTCACTGGCCAGTTTTCTCAGAAGTCGGTCTCCAGGCCCACCCTTCCTAGTCTGCCTCAGTTTGGAAGCGCTGCTGAAGCCTGTCCGCCCCGGGCCACGCTGCTGGCGCGTGAGGTACCAGTGGCACAGCCTCCACCACCACAGCAGCACGGCCTGAGCTGGGCTCTTGGAAGTCTTTGCAAGGCCTTAGGCACCACAGCTGGGAATTGTGCTGATCAAGAGCTGATTGGTCAAAGCTTGCAGGTGACAGCCCTAGGAGCCCTGGTCCTGTGTCCCATCCAGGCCATGTGACTCCCCATGGTTATCAGGCAGGTGGACACACTGACATACACACGGAATTTCATAGAGATACTTGGTAGAAATACGGTAGGGTGAACACTGCTTACTCTCACTCTGGGATTCTGAAATATTTAAGGGACTAGCAGTTAACATACAGAAGATCGGCCTGGTCTTTAAAATGATGTGCATTATGGTCCATAACAGAAAGAGAACGAGCCTTTCAAATTCCAAATTCTAGATTTAAGTCGCTCTTTGACCCCCATTTAATTATATGACGTCAACAATTTATTTAAATTCTTTTAGCCTTTCAGCTGTACTGACCCAAGTGGCCAAAAGTTGGCAGTCAAGTCCACCAGAGGCGCGTTGGAAGACAGGCTTGACGGTCTGCTTCCAGAAGACCACGGCTGCC
>NW_006921899.1:2563226-2577753 GCF_000298275.1 Orycteropus afer afer | reverse complement strand
AAGCACAGAGCTCAGCATGTTGTGAGTTCTCAGTGAATGGAAGCTCAGATCTATTGGATATGTGGTGCGGTATTTCTTCACGTTCAAGGTTAGGTCACTGCTGATGACATGTGAACCTTTTCCAGTAGCTTTTACGGTCATTAAGAGCAAAGATCTGTCAAGAAATCAGCAAACAGTACCCTCGGTGACGAAAACTTGGGTTGGAGCTAGTCTGACCTTGTGCTTGCAATGTCATTATGTATGCAGTTCTGGTTTTAGCTTTTACTTGTTTTATTTGGGATATCATTTTAATTCTGTTAACATTTAAGGTTCCAAATTTTGCAGATTCCCATAAAACCAAGCCAAACCCACTGCCATCTAGTTGATTCTGGCTCATCGTGACCCTGTATGACAGAGTAGAACTGCCCCATGGTATTCCCAAGGCTGGACATCTTTTTGGAAGCAGACTGCCTCATCTTTCTCCCGTGGTAGAACTGGTAGATTTAAACCGCTGACCTTCTGGTTAGCAGCCCAATGCTTTAACGGCACCCCCAGAGCTGCTCAAGGAACTAGTAAATAAATGGACTTGTAGGTGTGGACTAGTAAAATTCAAAGGAAACATCAACAGGATACACTGTAATATTTGACTGAAGTATTAACTCCCCTCTTTATACTGTGGAAATGATTTTTCTTTGCTCTCACAGCTTTGAAGAGCCCAGCGGTGTTCCACGAACAGATAAAAAGCTTGGAACGAGCCAGGGTAAGAAATTTCCATTTAAAATACTCTCCTCCTTGCTTCCCTCCTTCTCTCTGAAGTCCCTGTGTCCAGAAAGCAGCCATGTCCCCAAATATACCAGTAGAGCAAAAAGAGTGTATTCTCAGGATGCATGGTGTGTAGAGTAATACGTTCTGGGCAGTTCTGTCTTGGAATTTTGTAGAAGTGCATGACATTCAAATTCTCATCTTGAAAGCCAGGAACTAGTTTTTGTACATAAAGGACAAACCACACATTGCTACCTTCTTGCTAGCACTTCAGGGCTGTAGTAAGGGGATCATTCTGCCATTTGTCACCCTGGAGAGGGACTTTCCAAGTGATGTCCTGCCTACACATCCTGAAGTGGCTGCCCCGCTGGGCTTTGGTTACCTGTACGCCACAGAGTGGGGTACACGAAAGATGGTTGCTGCACTGGACTGTGCTTTATTCTTTGCACTGTAGGTCCACTGTAGCTACACACCGGATTGTGCTTACTGTATTCCTTTAAAAGGGCCATTACACATCCTCGTTCTTCCTGTTTTGTCTATTTGTTTGAGGGAAAACTTACATTATGCAGTACGGAAATAAGCATGTCTCAGAAATTCCTTACAGTGGCATGCAGAATTTCCCCTGCAATCTAGTAATGATCTGTTAGAGTCTCGTAAAATGTAAAATCCATGTCAAAGCCCTATGGTTAGAGCTGAGTATAGTTCTGATTTGAAAAACATGATCAAGAATGGGAGCTCATCAAAGAAAATATGTTAGGATTTTTAGGAAATTCTTGATCATCTGAGTGGGTTTTGACTTGACCTAAAGTGTATGTTTTAATGATTTTAGATACTCAGATCATCCAAATCCTACCTCTTTTCAGAAATCATCTTTAAAATCATCCCATGACTTTGCCACGTTTTAAAATATGTCCGCAGAGTCCTGACTCTGCACCAACATACAGTTCAGGTGCTGCTGTTTCGATCACGTGTCAGACACTAGTTTCTCTAAGCACTGATATCTGAGTCATGACAAAAAGGGGACACAGTTTACTTAAATAGAGAACCCGGAGAAAATTTTTCAAATTACAATAAATCCTAAGGAATTCATGACGAGACATTTTCTTCTTTTTTAAGACCGAGAACTTTTTGAAGCACAAGATTCGGAGCCGCCCGGATCGTTCTGAACTTGTGAGGATGCACATCCTAGAAGGTAAAAGTTTCGTTTCTGCTGCTTTTGCTGCATTTTCTCAAGAAAAGAAGTGCGAATTCTGTCACTTCTGCTTATTCCCATTTTAATAACTTTTTACCCCACAGGCTGACATCCTCCAAATTGGATAGCAACGTGAAGACTCAAAGCTAAAATGTTATGTTAGATGCTTGGGGAAGGTTGATTCTCCACATAACACACTGATGGACTGACTCTTCCCCACCAGCTGCTGTCATAGCTCTCGCTGCCACTGCTGTGCTGGAAAAGCATTCTGGGTCCAGAGGACGCTTCATCAGTGAGGGATGTGTGCCCCTCTCGTTAAGGGTACATTTGCCACAAGTTCAACCCTAGAGTTCAGCTCCTGTTCCTTGTTATGGTCTGTCTAGGACATTGCCCACATGCAGCATTTTCTCTTTGTTCCACAGACCCATGATGGTCAGCTTGATCTGACCATTATTATAAACACCCCCCCTCCACCCACAAAGGGACCCTGGCAGCACAGTGGTTAATCACACGGCTGCTAAGTGGAAGGTCAGTGGTTTGAATCCCCCATCCGCTCTCTCGGAGAAAAGAGCTGTGACCTGCTGCCATTAGGATTTCAGTCCAGGACACCCTGTGGGGCAGCTCCCCTCTGTCCTAATAGGGTCACTGTGAGTCGAAACTGACTCGGGCACTCGGCAACAGCAACAGCTCTACCCACCAAAGTTGTCTTTATGATGTAGCCTTACCGCTTAGGAGGCTGGTGGGGCCAGTTCCATTCCATTTGTGGTAGAACACGAGGTTCAGGCTCTGATGTTCTCCTCTCTAAAGACACAGCAGCCTTGAAAGCTGGTGCTGCCGCCGTGAGCTGCCAAGTTCCAGCGAGAAGATACAGGAAGAATCTGAAACTTCTCAAATACTTATAGGCAATAATCATGTAGAAAGATGAGAAGTTTTTCTCTCTGGGTCTAAGAATGGAATGAGGATTGAAATGAGGTTGATGTTAGAAATACAAAGTGTTTGATTGTACCTCAAGCATCACATAACATCCTAAAGGTCAGACATGTCCAAACACAGAATCTTCAAGAGGCGACATGGTCAGTATTAGTAGAGGTAACCATCCATTGACCAGCGTGCTGGGTACCAGAAAACAAAACAGTGAGCACGACAGGTGGGTGCCTGCCCTCACAGGGTTTACATTCGAGAGACAGAGATAGATAGATAATAAACAGGCAAGACAAATGAATGACAGGTTGTGTGGAGGGCTCTGTAGGAAATGAACAGGTTTCTGGGACATGCAGTAGGCACAGGCTGGCACCACGGTCAAGGTGTAAAGAAGGTTCAGGTATGAAATTAGGCTCCACAACCCTTAGGGGCTCTTTTAATCCAAAGAATCCAAGGTTGTGTGACTCTCCTCATCATTCCAGGGGTGGGGAAGAGAGGCAGGTGCCTGTCCCCACCCTGAGATGCGTTCTTAGGTCCAAAGGACTTAAAAAGCTTTTCCAGAACAGCACTGGTCTGGTAGAAGCAACCACCACCTGTCAGGGATCAGTGACTCTTCCGAGAAGCGAGTTGACTGGTAAGTAACTGGGTAATTGGCTCCTCCTGTGCCTGATGATACCTTGGCTTGTAAGGGGCATTTTTGTAGGAGCAATGCTGGCCCTCTCAACTTGCCTTCTAACAAACAGGCTTTCTTAGTATAAGTAAAGCTGAGGCAAATATGTTTAACCAGACATCAAGTGGAATCATACTTGCCTTTTTTACAAAAAGTCCACCCCACATTTAAAGACCCATCAGTACATGTAAATGAACCATAAGTGAAGTTTTTAGGACATCTTTTCTCAAAGTAGCATTTTTCAAGGAAGAAAGAATGTGCCATCTGCAATTTTAAGAATACCTTGAAACCACCCCCAGCTCTGCTTGAACGCTAACCCAATTTTAATTGGAGGAGATAGTTGGCAGGCAAAGTCTAAATTATGTTCTGAAGTTCGGCGGCTGAAATCCAGCCCCAGTCTCGTAGAGATGAGGAGGTAATAAGACTAGGAGCAGAAACGTGCCAAAATGCTAGGCTCTAATTATTTTCTTCTGTAGTATTTTCTTTCCAATATTCCTGCTGTCGTTTGTATGGAGTTAATGGGGGAAGGAAGAAAGGCTGTCCTTCCTGGATCTTAACAAGACGCAATGCCATCGAGTCGATTCCGACGCATAGCGACCCCACAGGGCAGGGTAGAACTGCCCTCTGCAGTTTCCAAGGCTGCGCATCTTTTTGGAAGCAGACTGCCTCGTTTTCTTCCATGGGGTGGCTGGTCATTTCAAACTGCTGGCCTTTAGGCTAGCAGCCCACTGTTGTAGCCACAATGCGACCACCAAAGCTCCTTGATGTTAACAAAGCCATTTAAAAGTCGCCCCAAGAGAGATTTGGATAATCTGATTCTCCTCACCTGTCATCCCCCTGTGTGGTTAGAACAGGCTGCTAACAGGAATCCGAAAGGCAGGCAGCCTGTGCCCAGCGGTAAAGCTCAGAGGCAGGAAAGGATAGCAAAGGATGCATGGAGATGGTAAGCACAGGAGAAAGTGGCAAGAGGCCTGTTGTTACTTTGTGGGGGTTGCAGCCAGTGTCACACATCAAAATGTGTCTGAGTTGTTGAGTGCAAACCACTACTCTGTAAACTTTCACCCAAATCACAACACAGAGTTTAAAAAAAACTAGCATGATAGCCAGACTGGGGCCACAGTTGTTTCCACAGGAAAATTACGGCAGCACATGGCACACATTTTAATGTACAGAGTAGAAGTGTGCATTTATTTCCCACAGAGGAGTCGGGCCTTCTGTGGATGGGGTCAGTGGATGGAGTTTATGGCATCTTCGTTGCGTAAACCATAGTCATTGTGCATGATCTGTAATGTCCGCTTATGACAGAGAAAAATGTAAAGACACTTGAAAAGCAGTCTGACTTCTAAGATCTTAGATTTGCCATCTTTTTCCCAGATCTCTTACAGCTGCCCTACTCTAATTTGACAGCAGATTTTTTTTATTAGTTTTTACAAAACATTTATCTTAAGTTTCCAAGAAATAATTTCACTTTTGAAATTTATCATTTTCCCTTCATTGCATTTAGTTAAAGCATGCAAGGACAGTGGCATTTACAACAGCTAGGAACTATTTTGAGGACAGTGGGAGTTGACTCTTGGGAAGCATGTAGCTCAGCTTGTGGAGAGGGGCACACACAGGTGTGCTGGAGAGTAGCTTGTGGCCATGAGCCTTCAGGGTGCCTTGGCTTCAGCCGAGACAGTTTACCTCAAGAATGGAGAGTATCAGGTCATGCTAAGATTACTTAACAGCAAGTTCCTCAAGAGAGCTACTATGTAACTTGCAAGGCAAGCAGTTTACAAACCGGAATGTTGCCTTGACACCATTGATTTTCTTCACTCTTCTTTGCCACAGACAGGGAGAGACCAGTTGTTGTCCCCTAGATGGCCACTCACAAATTTTTAAGACCTTGGTCACTACTCACCAAAGTAGCGTTGTCTGTGTGGACTGTTAGACTAGTTGAACTGAGCATCTCCTGAGGCTGTTACTCTGAGCCCCCATGCCCACTGACTCATTCCCTCAGGTATTCTGTTACGGCTAAGTTTTGCCCCTTGTGTGTTCTGCTGTATTCATGGGTGTATTAGCAGCACCTTTAATACGAAGCAGGAAATACCCTCTGTCAAACTTAATATATTCATGGCTGTAGTCCCATTCCCTTCCTGTCCCTGTTCAGTGTGACTGTCTGTTCATGTATCCATGAGTTATTGTTGTTGTTACTGCGGTTGCAGGGTTGTGTGTGTACAGACTCACCTTGTGGCCTTTAACGCTTGTGCTGCTCCCAGGACCTTCTGTCTTAATCGTTCTGTGCTGACCTCCCTCTTCCTGTGTATTGCCTTCACCCAGGAGGCTATGTACCTGCCCTTCAGTTAGTGAATTATTCTCCCTTCTCCTCCCACTCTTAGTAACCTTCGAATAATGATTCTTTCTGTGTATAAACCTTTTCCTCACTCTTTACAGTAGTAGTCTCATACAATTTTTGTCGTTTTGTCATTGTCTAATTTCACTCAGCATAATGTCCTCTAGGTTCATCCATGTTATTTAGGTGTTTCATAGATTCATCATTATTTTTTAACATTGCATAGTATTCCATTGTGTGTATGTACCATAACTTATTTATACATTCATCTGTTGATGAGCACTTAGGTTGTTTCCATCTTTTTGCTATTGTGAACAGTGCTGTGATGAACATGGGTGTGCTTCTATCTGTTCATGCCACAGCTCTTGTTCTAAGATATATACCTAGCAGTGAGACTGCTGGCTCACGTGGCACTTATATTTCCAACTTTTTAAGGAAACGCCATTACTATTTTCCAGAGTGGTTGTGCCATTTTACAGTCCCACCAGCAGTGTATGAGGATTCTAGTCTCTTTGCACCATTGCTAGCATTTGTTGTTTTCTGGTTTTGTGAACTTTGCTGTTAATACTGGGGTGAAGTGGTATCTCCTTGCTTTGATTTGCAGCTGTCTTGTGGCCAGTGCCACCACTCATCTGTTATAGCAGAGACCAGAGGAGTCGTGGGATGACCTCAAGGACGTAAGCCACGAGGAAAGCAAAAGGTCGTTAAAGAGACAGGAAAGGAAGACAAGACCAAAATGGGTGTGAGAAGACACTCTGAAACCTGCTCTTGAACACAGGATAGCTGAAGCGGATGGAAGAAATGATGAGCTAAAAGATAGGAACAGAAGATTTCTTAAAGGGCAGCTCGAGAAGACAGAGTAAAGTATTAAAATGAAATGTGCAGTGACCTGGAGTTAGAAAACGAAAAGGGAAGGACATGCTTGGCATTTTCTCAAGCTGAAAGAACTGGAGAAAAAATTCAAGCCTTGAGTTGCAATACTGAAGGATTCTATGGGCAAGATATTGAACAATAGAGGAAGCATCAAAAGAAGATGGAAGGAATACATAGTCACTATATCAGAAAGGGGAGCTCTGGTAGCATAGTGCCTAAGGCACTTGACTGCTAACCAGAAGGCTGATGGTTCAAACACACCAGCCACTCCTTGGAAGGAAGGTTGGGCAGTCTACTTCCATAGTACTAGCGCCTCAGAAGCCCAAGGAGGGGTCTCTATGAGTCGGGTCCGACTCGACGGCACATAACAACCACAATATCAAAAAGAATTGGTTGATGTTCAGCCATTTCAGGAGGTAGCAGTGTGATCAAGAACCAGTGGTATTAAAGGAACAAGTCCAAATTGCACTGAGGGAATTGGCAAAAAAAAAAAAAAACAAGGCTCAAGGAATCGACAGAATACCGACTGAGATGTTTCAACAAACAGATGCAACACTAGAAGCACTCATTCGTATATGACAAGAAATTTGGAAGACAGCTGTTGGGCCGACCAAGTGGAAGAGATCCAAATCTGTGCCCATTCCAAACAAAGGTGAACAAACAGAATGTGGAAATTATTGAACAATATCATTAATGTCACATGCAAGTAAAATTTTGCTGTAAATGATTGAAATGGTTGCAGCAGTACATCGACAGGGAACTGCCAGAAATTCAAGCTGGAGTCGGAAGAAGATGTGGAACGAGGGATATCATTGCAGATGTCAGATGGATCTTGGCTAAAAGCAGAGAACACCAGAAAGGTGTTTACCTGTGTTTTGTTGACTATGCAAAAGCATTTGACTGGGGGATCATAATACATTGTGGTTAACATTGCAAAGAAAGGTAATACCGGAACACTTAATTGTACTCATGAGGTACCTGTATGTAGAACAAGAGGCAGTTGTTCTAACAGAACAAGGGGATTCTGCATGATTTAAAACCGGGAAATGTGTGCATCAGGGGTGTATCCTTTTACCACACTTACTTAATCTGTTTGCTGAGCAAATAATCCAAGAAATTGGACTATATGAAGAAGAACGTGACATCAGGAGTGGAGAAGACTCATTAACAACCTGCAATATGCAGGTGACACAACCTTGCTGCTGAAAGCAAAGAAGATTTGAATTACTTACTGATGAAGAAAGACCACAGCCTTCGGTATGGATTACATCTCAACATAAAACGAAAATCCTCATAATTGGGCCAAGAAGCACCATCATGATAATGGAGAAAAGATGGAAGTTGTCAGGGATTTCATTTTACTCAGATCCACAGTCAACACCCATGGAGGCAGCAGTCATGAAATGAAATGCCCTATTGCATTGGGCAAATAGGCTGCAACAGACCTCTTTAAAGTGTTAAAGAGGAAAGCTGTCAGTTTGAAGACTAAGCTGTGCCTGCCCAAAGCCATGGCATTTTCAGTAGCCTCATGTGTATGTGAGAACTGGATAATGCCTTTAAAAAGACCACAAAAGACTTGATGCATTTGAGCTGTGGGGTTGGCGGAGAGTATTGAAAGTAACATGGACTGCTGGAAGAAGGAACAGATCTATCTCAGAGGAGCTTCAGCCCGAATGCGCCTAAGCAGGAATGGCCAGACTTCATCTCTCGTACTGTGGTCCCGTTGCCAGAGGGACCATTCCCTGGGGAAGAGTATCATGCTGGGTGAGGTGGAGAGGAACGCAAAAGGGGAAGACCCTCCACGAGATGGGTCGACACAGTGGCTGCAATGATGAGCTCAGGCGTAGCAAGGATTGTGAGGCTGGCGCAGGGCTGGGCACTGTTTGGTTCTGTTGTGTATCAGGTCACTGTGAGTTGACACTGACTTGACAGTGGCTGACAACAGCAGTAAATGCCTGACAATCACGAGCATTTCTTCACGAGCTTGTTAGCCCCCTGAATGTCGTCTTTGGTGAATTGTCTGTTCATATCTTCTGCCCTTTTTTAATTGGAATGTTTGTCTCTTTGTTGTTGAGGTGTGAAGTTGTCTGCAAATTTTAGAGATTAGTCCCTTATCTGATGTTACTGCCAAAATTTTTCACCCAGTCTGTAGGTTCTTGTTTCATCTGTTTGAAAAGACTTTTGATGCACATAAATGTTTGATTTTTCTGGTGGTCCCAGTCGTGTAGTTTTGTCTTGTGTTGTTGGTGCATTTTCAGTTATTTCTGTTTGTGTATTTATGCCATGTATAAGGGCCCCAAGTTGGCTCCTTTGTTTCCTTTGATGATCTTTATAGTTTTAGGGTATATATATATATATATATATAGTCTTTGATCCGTCTTGAGTTAGTTTTTGTACCTGGTAACAGAGATGGATCCTGTTTCATTTTTCTGCAAATGGATGTCCAGTTTTGCCAGTGCTGTTTGTTAAAGAAACTATCTATTCCCCATTTAATGGCTTTTGGCCCATTGTCAAAGAACAGCTGTCCACAGGTGGATGGATTTACTTCTGGGTTCTCAGTCCTGTTCCCCTGGTCTATGTGCCTGTCATTGTACCAGTCCCAGGCTGTTTTGACTGCTATGGCTGTACAGAAGGTTTGGAGATCAGGGAGTGTTGCGAGGCCTCCTACTTTGTTGATTTTCTTGAGTAGTGGTAAGCAAATGACTTAATGCTACTCTGTGACCAGCACTCTGTAATTGAATGTTCCTAACAGACACAGGTTGATTTATTCAGAAATAAATCCAAATACTTAGTTATGGTGATCAGTTGTGAAATGCATAGGGCTCAAGCCAAGAATGGAAGTTAAAGCTCTTCCCATTGACCTTGCAGAGAAGCTTGTAGCTGTGGTACAGTGTCTCCCTCCTGGGAACTGACTTTCCCGTGAAGCCAAATCGAAAGCTGTACACGCCTAGAACCAGGCATCCCATCTGTCGTGTTCATCAGTCATATCCCCAACACCTTTGACTTCCACCATAAGTGAACAACAGCAGTACCCTGTTTGGGCCTAACTTCTGGATAATTAAATCTGTGGGTTTCCACATTAAACAGGCAGTACAACTTCTCCATGACTAAAGATACAAATGCGTCTGGGGCATTCCTGAATAGTCATTTTGTCCTTCCATAAATATGTTGAGAATACATGAATATCTTAAATTATTTGGCCTGAGATAACAATAAGGAATAGAAATAGTAACTCAAGTAATGGTTAACATTCTGTTTCCTTTTGTAGAAACATTTGCAGAGCCATCCTTGCAGGCTACTCAGATGAAGTTGAAAAGAGCGCGACTGGCCGATGATCTGAACGAAAAGATTGCTCAGAGACCTGGTCCCATGGAGCTGGTGGAGAAGAACATCCTTCCTGTAGACTCCAGCGTGAAGGAAGCAATTATAGGCAAGACTCTAAATATTTACTGTTTTCTGTGAGAAAGAGAAGTTGGACTTGGGAAATTTAGACAACACAAATTAATGAAATGTAAAGTGAGCATTGATCATGAATATTCTTTTCTGGGTTAATCAGAAACTGATGAACGTTGGCAACAGTTCTCACTGTTACTATTGTTATTGTTGCTAGGCCATTACATGTTGCAAGCTTAGCCTAGGTTATCTTCATTAACACAGAGATGCCCCTAGTTGTATTTGAAGCTTAAGTCTTATGCTGTGATTTCAGTATTATATTTTCTAAGTTACTGTACTGCTTAGTTTTTGTTTAATATTTTCATAAACTTTTCGTTGCTTTGTTTCTGTCTACTTTTAGGAAAGATAATGAAACGTGGCATGCTCAGTGTTAGTTCAGGAAGGTGAACAGCAGATGAGTGGCACTGGGAGTGGTAATACTGTCCACTTTGTCATGGTCTTATCAGACTTTATCTCTGATGTCTGTTTCTCTTCCTGATCTCTTTTTTTTTTCCTGGTATAAACTTTAGCAAGAAAAAAAATGTGCCAAGGATATTGCTATTTATTTAGCAAGCAATTTTGAAAACTTATTATCCTAATTTGAAAACTAATAGTTTTTGTTACTCATGGGAACTTGATATTTTGCATTCACCTGAATTTAAATCTTAGATGATTTGTATTCGGTATTGATTCCATTCAGTCCCAAAGAGATGGGCTTCATAAGGTAACATGTCATTATGGCTCGGCTGGTCCCTGAGGTGGAAATTTAGCAACAGATACCTCATGACCCAGCCATAAAAAATACTTTAAACACAGACACACAGACAGAGGGTAACCCATCATGGTCCAGTTTCCTGATTGCCTCAAAATGCTTTTTAACAGTTGGGCTCTGAATCAGGATCCAAACATGGCCCACATACTATCTTTGATTGATACGTCTCTTGAGTCTTACTACTCCTTGCTGTTTGTTTGTTGACGAAACAGATTTCTTTTGTCCTCTGGCGTTTCCACGTTCTGGATTTTACTGGTGGCATTTGGATCCTTGTTTGTCATTGAAATGTCCCTCTGTCTGCTGGCACTTCTATGACTCGTAGTTGGATCCAGAGGCTTCAGCTAATTCAAGTTTAATCTTTTGTTATTTTTAAAGAATACATCTTAGCGGTAGTGTGTTTTTCCATTGACAGGTACATAATGTTCAGTGGCACGTTGGGTTTTTTAAAACCAGCTTCATAAGTTCTCAGAGAAGGCATTGTGTTTGCCATTCATCTTGTGCTTGGTGTGTGCCCAGGCCAACACAGATGAGGAGTCATTTCTTCCACAGGCGTTGGAAAAGAGGACTATCCGCCGACTCAGGGTGACTTCTCATTTGATGAAGATAGCAGTGACGCTCTGTCTCCAGACCAGCCAGCCAGCCAGGAGTCACATGGCTCAGCCGCGTCCCCGAGCGAGCCGAAAGTTAGTGAATCGCCATCTCCTGTGACTACAAACACTCCAGCCCAGGTATGTGCTTTCTGATTTTCTCCCCAAATAAGGATGGTGCCTTCATTTCTCTAAATCAGTGTAATTCGTTTTCCACCAGGAAAACAATTCTGAACGTGCTGAAAAATAGAAAGCTTTTTCACCTCTAATTCGGCCACTATTACCATTTTTTAATGTCTCTCACACATTACTGGTCTTCTACGTACACGTTTTTATTTTACACAGGGTTTATAAGTTGCTTTTTTAAGATTTTTCATACAAGTTCTTTTTTATTAAGATGTAATTCACATATCATAAAATTCATCCTTTTAAAGGTTACCATTCAGTTTTTTAGTGAGCCATCACCACCTCATTCCAGGACATTGTCATTAACCAGAAGAAACCTGATGCCTTAGCAGTCACGCCTCATTTTCCCCCGGCATCCAGCCACGTTGTTGTCAGGTGCCATCAGTTGGTCCCAGCTCAGTCTGTCTCATTGAGGGCCTGCCTCTTTTTCATTGCCCCTCTCCTCTACCAGCCATGCTACTTGCTAGGTGCCAGCGAGTCAGTGTGACTCTCGTGACACTCTGTGCAACAAAACGAAACAGCGCCTGGTCCTGCCTCAGCCTCATCATCGTTGCTGTTTCGGTCACTGTGTCCATCCGTCTGGCTGCGGGTCTTCCCCTTTTTTGCTGACCCTCCCCATCACCAAACATGGTAACCTCTCCAGGGCCTGGTGCCCCTGGGAACATGACCAGAGACACGAAGTCTCACCGTCCTTCCTTCTGAGAGGCATCCCAGCTATACTTTCCGAGACAGACTTCTTTGTTCCTCTGTCGGTACCTGTTGTATTCAGTATTCTTCACCAGCACCGTAATTCACATGCATCTGGTCTTCTACGGTCTTCCTTATTCATTGTCCAGGTTTCACTTGCATATGAAGCTATTGAAAATACTGTGGCTTTGGTCAGGTGCTAGGAGCCTCTGGTGCCATAGTGGGTAAGACGTTTTGGCTCCTAACCAGGTCAGCAGTTCAAACCCACCAGCTGCTCTGTGGGAGGAAGATGATGCAGTCTACTTCCATAAAGATACACAGCCTTGGGAACCCACTGGGGGTGGCTGTGACTCAGAAGCAGCTCAATAGCAGTGGGTTTTGGTCAGATGCACTGTAGTCTTCCAAGTGATGACATTCCTTTTTAACATGCGAAAGAGGTCTCTTGCAGCAGATTTGCCCAGTGCAGTATGTCTTTTGATTTCTCAGCTGCTGATTCTGGGGGCATTGATTGTGGAGCCAAGTAAAAGGAATTCCTTGACAGCTTCAGCATTTTCTCCGTTTATCAGTTGTTTACTGATCCAGTTGTAAGGATTTTTGTTTTCTTTATGTTGAGATGTAATCCATACTTCTGAAGGCTGTAGTCCTTGATCTTCATCAGTAAGTGCTTCAAATCCTCTTTACTTTCAGCAAGTGAGGCTGTATCATCTGTATAGCATAGTTTGTTAATGAGTCTTCTCCAATCCCGATGTCATGTTCTTCTTCATATAGTCCAGCTCCCTGGATTACTTGCTCTGCATACAGATTGAGTAAGTATGGTGAAAGGATACAATCCTGATGCACACATTTCTTGATTTTAAACCACATAATATCCCCTTGTTCTGTTTGAATGACTTTCTGTTGGTCTCTGTACAGGTCCATGAGCACAGTTGAATGTTCTGGAATTCCCATTCTTCAGAATATTATCCATAATTTGTAATGATCCACACATTCCAATGCATTTACATTGTCAATAAAACACAGGTAAACATCTTTCTGGTATTCTCTCCTTTCAGTCATGATCCATCTGACATCAGTAATCATGTACCTCATTCCATATCCTCTAATGAATCCAGTTTTAATTCCTGGAAGTTCCCTGTTGATGTTCTGCTGCAACCATTTTTTAATTATCTTCAGCAAAATTTTACTTGCATGCGATATTAATGATATTGTTCGATAGTTTCCACGATCTTTTGGATCACCTTTCTTTGGATCTCTTCCAGTTGGTTTTCCAGGTAGCTGTCTTCTAAATTTCTTAGGACAGATGAGTGAACACTTGCAGTGTTGCATCTGTTTGTTGAAACATCTCAATGGGTATTACATCAGTTACTGGAGCCTCGTTTTTCACCAGTGCTGTTCTATGGGTACATCACATTTTGTTTATCTATTTATCAGTTGGTAGACACTTGGGCTGTTTCTTCTTTTTCAGCTTTTATCAGTAATGGTTCTGTAAACATCTGTATGAGTTCTTGTGTAGACATAATGTTTTTAGAATTCTTGAGTGTATGACTGGCAGTGGAATTGCTGGATCATTTGGGAACTCACATGTAGCTTGCTTGTAATCATCATGAGTTGTGGTATCGGCAAAGAATATTGAATGTAACCATGGACAGCTAGAAGAACAAATCTGTTTTGGAAGTGGTACAGCCAGAATGCTCCTCAGAAGCAAGAATGGCCAGACTTCATCTCTTGTACTTTGGTCCTGTTGTCAGAAGGGACCAGTCCCTGGAGAAACACATCATGCTTGGTAAAGAAGAGGGTTAGAGAAAAAGGAGAAGACCCTCAATGAGATGGACTGACACAGTGGCTGCAAGTGTAGGTTCAAGCACAGCAGCAGTTGTAAGGATGGTGCAGAACCAGGCAGTGTTTCATTTTGTTTTCCGTACAGTTGCTGTGAATCAGAATGAACTCAATGGCACCTAACAACAAAAACAACTAATAATCAAATACAGTATATGTTAATATATACAAAAAAAAACACCAAACTCATTGCCGTTGAGTCAGATCCAACCCATAGCGACCCCTCCTTGGGTTTCTGAGGTGATATCACTACAGAAGTAGATTGCCCAGTCTTCCTTTTGAGGAGTGGCTGGTGGGT
>NW_006921899.1:2531300-2548633 GCF_000298275.1 Orycteropus afer afer | reverse complement strand
CTGGACAGTGAGTAAGGAAGACCGAAGAAGAGTTGATGCTTTTGAGCTGTGGTGTTGGCGAAGAACGCTGAGAGTACCATGGTCTGCTAAAAGAACTAACAAATCTGTCCTGGAAGAAGTGCAGCCAGAATGCTCCTTGGAAACGAGAATGGCCAGGCTTCGTCTCACCTACTTTGGTCGTGTTGTCAGAAGGGACCATTCCGTGGGGAGGGCTATCATACTTGGTGAAGTGGAGGGTCAGCGAAAAATGGGTAGGTCCTCAACGAGATGGATTGACACAGTGGCTGCAACAACGGGCTCAGGTACAGCAAGGATCGTGGGCTGCAGTGTTTCATTCTGCTGTACATAGGGTCACTAGGAGTCGGAGACACCTCGACGGCACCTAACAACAAGAATATTCTATTATTATTATTATAGCCTATTAAAATCAATAGTAGCTTTTCTTGTCATAAATATATATCCGTTTCACTTTAAATGGCTACATGGTATTCAGTTGGACTGATACACTGTATGTTTTTTAACCAGAAGTTTCCTATTGTTGGTCGTCTAGATTTGCTTCCTATTTTTCAGTGTTATACATATGTTTTTATACTAGCCACTACTCTGGTGGCATAGTGCCTAAGGCATTTGCCTGCTAACCAGAAGGCTGGCAGTTCAAACCCACCAGCCACTCCTTGGAAGAAAGATTGGGCAATCTGCTTCTGTAGTGAAAGTGCCTCGGAAACCCAGGGAGAAGTCACTATGAAGTCAGAACCGACTCAACAGCAGTGAGTTTCGTTTTATATAGATATACATATATATGTTAAATCAGTGCTTATCTGATGATTCCTTTCGATAAATTATCAGATACTGGAATGGACTTGTTGGGTAAAAGCTAGGCACTTTGTTAAGAGCCTTCCAGAAAAGTGATACAAATTTCCACATTCAGTCTTTAGCACAAGTAAGTAATGCCATTGGTTTCAACTTTGCCCACTGCTTGGAAATTTGACTGGCTCTTTGATGACTGGTGAGATCATCCGATACTTAGTAAGCATCTGTTACACGTTATATTAGGTTAGAAACTGGGGACCCACTGGGTGCCAGGGCATATGATCAATATATTTGTGATGATTGCACTAGAAACTTGCAGTTCTTATTTTATAATGGATGTTCTTGCTCTTGGTCTCTTATGCTGTATATATAACTTCCACTAGCTTGCTGTTTTTCATCTCTTCTTAAGGCATTTTTGCTATTAGTCAAAACTACTGAACTGCTTAATGGGTGTGGTCCAGTTCAGCAGAGAATTTTTTCTGAAAGCACAGCATCATATAATTTTTCACTTGGAAAGGAATTTAGCAATTGTCTGCTTATCCTGACACAGGAGGAGACCGTGGGCCCAGGAGACATGGAAGTTTAGGATTGGAAAACATTTGCATGCTTTCTTACTGCATTCTTTCTCATTTGTGGGTGCTTGTTAGGAACCATGTCTTTCAACATGAGGGTCATCGCTGCGAGTATTGCCTTGATTTGAAACTTACCACTTTATTATATAGTTGTTGTAAAAGTGAGCCTGCCGGCCAGGACTTTAACTCTCACAGGACCAGAGCTATTTTATTGGAGGGGTGGCGGGGGGCGGGCTTGTCTTTAGCATCCAGCACAGGGCCAGGTACAGAAAGGGTGCTGGACCAGTGCTGAGTCGAATGAAGCATCACGAGCAAAGAGGTGCAGAATGTTTGTACAAGCAGTGCTGGTGTTCACCTTCCATTTGAGGGTAGGGTCCCTCCAGCTGAGACTCATGGGAGGTACTGTGGGTGGAGCTAGTGTGGGCGGAGCTAGTGTGGGCGGCTCGCTTCACATTCCCCTGGCAACATTTACTGTCAGCCAGGGTGAGGGTGATTCTGGCCCCTCAGCTTGGCTGGGCTCTGGCGGAGAGGAAGAATGAGGGTCAGTGACCAACCAGCCCACGATCTGAGCAGAGAGCGAGGGAGACCAACCCCTGGTGTGTTCTCACACATTTGCTGCACCCTGGTTTTGAGCTTTAAAAATAGGGCTAAAAAGAATGTGAAGTATGCGAGTAAATACCATTAAAATAACAGCGCTACTTATCCATTCTGGTTGGTTGGTCTCTGCTTCTATCTGAATGAGTCAGGATAGCAGATAGCGTTAGCATGGCTGGAGCTTTGCAGCAGTGAAGCAGGAGTTTGGTCACCTCAGCCACCTACCTGCTCATGGCTTCGTGACAGACCCACCTGCAGAGATGTTATCCTCCTCCTTTTCCCTGTATTGCTTGTATTGTTATGTTTTCGTTTTTATTGGTGTTAAACAGAGGCTGTCCCACCCTATGAATTGACGTTCCAGAATGCCTCGAAGGAAAGTAGGAACAACCATATTTCTTGAAGAGTAAATATGGTCCGTCTGTGGCTGGTGCCACCCACACAAACCTTCAGGTCATTTCTGAACCTCGCCATTGGTTTTCAGACCTGTCGGTATTGTTGCAGCCCCAGTTCTGCCTGCGCGTGCAGCGCATTAACAGGCCGCCTCTTCTCTGCCAAGGGAGCCCTGGTGACACAGTGGTTACGCGCTCAGCTGCTGACCGAAAGTTTGGCAGTTCAAACCCACCAGCCGCTCCCCAGGTAAAAGATACCACAGTAAAAGATGACAGCCTTGGAAACCCTGTGGGGCAGTTCTGTCCTGTGCTGTAGGGTGGCTGGGAGGTGGCAACAGGTTCGGTTTCAGGTTTCTCCTCTGTTAACGACAAAGCCCACTTCAGAAAATGTTTTAAAACCAACAGCCCTCTCTGTACATTCAATAACCGCCTAGAGTCAGATGGGCTTCCCTGTAGGTTCACCTGTTAGGTAATTTCCGTACCGTTTACCTTGAGGCCTCTTTCCAGCATGTGTCCTTGGTGAAATTCCATGTGTTCAGTGTTCTGGCGCTTCCCAGGAAGGCCTTTGACAAAGATTCTTGTCCACTCCATTTTGCTCGAGCCGTTAAAGCACCAGCTCCCTGCGCTCTGTGCGGTCTCGACGGTGAAGGTGCCGCGGAGGCAGCACCAGCAGTTCCACAGGTGTTAAGCATGTTGTAAGTTTTTGCTTTTGGTTTTGGAACCGACTATGACAGGCAGTTTCGTAACTTCTGTGAAGTCTTTGAGACTGTTCTGTCATCTCAAAGTGACAGGTTGTGTTTTGGCAAATTGCATAGTTAAATTATTTTCAGTGTTACCCATTTTATACAGTTTGGCCAGACAGCTCAGTCATGTAAAATACAACTGTCTACCTAAATGTGATTCCTTTTGCACTTGTCCTCAAAGGGAACGTAGCTTACAGCACTGCTTCTCATCAGACGGCCAGCTTCTTGAGGGCAGGGAAGGCCCTCGGGTACCTCAGTAACCTCCTGCCAGTGCACTGGACCCAGCCCACGGCTCGCTCTTGCTGAGTGAGTGAAAAACCCCGGAAGATGAAAACTGTCTGCCATTGGGTTTCTCCTGCTTTAGAATTCACATTGACCCAAAGGGTGGTCTAATCTATGCAATTAATGCAATCCCTTAAAGCGAAAATAATAAAAAGAGCAGTGTGAAATTCTTATATTTCAGGTGATCTTTGAGGTTCTAATTGTTAAAATGGAAAATTGGTCAAAGAGTTTGATGGTGAATTTTGTTATTATAGACCAGTGTTGTGTGTGTGTGTGTGTGTGGACTAATCTTCCTATAAAATACAGGACTGGGGTACAGTGACTGGGTGACATCAGGGTTCCAGAGGTGTCATTCTTGTTGTACGTAGGTAACAAAGGTGCACAGGCCACCTTCAGAGTAGGTCTGCCACAGACCACAGACTCACTTTTTTTCTTCATTGGAGCCAGGTTTTTTCATATGTTGATTACACATCATTTAATGCTGCACATTTAATCTTATGGTTTAAACACATTTTTCTAATTTTCCTTCTTTTTTTGTACTAAAGCTCACGGTCAACTTGGAATTTCTTCTAGGTTCTTTAAAAGTTGTAGTTACAGATAATTCGTTCAGAGAAAAGTAGACTCAGAATTTCCTTATGCCCTGCTTTACTTCTGAATGTTGTATGGCATACAGTCTCCTTAATTCTTTCTCAGAACCGGAGGGCTAGGTCCTACAGAGAGATGTTCAGATACAGGAGACATTACAAATCGTGACACATAGCCTCTTAGTGAAGAACAGATTGTTCAGGGCTTCTCTTGCAGTCCCAGAGCTAAAATGCTGGTGATTCAATGTAGGGCTAATATACCACATGTCCTCTTTTCAGAATGAAAATGTTGACAGTGAAAGCATCCCATGTTGCAATGTGTGTTTCTGTGTGGTCTGTACGAGACAAAAGCTGCTGCGCCTTCAGCTCTTCTCTTGTCTTTTCTGTTCTGATCAAAGTGCAGCTGCAAAGGAATTTGCCAGAAAAGCAGTGGGATACACATCACATACTGGCGGTCAGTTTATTTCATGCTTAAGTAACTCTGGAACAATGGAAAGCTATAAAAACTTAACAACAGCCAGACGTGTGGGAGCTGAAGATTTCTTTCCCTCAGTGATGTCTTAAGCCCTTTCAGTGAGCATCTGTTACAAACAGCCAGGTGTTCATGGGCAAGCATGGTCAGACAGGACCCGTGTTGAGTTTCAGAGCCCCGTGGTCAGGTACTCTGTGTATTTTCAGGAAGAAAAGCTTAAGAGAATTCGGCCAGCAACCTGTTTTTCCCCCTGTTGTTTCAGGGAACTTTCAGGTACTTGACTTTTTACCAGATGTTTCAGAAACCTCAGGATTAAGCCAGCAAAGAGAATGATCAAGATCTAATAGGTACACCATACGTAGACGTGTTCAGTAATCAAGTTAAACTCACTGTTCTTACAAATACTTAGCAGTGAGTCCTGACCAGGGCATCAAAGCTCTTGATCCCGATTTCTGTTGTCACCCCTCATTATCCTTTCTGTAACTTAAATGCCAAGAAGACTGTGCCATTGTTAACACTTGTTGAATTGGTGTCCAGCAGTAATGGAATTTGTTTTCTATCCCAGTTCTGGACTGGATTCTCCAGTCACCAGAGCAGACGCCTACAATGGTGCGTTAAACAAGGCCTTGCCTGGTTATTTACAGGTAAACGCATTCTCGTGACCACAGCTGAGAAGGTGATGATGAAAATGGCGGTTGGCGCTTGCTGAGCACTTACTGTAGAGCAGGCCCCGAGCTACGTGTTCTACGGGGGACTGACGCCACCAGAAGGCGCCCTCTGTCTGACCCCGTAGGGTTTGAGCTGATGGCCTTGTCCTTGTTAGTCAACAGACTGAAATTGTCCTGGAAATCATCCTGTGTCACCCCTTTATTACTCATAGTGACACTCTTAGATGTGTTACTTCAGAACAGATAACATTATTTCCTTGATTCCTTGTGGTCCACTCAACTAGCATAGCTCACTTAACTAAAAAATGAATAATTTTTCTAATTATTTCTAATATTTATTCTTTCCCACTCTGGCCTCTCGTGGTCACTTTGACTAAGTTGTGAATCACCGACATGGTCATCCTAGGCTTACAGTAAATATTTTACATGTCTGCTATAATTTGGAAGAATGTGACATCAACTGTATAAAGAAGGTGGACATGGGCTCTGGAGTTTCCAAAGTCAGTCCAGGCGTTAATGAAACTGTTATGTTGATCCATCTGTGAAGTTATGAAGTTAGCACCAAAAGTAGTAGACTCATTAAAGATTGGAGTAGGTTGCTGACAGCCTAAATGACTAGAACTCTGTGGCACTGTTTCACTTGAAGTAGTCTTGGTTCTTAGTGGAGCTATTAACGAGAAGCACTAAATGAACACACTCACATTTTGAAATTTTCTGCATTCTTTCACAAATGATAGCAAACCTTGCTTTAAGGCAGAATGTGTTATTGGAAGCAGAGCTACCTGTGAGTCCCAGGTGCTCATCAGGTGAGCCAGTGCCATTGAAGGTCTGCTCTGCAAGGCAGGTTGATTGACGTCTAGGGTTCAGTGCTTAGTCTAAAATAAAGCCCTGGAGCTTACAGTTCCCTGTTACGGAAAGGAGTGGTCAGAGCTAGGAGATTCCTCTTAGCAGAGCTAGAATTTTACATAAAACATCCATGTATTAAACAAGCAAAACATATGTTTTTTGTTATGTCGAAGTCACTGACTGACATTCATTTTATTTGTCTGGAGATTGGAATGTGGAAACAATATTTAAAGAGTAATTGCATTTTGAAATCCTTATTTGCACTGCCCTCTTCATTAAGACCTCAGCTGCATCCTGAATTAGAAACACATATATTGTGGATTTGAAACATACGACACAAAAGAGATTTGTTACTAAATATCTTTAATATGGTACAGAACTTTCTTTTCCTAGTTTCTGCCCCTCCAGACCACGTAAAAGAATTCTAAAAAAGGAAGAAGAGGAACTTCCTGAGAACCTGCTTGGTCCTTGGCAGGGAGGCTGTGGTCTTCAGGGAGACCAGTGCCAAACCCTGAAGCCTTACAAACCTTGAACCAGCTTAGGCATTGACTCTGACTTTCATTTTTTCTTTTGTAGTAGAACTTTCCAGTTAGGCAGAGAAAAGTCAGCCTTTCATACTGCACTGTCTTTAAAGCATAAATAGCCATCATTAAGTGACAGTGACATTTTCTTTCATGGTATTTTGATGAAAATTAGAGAACCAGCAATCATGAGACCTGTAACTTGTAAGGGACAGAATAGTGACCAGACCCAATAAAACAAAGCAAAGCTTGTAACTTTCTTGTTTCTTTAGGGAAAAGATTCTGAATCCTTTCAAAATTAAATTACCATAGTACATATAGTGACTATAAGTCTTGGTGACAGTTTGAACATATTTGGCCCAACATTCTTTTAAAATTTTAGCACATTGCTCATTGTACTGTGGAACAAAATTTAAGTATCCTTGATGTCTGGGTATCTTTGAATACTTCTCAGAATACTGTAATTTCCAAATTACTAAATTTTAGATTCTCTCAGTAAGTTCAGGCAATAAGATCCTAACACTTACATGTTATCTAAGACTTCTTTTTTTTTGGTCATGCATTCTAAGACACATGGGGGAAAAAAAAGGCTGGTAAAATGTAGAGAGTTTAGATTTTTCTCCTTTTTTAACCAGAATCTATCATCAAATTAGGAAAAGTTAAAAGTCACATATTTGAGTTGTGTTACTCTCGTGTTATGCTGGAGTCTGCATTTCTGGGTAGTTGTTGTTGTTATGTGCCTTTGAGTCGGACCTGACTCATAGCAACCCCTCCTTGGGTTTCTGAGGTGGTATCACTAAGGAAGTAGATTGCCCAACCTTCCTTCTGCGGAGTGGCTGGTGGGTTTGAACCACCAGCCTTCTGGTTAGCAGTCAGTGCCTTAGGCAGTGCGCCATCAGAGCTCCTCTGGGCAGCAGAGTCACCCTGAAATGCCAGAAGCGCTAAGGAGATGGCCCACCCACTGCCATTGAGTTGATTCTGACTCATAGTGGCCCCTGTTGGGTTTCCAAGGTAGTAAATTGTTACAGAAGTAGATTGCCCCATCTTCCTTCCATGGAGCGGCTGCTGGCTTTGAACCGCCACTTTTCTGGTTAACAGTCAAATGCCATCAGAGCTCCTGAAGGAGACAGCAGTATGAGTAATTAAGACTGAAGTCTATGAGGCGGGCCTCAAAACATAAGCAAACGTTTTCATAAATGTCACCATTGATACCCATCTGAGCTGTGAGTTATTTTCTAGGTTGTTTATACTGGCTGCACTCAACTACATCTTACTAGTAGCTCCATCCGTGGGGGCTGGACTGCTAACGTGCCGGAGTGGCAGAATCTAACTGCAAGGATTCTGCATGATATGTTCGAAGTTCCAACACTGGATTCTACTGTATATACTATATGTGTATAATTGCCAAGGAATTTTGTCCCCTGTGTGAAAACTGACCCATAGCTCACGATCTCCATTTCTAAAGGTGTGCAAAGAAAGGAAGACAACGATCCTAAAACCACGTCCCTTAGAGAGGCGCTGTGCCGGCCTTTATCTTTCAGTCATGTGTGTTGTGGTCGGGCTGGTCAGAGATTCTCTGGGAGCCCGATGTCTCAAGAATGGTTAAGGGCGGAAGTCCGACTACAAGTAGTTGGGAGGCAGAGGGCTGACTGGAACTAGTTGGGGGCAGAGGTCTGACTGGAACTAGTTGGGTACAGAAGTCTGACTGGAATGTAGGGCGGTCTTGAATGAGTGCTTTTGCTTAATTTCCTCTGATAAATTGAAGACAGCCATCTTTGCAAAGTAACTGAGGGCTCGTTGTTCAGATTGTCAGCACTTCCTGTTACTAATAATCACTGAAAAATAGAAAGCAGTGGCAAAATTTGAAAAATAAATATCTTGAGGAGCGAGCAGACGTGGGCAGGGTAATTGCACACTCACACGTCCTCCCAGCCTCAGCTGGGCTTGGGGAGTGTGACCCTGCATGAGTAAAGCTGAGAGGAATTTCCATTCACCCATTAAGCAAATATTTACTGAGGAACTAGTTTGTGTCAGGCCTCATATTTCTTGTTGCTAATAGCCCTGTGAGTTTTCAGGTCACTTATTTTAAGGAGGCAAAATGCAGTTGGCTATTCCCAAATCCAAATACTTCCAACTTGAGAACTGATTGTGGTTGTTGGTCTAACAAATGTGAGAATTGTGCCAAGGAGTGGAAGTGATAAAGGAAGAAATTTTTCCTTATTTCAAAACTGACAATAAGTCCAAGCAGTAAGCAACATACAGAATTTGACTGACTTGTCATGACATTAAAATCTCTTTTGAGGGAATGGGCACTTAGAATCTAGTGCACAGAGTGGGCATCCGGGGGCAGCTGCGTCTTACCGCTGGAGGGCGTCCGTCTGGCTCTATAACACAGACTAAAGACCCCATTTGAATTCACCAGGGTTAATGTGACAGGCAAGCAAACCTTATGAAAACTATATATTGTTTTGATCATTTTTACAAGAGTGTTGGGTTGTTTTGTTTTATTTTGTTTCCCTTCGAAAAACACTGCCATTTAGTCAGGCTAACCTTGTTTAGCTTTGGCTTTTTGTTGGGATTGGGGCAGAAACTGAGTAATTGACCCCATTGAGATATGCTTGTTACTCCACCATCTGAGACACAAACATGACAGTGAATTTTTCTTTTGTTTATTTGCAAATGGACTTTAAAAAGAAAATGAATTCACTCCCTCAGGATTCCACTGATGTCACACACTTGTCCTCTCTCTGCCTCTTCCGTCAGTTTACGTCAGCGTCCCCGGCAGTTCCTGAATTCTTGAAAACTCCTGCTGCAGATCAGCCTCCCACAGGGTCCACGGCGCCCGCCCTCCCCACAAACACCGTGTCCTCCACAAAGCCTGGGCCAGCACTGGTGAAGGTGGGTACCCGGGACGCACACTGGCTTGAGTGTCTATACTCAGGACTGTTGTCGATAGCCCTGTGAACTGAGAACAGATCTTTACGCGTCTGTCTAAGGCACCCAAGCCTGCCTTCTATCCTACAGCCAGGGAAATGAAACCGCAGAAGAAGTTGCTAGATGTTTGGGTTCTCTAGTGCTGCTCTGATGGAAAATACCACAACTGGGATGGTTTTAACAAACAGAGACTTACTCTCTTACAGTTCAGCAGGCTAGAAGTCTGAGTTCAATGTGCCGGCTCTAGGGACTGGGTGAGGGCCCCTCGACCTTGGGCTTCAGCTCTGCCTCTTGCTCCTGGCCCACTGAAGCTCAGGGCTTCTCTTAACTCAGCTCCTGAGGCTGACAAACCCGAGGTCGACACGTAAAATGGCGTAGTCCTAAGATTATCAAACAACACGGCAGGCCTCTAGTTCAAGTCCAGAGATAGTTCCAAGATCAGCAGGAAATATGGCAGGCTACTAAAATGAAGACTCAGCTACATGCAGGGTCCATGTGTGCCAGAAAGCTACAGACTGTTCTCAACACTTCTCCTTGTATACTGGCAGCAGACCACATCCCTAAGGCAGCTACTCAGCCACTCCCGTAGATTCCACAGTGGAGTTGATTACCAGTCTCATCATGGGGAATACCTACATTCAGCTGCCCAGCCACTCAAAACCAGGCCAACCAAGTTGACACATAACCTTAACTGCCACACTAGATAGAATTTGCCTTTACTGTTTGGAAGGCCACCTTCAACAAGTGACCTGTTGTGCTGTAGTCATAGAAATGGCATAAAATCCAGTCTGGATGAAACCCTGAGCTCTGCAGAAGGGTTGCAGGCTCGTTTTATCAGCAGTTCCCCATTCTGCTGGCATCCAGACCACTGAGATGAAATGGGAGAAGGCAGAGTGAGCTGGGTGCTTCAGCACAGTGTTGATGACCCACACGTCTCATGAGCAGAGCCTTAATGGCAGCGTGGTTTGGAGTTCTGCACAGGTCAGGCTCAGTGGTATCCCAGAAGTGTCACGTGTCAGGGTCAAGGTTTTAGAGAAGCAAGGACATTGTCTGACTTGGCAGATGTGGCCAGATGAAGCTCGGTTTATTCTTCAGGTACGCTTCAGATTTGCAGCACTGTTCCCCATATTTTTCTTGGTGGGAATAATTCCAAAGACAGATTAAAACTTCTAAATAACACTGCATAATGTCCATCGGGCAACCTCCAACCACATGTACTTCCATGGTACCAACCATTGTAAAGCCTATTACATCAAAAATTGGAGGTGCGCACAGTGCTTTGTGATGGCGACCAGGTGCTGCTTTGCAATGTGTATCAAAAGTTGTTGTTGTTGTTGTTACTGTATTATTATGTTAAGGAGCCCTGGTTGCACAGTGGTTGAGCACTCTGCTGCTAACTGAACCTTTCAGTTCTTCTTCTGTCCTCTAGGGTCACTATGAGTTGGAATCGACTTTACAACACTGGGTTTGGTGTTTGGGGTCATTATAATGTTAAAGATATGTATCTGGAAGTATTTCTTTGATGGTTTTAATGCATGGAAAGGTACAGTATATACTAAGACAAACATTGACTAACTGAACTATACAAACCACACCTAACTGCTCAATTTATGTACTAATTTGACTTAAAGACTTAGAACTCATTCATAATCTGGGGTGTTCACACAATGGACATTAAAGAACACATGAGTGTATAGTACGTTTTTTAGGTTTTTAAAAGTATATTAAAAGAAAAAAAACTCACTGCCGTCAAGTCGATTCAACTCATAGCGACCCCTCCTTGGGTTTCTCAGGCAGTATCTCTACGGAAGTAGATTGCCCAGTCTTCCTTCCGAGGAGTGGCTGGTGGGTTTGAACCAACAGCCTTCTGGTTAACAGTCAGAAGAACTACTAAATAAAGGGAGAGAAGTCAGCTGAGGCATAGTTTGATCATTTCAGATACAGTTTTTGCCAAAACTAGAAGAACATGGAGCTTTAGATTATGGAACTAAAAAAGGACATCAGACAGTGAGCTCACTCTCTCAGCCCCTCTCAGATGAGGGGGACTGAGCGCCAAGAATGGGAAACGTAACAAAGTCAGGAAGGACCCCCATCTCCCAAACCCCAGTGCAGCCTTCTTCCTGCCATCTCACTTTATGGATTGCAGCACTGTTCTAACACAGGGTCTCGCAAGTCAGCGTGACGCATCCCTGTACCTCTCTCTGCCCACCTGGGTCTGTCCTGGCCACTTGACCACCCTAGAGAGATTGCTAGTCTGGGCTCTTTGGCCGTGTGGCAGATTGGCCTCAGGTTTGTGTGACTGTCATCCCTTGGTTAGCAGTGGAGCCAGGAATCCCAGGCAGGGGCAGTGGCGGCAGTGCTGGGACAGCAGCTCTCACCTCCTCTCGCCGCCCTCCTGGCTGTGCCCCGCAGATGGCAGAGAGGCTGAAGAGCGGGGAGGGCTTTGGCCTGAGGAAGAAACACTGTTTAAGGATGTGATATTCTGAGCCTGTATCAGTGGACGGAAAGGACAGTGCACAGGAGGAGACAGACAGCTGGCGGTTCTTTGGACTTTTCTGTAAGGGTGGCTGTTTCCCAGCATCACATACTGAGGAAACACACTTTGCCAGCTAGTGGGTGACAGCAGGTTTAGTCTGAGGAGTACTGGTTACTGTTTATGTACTGCTCCCTCCCCAGTAGGGGACTGGTGGGCAGTTGTGTTGACATTACACAACAGTGACCTCAAACTACCTCAGCTCAGACCCCATTCATTATTATGATCAGTCAGAAAAGACTGCAGATAAAGTTTATTGCAACCCAATTAGCAGTTGATGGTAAGTTGATTGTTAATGAGACCAAAGAGAGATATTAGCAAGTACAGGTGTGTTCTGGCAGGACATGAAGCCCCCGATAGGTTCTGGAGGGGCGGCAGACATGAAAGCCCCAATACGTTCTGAGGGGCGGTGGACGTGAAGCCCCCTATACGTTCTGGAGGGGTGGCGGACGTGCAAACCAACTCACTGCCATCGAGTCAGTTCCGACTCATAACAACCCCCGTGGAGTTTCCAAGGTGGTAATTCTTTATAGCAGCAAACTCTGCCCAATCTTTCCTCTGCTGAGCAGCTGGCAGGTTCGAACCACTGACCTTCTGATGAGTAGCCAATGCTTTCGCCACTATACCACCAGAGCTCCTTTGTGGTAACGAAAGGATTTCTCATTAGCGTGCACAGTCATCATTTGCTTAATCAACAGGTACTTACTCGGCACCTTCTATGTGGCAGGACCCACTCTGTGTGTTGTTGTTGTTAGGTGCCATTGAGTCTGTTCCAGTTCATAGTGAGCCCATGTGCAACAGAATGAAACACTGCCTGGTCCTGCACCGTCCTCACAGTTGTTGCTGTGTTTGAGCCAAACGTTGATTCAATTCTGAGGAGGCATTTCTTCCCCAGTTGCATGTTGAGTACGCTCCACCTGAGTGGCTCATCTTCCAGCAGGTGCGTCGGACAGTGTTCCAGGGCTGTCCGTAAGGTTTGCACCGCCTGCTGTTTTGGGGGAAGTGGCGTGCTAATCCTTCCTAGTCTGTCTGCGTCTGGAATCTCCACTGAAACCTGGCCGCCATGTGTGAGTCTGCGGTATTTGAAATGCCAGTGACATATCACAGCAGCACACAAGCCACCGCAGAGTGAGAAACTGACACACGAGCGTTGCTGGCGGGAGAGGAGGCCGTGAAGCCACAGCAAAAATCCCTGCCCTGGGACAGGAGTGGAGTGGTAAACAGATAATAGAATAAAGAGCGTGGCCGCTGGTGAAGAGTAAAGTGAGGGTAGAAAGTCTGGGGCCCGTTTCTGTTCTAACCAGTCTTGTCCAGTAAAATCTAACAACATCGGGGCAGAGGCCTGAAGGAGGTGAGAGAGAAGCTGAGAGGATATCTGGGGAAGGAAAATTAAAAGCCTCAGAACAGGAAGCCAGTGTGAGTGGACAGAGGGGGCCAGTGGTCAGAAGTAAACCATGAGGCCAGAACGTGGCCTGGCCTGGACCGGATTCTGTAGAGCCTTGTAAGAGGTTCGGCTTTTAACTAACTACAACTGAGATGAGAAGCCACTGGAAGGTTTTGAACTGATGTGTGGAAAACAGTAGGGGAGCAAAGATGGAAGCAGAGACCAGGGAAAAGGTGTAATCCGCTAAGGGAGAGACGGTGGCAACAGTCAAGGTAGTGAGACGTGCTTGGCTCCAGACTGTATTCTGAAGGCTGAGCCAATTAGGTTTGCTGACAGATGGATGCTGTGTGTGGCCACAGGAGGAATTGTGAAGCAGTCCACTGTGTTTGAGCAACTAGAAATGGCCATTGCCTGTGTTGGCAAGAAGGATGCCTGGAGTTTGAATGCTTATTAGACACATAGTGGGGATGTCAGATGGTTGGGTAGATGCGTCCAGACCTCAGGAGGGAGGTCTAGACTGTGTGTGTGGAAGTCATCATTGCTTCAGAAAGTCTCAGTAAAATTACCGGGGACCAAGCAGAGGTAAAGAAGAAGTATAAGAACTGAGGCCTTAGATAGTAAGACATCTTAGGAAGAGTTAAAACCAGCAAAGGGGACGGTGACCCAGGAGCCACATGAAACATTTCCAGCAGGAAAGAGGGACGGGACAACCATGTTGGATGCATCTGTGGACCAGTTGAGTAGGAGTATAGTGGGAACTGACCTTGGCTTTAGCACCACGAATGCTGTAGTGACCTTGACAAGAATAGTTCTTTGGAATGAAGAGGCAAACTCTTGACAGGAGTGGCTACAAGAGGGATGCAGACAGTGTCCGCTGGAAGCTTTTCTGAGAAACTTTGCTGCAGAGGGGCACAGAGAAATGGGTCAGTACCTCGGTCAGGAACGTGAGGTCGAAAAAGGATGTCTGTGACCCAGTGGGAATGGTCAGGCCTGGGGAGGGTTGCTGAGCACTGACCGTGTGCAGATGACAGGCATGGAATCTAGTGCAGGAGGGGACCGGCTGGCCCTGTCCGGCCACAGTAAGGAAGGAAAGACACACACAGCCCAGATGCAGGCAGACGGTTAGATGCCACGGTGGGGACTCGGGAAGCTCCTCGCTGATCACTGTTTTCTTGGTGCTTAGGAAGCAGGGTCACAGTTGACAGTGAGGAGAGGGGAGGAGGTCTGAAGGTCTGATGAGAGAGAAAACATGGGGTAGTGCTTTAGAAGAATGGCCAGGAGCAGCACTTAAGGGGCCACTTGACCTTGGTAGCCGTGTTCTAAAGTGAGACTTGTCAGCACGGTTTTGTCTTTTTTTTTTCTGCAGTCACTTTCAGCTACCTGAAGGCAGGCATGGAATAGACCAGTGGTTCACAGCAGGGGATTTTGCCCCCTATCCAAGGGACATTTTGTAACATCTAGAGAGAGTTTGGGTTGTCACAGTGGGGGAGGTGCTATAGGCATCTCGGAGGTTAGAGGTCAGGGATGCTGCTAGGCATCTCACCATGCACAGGGCAGCTCTCCACAGCAGAGAATGATCAAGTTCAAAGTACTGGTAGTAACACTGTTGAGCAGACAAAGACTTGGGTTGGGGTTTTGCTGGATAAGTGCAACAGAGATGGATCATGTATTCTGGGACTCGGTAGGTGAAGAGGGCAGTGAGGGACAGTGGGCATGTGGTAAGGCTGTAAATCCCTGTGGCATCAAAAAGTTGTTGGAGATGGGGTCTGGATGGAAGAAGCTGAAATGACAGGTGGTGGCCATCAGGTAATAGGACTCTGGGAAGTGAGAAAGTAGTTTGGGGTAGTAACAAGGTCTAGGTTATGACCACAAGCATGAGTGACCAAGATAGAGGATGAGATATTTAGAGGAAAACAGGCTAAAGAACTGAGAGACCAGAATATCAGAAGGATCCTGTATGTGGACATTAAAATCACCGAGAACAATGACCAGAGTGTGTTGGAAAAAGTGAAGACTGTGGGTAAGTAAAAGACTAAAGCAAGGACAGCCCCAGTGGAGGACTCTGAAGCTATGGGAGTCACTATTCAAACCATTTCCTTTTTATAAATCCTCAGTTACAAATGTTCAAAAATAGGCTACCAGTTAATCGGACTATGGTATATCCAGTGGTGTGCAGGAAAATGTTTAACAGCTGGCTCTGGGAGGAGTCTGCTTTGTAGCCTTTGCTTATTCCTGTTGTGTGAATATTCCTGCCATGAGCAATCTCAAGCTGCTGCTGTGGTGTCTGAATGCAGAGTTGGGAGAAGAAGCAAGAGTCGGCTCTCGTGAGCCAGTGAGGATTGGCTCCAGCACCCACTGGAGTGTCCATAAACTGTCATGCAGTACGGCCATCAGAAATCTGGCTGCAGAATGATACTCAGATGGTGAGAGAAGAACTAAGTGAAGGGAGGGGACAGGCATATTTCTAATAAGTGGCTATTGTATCACCCCAGTTATGTTAAATTTTAACATTGCATAGGAAGGATCTGCAAACAAGTTGATAGTGTTATTTCCAATCTATAGAATTAGGGTAGTTTTTGTTTTCCTCTTGTATTTTTTTTTTTTTTTAATTTCCTAATTCTCTGAACATGAACATGTATAACATGATAGAGTGGTCACATTAATAACTGTGTTTAATTCTCAAAGTGTCTTCTTATTAATATTAACTTGGGTATTTTACCTAAAGCAGTGTAGGAATAATTTCTTATACCTTGTTTTTTTGGATGGACTTTTTTTTTTCTTTTAGATGAAGTTATTTTATGAATGCATATGCTGAAAAGGGAAGAAAAATGACCTCATCACAAATTTATGAAAAGAAAATGCAGGGGGTGAATAATCTGATTCTTAATCACTAAGATGGGAATGCAGGGCCCACCCTGCATGTTTAAAATAAAAATGAGTGTATTGTGTTTTTAAATACTTTAAAGATCCATGTTCACATTGCTTATTAATATTTTCATTTTTGTGTTATTTTCCATAAAAGATACAGTTTTATACCCAGCTTCTTTGTCCTTTGAAGCATTTTTACATGTTCTCCATAGACTTTTAATGACTATAAAGCATTATGTAGTTACAGTAAAATATACTTAATGTCTCCCCTGTTGTATATTTAGTGTGTGGCCTGTTTTTCACTTGGGATAATGTTTTACACACTCACCAGTATGTCTGCACAGGAGACCCAAAGTAAGTGTTGGTCTAATTTGAATAGATAATGCTGGGCTGAGCATCTTGCCCTTGTCCTAAGAAAACAGTGCAGCAGGAGAAAATAAATTCTTAGGGGCAGGATTTCTTGGTCAAAGTAATTATACAAACGTTTTCATGGCTCTTGCAGTATTTAGTGTATTTTCTCCAAAGTCACCAGTGTCTAAAATGCATTGCAAATGTAAAATTGATTGTCACTTGAGGATAGTTCTTAAAACGTTCTTACTTCCTTCTTCTGAAAACAACAGCAAAGCCATCCCAAGAATCCAAACGAGAAACACCGTAGCAAAAAGTGCAAAGACCCCAAACCACGGGTGAAGAAGCTGAAGTACCACCAGTACATTCCACCAGATCAGAAGGGTGAGAAGAACGAGCCGCAGATGGACTCCAACTACGCCCGCCTGCTCCAGCAGCAGCAGCTGTTCCTGCAGCTGCAGATCCTGAGCCAGCAGCAGCAGCACTACAACTACCAAGCCATCCTGCCTGCACCACTCAAGTACGTGCTGGGGTTCCCAGGTGGATGGGACCGTGATGCTTAGGAGGATGGGCCACTCAAGTACATGCTGGGGTCCGTGCGGGCTTCCCAGGTGGATGGGACCGTGATGCTTAGGAGGATGGGCCACTCAAGTACAGGCTGGGGTCCGTGCGGGCTTCCTGGGTGGATGGAACTGTGACACTCAGGGAGAAGGGCCACTCAAATACACGCTGGGGTCTGTGAGGGCTTCCCAGGTGGATGGGACTGTGACACTGAGGGAGAAGGG
>NW_006921899.1:2515268-2530965 GCF_000298275.1 Orycteropus afer afer | reverse complement strand
GGGAAGGACCACTCAAGTACAGGCTGGGGTCCACGCAGGCTTCCCAGGTGGATGGGGCTGACACTCAGGAGGATGGGCCACTCAATTATGGGTCAGGGTCAGTACCAGCTTCCCAGGTGGATAGGACTATGCCATTCAGGAGGATAGTCTGCTCAAGTACATGCCGGGGTCAGTTCAGGCTTCCCAGGTAAATGGAACTGTGACACTCAGGAGGATGGCCCAGGGTCAGTGCGGGCTTCCCAGGTGACACTCAGGAGGAGATACATGTTCCTAACGGGCGGATGTTGTAATGTGTTTGCAGTCAGCAATCCTTTTCATGCTATTGTCACCAAAGCTTATCCTGCAGTGCCTGAAGTCAGCATAGTGAAAATGGCCCACATCCCAGTCCGGTTTCTGTCCTCCAGAACAGGTCATGAACTTCCCAAGTGAGAAATGCCTTTTTGCAGTTTCACACCCAGAAAAGATATGTCTGTTACATGCTCAAATCAGTACTAGCTGCTGTCAGAGAAACAAAGTTATAAAAACTTGGTATAAATGAGGTAAAAAGGAAAGACAAAGGGGCATAAAAGCTGGACAGATCAACAAAAGCTTTGTGAAAAAGGCAGAATTTGAGGGCGCCCTGGTGATGCAGTGGTTAAGCACTTGGCTACTGCAGTGTGGTAAATTACATGGTATGGCTTTTCCAGCCATAGTCTTTGTAACTCCCACTTTGCCATGAGCAGCTGAATGCCTGATTACTAAAGTTACCCACCTGGGATATTTCTGTTGAAGCAGCAGGAAGTAATCTTCTGGGAAGTTCACTCTATCAGGTGTGTAGAATTCTGTTGTTGGGATTGGTTAGTTTTGCCACTCTGCCAGACTTAAAATGAGCCCTCCTAGAAGCAGAGCGGGATCTCTCTGACTGCTGGCTGAGAGAGATATGCTGCTGAGAGACGCTACTGAGAGAGATGCCGGCTGAGAGAGACCAAGCACGTTCCTGAACTTGAGTTATAGCCTGTTGCTTCCCTAATAAACCCCATAATCTGTGAGTTCTGTGTGGCCACTGCAGCAAATTATCGAACCCAGCAAAGAGGTGGTGGGTGCCGTGGGAGGGATGGTTGGTGTCAAGGTTAGTGAGAGGGCTGGAGGGTGGCGGCATGTCTGGCCTCAAAAGAACAGTCTTCGGGCTGCTGATGGTGATTCTGTCTTCCTCTTGTGGAGTTACAGGAGGTCAGAAGATGCCCTCTCTCTGCCCCTTTAGCAGCTGCTATCCAAAAAGGTCAGTGGTTTGACCCTACCAACAGCTCTGCAAAACAAGAAAAGACCCCTATAAAGATGACAGCCTAGGAAACTCTTTGGGGGCAGTTCTACTCTGTCCTCTAGGGGCACGTGAGTCAGAATCGACTCACAGTACACAACGCTGTGACTCTCTGACCTTGGATCCTAGCAAGGGTCAGAACTTTAAAAAGAGAAGGAGAAGGAGGCAGAATTTGTACATATGGAAGGGCTGGGGAGTGGCCTTCCAAGAAAAGGGGCTTGATATGAGCCCAGGTCCAGATGCTGGGTGGTAAGGAGGAGGCTGAATAAAGAATATGGTAAAGGAAAGCCATGCTGACTAGAGCTGCTGGCTGGAGGAACTTGAAGTCGGCAGGCGAGTTTGATCTTGATGTGGTAGGCAGAGAGCTGTGGTTGTGACATGGCGAGGAAGAAGAGCTGGGCCTTGGTATGGAGGGAGTTGGGAAACAGGAAACGTGGCTAGAAATGTTGCAGAACATTGCATGGGAGGTGATGAAAGACTGCTGCTCATGGAAAAGGAGGACTGGATGATTGATGATTCCAAAGACTAGAGGTCCCAGTGCCTAAGAACCATGGAGAAAGAAAATGCTTCCAAAGTTTGGCCACCAGCCACCAGGAGGATGGTGAGCGACAAACTGTCCAGACAGCTGGGGAAGGCAGAAGAGAGTGGGTTGTGACGGTTTCTGAGACTGAGTTCATAGCAAGGCTTCCATTGTGGATTTCAGTCACGTAGTAAAGGATGTCCTAGGCAAGCATCTCCAGAAGCCGCAGTAACAGTGCGCAGCCTGGTCTTCAACGTGGCATTGGCTCCAACTCTGGAAAGGGTAATGGAAGCAGAATCCCGTTACAGGGCGGAGCCATTTAATTGACAATCACGTCATCTGTCGAAGCTCTCCTCCATTTTCTGAATGTGGGCTGGGCCTTGGCGCCTGTAGGCAGCTCCTGTCCTCTGGGAGTGGGAGAGCTGGGGAGGGTGAACCGGTGAGAGCCGGCTGCCTTCGAGTCAGCCGACCCATGGCGACCCGTGTGCATCAGCAGAGCTGTGCTGCAGAGGGTTTTCAGTGGCTGATGGGGGGGAAGTAGATCCCCAGGCCATTCCAGGGTCCCTGTGGCTGGACTCAACCCACCAGCCTCCTGGTGAGCAGCCGGTTGTGTTCATCGTTGGCATGACGCAGGATTCTGATGAAGGTAAAAACCTGCTAAAAACCTTCTCTTTTTTTAAAAAAAAACCTCACATGCTCCAGCCCTACTGCCATCAAATCAACCTATAGCCACCCTATAGAACAGGGTAGAATTGCCCCTTGGGGTTTCCGAGGCTGTAAATCTTTACAGAAGCCACAGCTTTCTCTCAGGGGAGTGGCTGGTGGGTTTGAACCACCAACCTTTTGGTTGGCAGCTGAATGCTTTAAGCACTGCACCACCAGGGCGCCACTCATATGCTAATGATTATCAATTCATTTTCTTCATTTATGATTCTGATAGCTGGAGAAAGATTAAGGCTATTAGCGATTCAGACCTTAGTGTGAAGTACTTAAATCTAAAACGTTAGGGCATACAGACAAAGGAATAATTTTAAAACATGTTACCATTTTAAGGGCAAGTAGGTCTGGTGCACTGTGAACATTGGAAGGGACCCAGGGATGGCCAGAGAGATTGGGAGCGTGTCAGAGGCCACTGCCGCTGCTCTGCGGGCCCATCCAGGTCCTGGGAAGGAGTCTTCCCTGCTACCACTCCTTTGGCCCTTCCTACCCACTGCCAACAAGCCTATTCCAACTCATAGCAACCCCCGTTGGGTTTCCAAGGCTGTAAATCTTTACAGAAGTGCATTGCCTTGTCTTCCTCCCACAAGCAGCTGGTGGTTTTGAACCTGCTGACTTTCTGGTTTGCAGCCACATGTCTTACCCACAACATCACCAGAACTCCTTTCCTTTGGACTGGGCACCAGTCATAACAGTGGCAACAGTAACAGTACCACTGCTTATTTACTGCTTCAGAGGTAGCAGGCAGGCACATTGCCTGGCACGTTACATCACCATCCTCATGGTAACTCTGGGAGGAGCTGCTGATGCCATCTCCTGGGTGAGGAAGGAGCCCTGGTGGCACAGTGGTTAAGCACTTAGTGCTAACCAAAAGGAAGGCCGTGTAGACACACCCCCTACTCCTTGGGAGGAGGAGTGGCAGTCTGCTTCTGTAGAGCTTACAGCCTTGGAAACCTTATGGGCCAGTCCTCCTTTGTCCTAGGGTCGCTGTGAGTCAGAACTGACTTGGCAGCAATAGGTTTGGTTTTCATTTTTATAGATGAAGAAACTGTTAAACTGAAAGTCCCATAAAAGGGTTTGTGTGTGCATGCATGGGTATGTGTTTGTGTGTGCGTGTGTGGTGTCCAAGAGTGTCCTATAATGAAGAGTCAGGCTGTTGGGGCTGATGGGAAGGATGCATGTGGTGGGAGGCAGCTGAACGCCTTACCTTCCCCTTCCATATCCTTTGTCCTTCTGGTAAGTCTTCACCTCCCCTAACTTCCTCAGAAAACCCCATCACTACAGCAGCCAAACCACTCACCCAGCAAGACATCCTCCATACAGATCCGGACCAAGAGGATGAGAGAAAACACTTGGTTTTGTGTTTGACTTTACCACAGAAACAGAACCTAAGTTCTGTTTAATTTTCAGGTCCCAAAAACGGAGATGTTGTTCTCTAACGCATTGTTTACTTTTACTGAAACTCTATCACAAGAAACTGTACTTGGAAGTCCCGTAGAGCTCACAGTAGTGGGATTTTACCTGTAGAATGTGCCCTTGGGAGCCCTGGTGGCACAGTGACTAAAAAGAGCTCAGCTACAAACCAAAAAGTCGGAAGTTCAAACCCACCAGCAGGAGAAAGATGTGGTGGTCTGCTTCCGTAAACATTACAACCTTAGAAACACTATAGGGCAGTCCTGCTCTGTCCTGGAGGGTCACTATGAGTTGGAGTTGACTCCACAGCCACAGGTTTAGTATTTGGTTTGGGGCTGTGGAAAGAGCAAGGACCAGAGGAGACCGGGCTGTAGTCCTCGTCGCAGCACACAGGCCCACCCTCTGAACCTCAAGTTCCTTATCCATCTAGGGATCACATTCTCCAGGCTCCCCCCCCTTTTGTTGTTGTTCTTGTTAGTTATGGGGAAAATAGATTAACTCACATTTATTATTTTCTAAGCTAAATTTAATACTGAACTGTTAATCTTGGGAACAGGTACAGTATTGTAAATTCTTGACCAAAAAGACAGCAGGTATAGGTAATTAAATTAAATCATAAATTCCCAACACGGGTGATATTACTACAAGGGGGCACAAAGGTTGATTCTGGGGGAATGAAATGGTCTTGTTTCATGCATCAAGCACAGACACACATACAATACATGGACAGATACATGTACAGTCAGTCTGTGGGATTAAAATTTCATGGGGAAAGTGACCAGGGAAAAAATGTCTAAAAGTCTCCTTGGGAGGATGGTAATGAAGATCATGCTAAGAAACTGACTTCAATAATGTTTTCATAATTCTAACATGACTTCAGTTTACTCCATGGAAATGCATCCCTTGGAGCAATTGACCACAAGGCACCAGAGGGGCAACATTCGCACGGAAGACGCACAGGAGGGCCTACCTCTGAGGGGCGGGGAGGGGAGGAGACTGGGTTAGGGCTGGGGACAAGTAAATAAGTTGACTTTGTAAGGGAATAATGGTACATTACATATCCATAATTTCATCCAAATGTCAAGAAACTTCATTATACATATTTCAAGTATTTAACTTCAACAAAATTGAGGCAAATTTTTAAAGCCCCCAACGTGAATGCCAGGGGCCTGAGTTGGCTTCAGCCGTAGGCTTCTACAGCTCATTTGAGAAAGCTCATCCCATGGCTGTCACCCCATACAGTGTCATTCCAGATCCCTGTTTCCGAATGTGGCATTCCGAGTCTGGTTTCAGCACCGAGGCTTTGTAATGAAAAGAAAGCCCCAAACCCCAGTGGATGGCTATGGAGAATTGACCATCGGGTCTGCCTTTCTTGACAAGACAGTGACCATCCAGAAAAGGAAACTCCATTGATGCCAAGAGTTGGAAGAGGTTAGGGAGAGGCTTGGCTTGGACTTGGAAGGGGTTAAAGAGATCAGCACAAAGCACCTAACTGTAACCCTTGGCAACTGATTCACCATCCTTTAAATAAATAAATAACTTTTTAATATTGGCATATAACTTAGAAACAGCCAAGTATATACTTCATAAGTGGAAACTGATTCCAAAGTAAATGCAGCCCTGTAACCAGCACCTAAATGAAGAAAGGGAACATTAACAGTACCCCAGTAGACCCTGTGTCCCCTCTCAGTGACTCTTCTGGCTTCCGTGCCCGTAGATCTCTTTTACCTGTTGGTCAGCTTCCTACAAATGGAACCTTACAACACTGTGCATTGTAGCTGCTTCTGTTCCTCACTGTTTGTGAGATGCAACTTTACTGTTGCAAATAGCAGGAGCTAATGAATTTTGTGTTGCTGCTTGTTGTTGTTCTTATGTGCCGTCAAGTCAGACCCAACTCATAGCGACCCCTCCTTGGGTTTCTGAGGCGGTATCACTATGGAAGTAGATTGCCCCATCTTCCTCCCGAGGAGTGGCTGGTGGGTTTGAACCACCAGCCTTCTGGTTAGCAGTCAAGTGCCTTAGGCATTACGCTACCAGAGCTCCTGCTTAGTACTCTATTATATGACTGTACATAACTTCTCCACCCACCAGACGCCTGATAGAAAGCAGGGCTGCTTCCACTTGAAGTTCTCAAGAATTTTGCTTTATAGCGAATATTCTGATCTGTGTGTGTTGGATCACATGTGTTTGTCTTTCTTTTGAGTGCTAGGTGTGGAATTGCCGGGTCTTAGAATAGGTATATGTTTATTTGTATCCTATCTAAAGTTTAGCTAAAACTGTGAGACCATTTTCCAGAGGAGGGGTACCAGTTCACGCCCACCAGCAGCACGTGGGAATTCTGGTTGCTCCAGGTACTTGCTGTTGTTGACCTTATTCGTAATTACAGCAATCCTGCTGAGGATATGGGCTATTTCATTATGATTTTAATTCTCATTTGTCTCACACCTGATGAGGTTGGTCAGGTACCTGTTCACAGAGTTAGTGACTTGTGATAGACCGACCTGTTCAAGACTTTCCCCTCCCCCATTTCTCCATTGAATTTTCTTCTTTTTCTTTTTACTGATTTGCAAGAGTTCTTTGTATGTTCTACATATGAGCCTTTATGGGAAATACATATTACACGCATCTTCTATGTGACTTTCACTGTCTTAAAAGAGTCCCTTTTAGTTAGTGCTTTTTTGTGTCCTGTTTAAGAAATCTCTGCCTGTCCAAGGGCTATATTTTCTTCTGAAAGCTTTATTGCTTTATAATTCATATTTAGATTGCTCTGGAATGATGTGAGATAGGGATCAAGCAAGAGCCATTTATTCCCTGGGGGATATCCAGTTGGCCCAGCACCACTCCTTGGAAGGACCATCCTTTCTCAGTTGCATTGCAGTGTTATCTTCATAACTCAAGGGCGTGCATATACAGGGGGTGAGGGGGTTCTGTTTCTGGGTTCTCACTTCTCTTCCATTTGTCTGCATCAGCACCACACTGTCTTAATGACTGGCTTTGTAATGCATTTTAGTATCTAGTAGGGTGACTTTCAGCTTTCGATTTCTTCTTCAAGAATGTTGGTGGCCACTGGTGGTCATTTACATTTCCGTACAGAGCTTGGAATGACTTTCTGCATTTCCAGCAAACAAGCAAGCAGCAAATTTTTAGTGAGATCTAATTTAATGGCATCTCTACCACACGGGAGTCTTCCAGACCCCAGCCATGGCATTTTTCTCTTCATAAATCAGCAGTCAATTGGTAACAGCAGGCAGTGGCAAATCCAGACAGTGTTTTATTAGAAACTCTAATTTTCTTTTTCTTTTAAAGGCCTCTCAATGACAAAAATAACAACAGTGGGAATTCAGCTTTGACCAGTAATACGCCCAGCACACCAAGACCGAGCACATCTGTCCCTGTGAGGAAGCCGGGGCCTCTGCCTTCCAGCTTGGATGACTTGAAGGTGATCATTCCAAGTCGAGCTTACTTACCAATGATTACCACAAAAGTATGTAAATAATGTTCCAGCTTTGTCTCGGTGCAGGTAATTTTCAGCAAACACTCATCTTTACCAAAGTTAAGGTATCCTCTATGACCTGCGTTCCTTTCACTTCCATTAAGTTTGTCTTAAAGCAGTCAATACTGCCTAGGTACTGTGCGCCAGGCACCGTGCCAGTTCTCTTTGACTCCAGAGACTGTGAGGGGTTTTGTTTTTGTTTTTGTTAATCTGTTCAGTGCCACCTGGGGAGAAACAAAGTCAACCACCTAAGCTCCAGGGCCAGCCTTCCTGGGTTTTGATCCTAGCTCAGCCTTCTCTGTGCTGTCTTGGACAAGTGATTCAACCTCTCTCTGCTTCAGTGGGTGTATCTGTAAAATAGGGACGATAATAAGAAAAGCCCCCTCACGGGCCATCGTGAAGAGTGAGGGGGGCCATCGTGAAGAGTGAGGGAGTCCATGCAGAGCGTGTGGCAGCTATTCAGTAGACCTAGCTGTTACCATCATTGCTATCCCAGCTGGTGAATTTTTTCTTTGACATAAAAGAGGAATTAACCTCTAAAAACCCATACTTTCTCACTGGCCTGTCCAGTTCTTCAGGTACATAGTCATGTGTGGGTTTAAAAAGTAAAAGGAGAATGACTGCCCCACTTTCAGGTATGCAGCGATACAGAGCCAGCTGACAGACATGGGCGCTTTTTCCATCACCAGCAATTATGTGATTGGTCAGGAACGTTGTGAAACCCAAAGCAGAGCTCTGACCTGTGTGTGTTATTCCAGGTATCGGAACTGAAGACCGAGCTGAAGCTAAGGGGTCTGCCGGTGTCGGGCACCAAACCCGACCTCATCGAACGCCTGAAACCCTACCAGGAAATGAACAGCGGTGTTGCTGCTGGCAGTATGGTGGCAGTATCCACCCCCGCCGTCATCACCAGTAACCCAGAGGTCACCGTGGCCTTGCCGGTTACGACTCTCCATAACTCTGTGACGAGCTCGGTCTCCACACTCAAGGCAGAGTTGCCCTCTGCCGGAAGCAGCAACGCCGCCCACGTGGAGAGTGCTAGCTCCCCTCTGCCCATCTCACCGTCCCCCTCGGAGCAGTCCAGTCTCAGCACTGACGACCCGAGCGTGGCAGACACGTTCACCGAGATCATGACCATGATGTCTCCGTCCCAGTTCTTGTGCTCATCTCCTTTGCGAGTGACGAACCCTGAGGACAGCTTAAGTCCTGCCAGCAGCACTCTGTCCAGCCTGGAACTAGACGCCGCTGAGAAGGACCGCAAGCTTCAGGAGAAAGAGAAGCAGATCGAGGAGCTCAAGAGGAAACTGGAACAAGAGCAGAAGCTCGTAGAAGTGCTGAAGATGCAGCTGGAGGTGGGAAAGCGAAGCCAGCAGCAGCCACAGCGGCCACCGGAAGCCCAGCCCAGTGCGCCAGTCAACCCTGCTGGCAAACACGGCAGCGTGAGTTCTGCCGTCAAAGACGAGGCCTCCCTCCCTGACTGCTCTGGCTCCAGGCAGCCCATCCCGGTCACCAGCCATGCTGTGGGCCAGCCCATCTCTACGGGCGGCCAGACCCTTGTTGCCCCGAAGGCTGTGGTTATCAAGCAAGAGGCCCCCGTGGCCCCAGCGGAGCAGCAGAACCTCGTCTCACAGTTTTACGTGGGTTCCCAGGGACAGCCGCCACCCACCGTGGTCGCTCAGCCCCCGGCTTTGCTGACCGCCCAGACTGCTCAGCTGCTGCTGCCGGTGTCCATCCAGGGCTCCAGCGTCACCTCCGTGCAGCTCCCGGTTGGCAGCCTCAGCCTCCAGGTGTGAAGTGTGTCTCTAACTGCCTCTCCTCCTAGCAGGTGCAGACGAAGACTGCTAGCCGTGGGGCCTGAGCCTTTTCACACGTGCCTCCAAACTGCGTTTCACAGTTGGAGGAAGCTTGTGGGGAGGAGGGAAGAGTGTTGTAAAGCATGCCTAGCCAGCATTGTGTTGATGGAGTTACACTGTACTTTCCAGTGTGCACAGCCCGTCATACATGTAGATCTTGCAGTACCAGTGATGGTATCATCATGATGATGGCTGTTGCTGTCATGCACTTCTGCTGTGTGGGGCCTGGCAATGAGTCCTTGAAGGGCTTACTTCATTTCATCCTCCCTTCCCACCGAAGATGCAAGGGATAGACCCGTCTCTAGATAAGGAAACAGGCCTAGAAAGGGTGAGTCATTTGTCTCTGGACACAGCTAGCATGGAACAGAGCTAGCATTTAAACCCAGGGTTTCCAAGTCCAGGGCTTCTACTCTTAGACCTGTTCTCATAGCTGCCTCCCAGATTGAGTTCTTGAAAAGCACTGCTTAATGTGAAGATTCCTAAATTAAGGAAACCAGAAAAACCAAACCCACTGCCATGGAGTCGATCCCAACTCATAGCAACCTCCATTGGTTTTCCAAAGCTGTAAATCGTTACAGAAGTAGATTGACTCATCTTCTTCCCATGGAGCAGCTGGTGGGTTTGAACAGTCAAATGCATTACCCCCTACACCACACCAAAAAAAAAAAAACCCACTGCCATCAAGTTGAGTCAGACTCTCAGCGACCCCCACTGGGTTTCCGACGCGGTAAACCTTTACAGAAGATTGCCCGTCTTCCTTCCATGGAGCGGCTGGTGGGTTTGAACCGTCAGCTTTCTCATTAGCAGTCAAATGCCTTAGGCACTATGCCACCAGAGCTCCCTACACTAAGAAAAAGGTGACTATGAATTTAGGACTGAAGATGTTATTGAGAGAGATTGTAGAACACTGGTGAGCACAAAATTTCCTTTGATGCCAACATTACCTGAGTATTTTCACGTGATGATGATTTGGGTAGGTTTCAACCAGTGGTGGACCACAAGTAAACAGGATATCTTTTGGACTAATACTCCTCAAACTTAACAGCAGAGAGGGATAGTCTTGTAGCACTGCAGTTAGGAGGGATGGCCCAAAGAGCCATGCATGCACAGAAGTCTGATTCTCCTGGTTGGGCTTGAAAGTGTCTGAATTTTACAGTCTCTTCCGTAATATATATACATATGTGTGTGTATATGTATTTATATATACATGTGTATACACACACACATAAATAATTTTTTTTTTCCTGATCCAGATCTTCCATTAGAGTGGATGTTCTAAGACCAGGAAGCATGTTTTATTCCAGGACTGTGAGTCTCCAGCACACGGGCTCTCTCCAAAGAGTGCACGGCGTGCAACGGAGAAAGCAGCCCTCTGGACCCTTGGCCCCCTTGCCCTCGTGAATATCCTTGTTGCTGTCTCAGGTTTTACAGCCTGACCCACGTGTGCAGAGCTGCTGCCCCCATTGCCGTAAAGTCCGTTCTGACTCACAGCAACCCCCTGTGGGATTTGCAAGGCCGCCATCTTTATGGAGACAGACTGCCCGTCTTTCTCCCACAGAGCAGCTGGTGGGCTCAGACGGCTGACCTTCTTGATAGCAGTCGAACACTTAGCCCCCTGCACACCAGGGCTCCTTAGAGCTGTTGTAGGGCCTTTTTATTTCAGCTCTGTTTTCACAGAATTTTCAATGAGCATCTTAGCCACTTAAGAAATGACCAGAGCGTGAGAATAACTGGTCTGGTGTTTGATTCTCTGGTTCACAGCTGTTAGCATTCAGATCCGTGTCTGCGCTGGAGTCAGTTCGTCTAGAGCCCCCATCAGCAGTCTGTTCCCAGGTGTTCTCATGACACGCACCCATCTCCCGGTCAGAATCCTGGACTTGGGTATCAGCCTTGGGTGCCATCTGTGGACACTCGTCTTCTTGCAGTGACAGTCCCCAGGTGGCCAGTTATCCACATCTAATGCCTTGGTTCTAGTTTTGATTCTGACAATTAAAAAGCTTCTTTCTATTCACCTCCTAGACTCCAGCACAAGCAGGAATCCAGCCTCAGCCTCCAGTGGCCACTGCTGCCCAGATCCCAGCGACGGCCCTGTCCTCAGGCGTGGCCCAGCCTGCCCCTCAGCAGCAGGACACATTCCCGCGGCACGGGCTCAGCCAGCCTCAGCAAGTCAGGAAGGTCTGTGAGCCACCAGACAGCAGACTGCTGCTGCCCTCACCGTCCTCCCCGCCCCACTCCACAAGTACAGCTTCCCGGAGCCGCTCCGTGGAGGTACCCTGTTTCTGTTCTCCACAGTCAGCCGCCCCACAGCATGAGCCTTAGGACCGGTACCCCCTGGCTGCAGATGAGCCAGTTCTTTGGGGTAGAAAAGGAGCTCTTATGAAAAGACAGCTCACCCTAACAGCCAACTCTTCCTGAAGGGAGGTTGTCAAAAGTATTCCTTTCATCCTCATATATTGAATTTACTGAGTTTAAAAAAAAAAAAAATTCCAAATGAATAATCGGGGGGAAAAATAATTGTGGCTTCCTGGGATAAAAGACTTGAAGATGAAGCTTTCATCCCGGGTAAGGGTGGGTGTGTGTTGATGAGTTTGCCATCTTAGCTGGCCGTCACCCTGGCTCACTGCACCCTTAGGTCTTTGGCCTTTAGAAATACTCACTTCCTCTGCATGTCCATTTGCTCATCTCTAATGAAGGCGTTGCTCTAACAATGTACCCTCTGTGCAAACCAGCTGCTGTCACGTGATTCCAACTCGTGGCGGCCCCATGAGTGTCAGAGCAGAGCCGGCTCCACAGGGGCCTTAGTGGCTGGTGTCTCAGAAGTCGATGACTAGGCCTTCTTCTGAGGTGCCTTTGGTGGGCTCTGATCGGTGTGGAAGCAGACCACCACAGCTTTCTCCCCCACAGTGGCTGGTGGGTGCGCCGTCCGTGCAGCCGAAAGCGTTCATAGTCACCACCACCCAGTGAGTGACTCCATCTTTTTTACAGTTTCCTGTTAAATAGACCTGAACTCAAGCCAGACTCACTGCCATCAAGTTGGTTCCGACTCATAACAACCCTTGTTGGGTTTCTAAGGTTGTAAATCTTCACAGAAGCAGACCACCCCATCTGTCTTCCACAGAGTTACCGAAATTTCCTTATATCCAGTAGGTGGAGCTGTGGGCATATCTCCTTGTCAGAAAAATCTTAAGGCCTCAAAAGTAGGTCTGGGTATTTTAAACCTTGAGGGTGGTTTGCCCCAGAGTTTCATCTGCAGCATAAAAACACCTGGGTAATTAGGTGACCCGTCTGGAGGCCTTAAGGCAGTAGGAACTGTTGGGCTTAACTGCTCGGAGCAGACAGAAACGGTCTCTTGGGTCAGCAGCAGTCACACCAAGGAGTGTGGTCTTTGGGGCTTTCTGAGAAATGCAACGGGAGAGAGATTATTTACTTTGGGGAAAGCTCAAAAAACCATTTTAGTGTAGTTATAAGCTCAGCAAATAAGAGTTTTCTTTGTTTTAGAGCTAAAAAAGAGAAGCAGTACATAGATGGGGCTTATTCACAAAGTCTCAGAATTCCAGGGTTAGGAATCATTACTTCCAGTTTAAAGGAAGTGATTTTTTTCTTTTTATGAAATATGAGGAAATGGGAGTAAATTTGTAGAACTTATCACCCAGATTTGGGGGGATGTACACACATACACATAACTTTTTCACTTAAGAAATACTTATGTATATTCATAATAACAATATACAGGGGAGGGTTTTTTTTCTTTCAGAATGTTGTTGTTGCTATGTGCCATCGAGTCGGACCCGACTGATAGCGACCCCTCCTTGGTTTCTGAGGCAGTATCACTACGGAAGTAGATTGCCCAGTCTTCCTTCCAAGGAGTAGGTGGTGGGTTTGAACCCCAGCCTTCTGGTTAGCAGTCAGATGCCTTAGGCACTGTGCCACCAGAGCTTCTATTAATGGTACAGAAACCAAAACCCAACCCTGTTGCCGTTCAGTCAATTCTGACTGACAGGACCTTTAGTGGACAGAGTAGAACTGCCCCGTAGGGTTTCCAAGGCTGTGATCTTCAAGGGAGCTGACTGCCTCATCTTCCTCTTGTGGAGCTGCTGGTGGGTTCAAACCACCGACCTTTCAGTGAGTGACAGAGTGCTTAACCACTGTGCTGCTGGGCTCCTTATGGATGATACAAAGCATGTTAACTATTTTAATGAGCACATCGAGGGTTCTGTGGAATAGCGTTGCAGTATCAGCAGTTTGGCTGTGTGTTTGTAAAAGGCCCTGAAACATTTGGATCTCCATGTGACCTACAGAAAACATTTTGGGCTTCCACAGGAAGACTCCCCACCTCTGCATGGACCAGATGCTAAGAAGGGATGGATTTAGATGGAGCCTAGCAAGGATATTGGGACGCTCTGGGAAATGGTGTGTGTGTAGTTTGACCACAGCACATGTGAGGTTTAGGGGAGGATGAAGGAAGAGCTGGGTAATAAGGTTTACATGCCAGCCAGAGTCAGGATTTTATCTTACGGACAAGGGAGCCAGTGGAGTTTTTAAGCAGCCCTGGTGGTGCAGTGGTTAAAGTAGTTGGCTGCTAACCAGAGATTAGCGGTTTGAACCCACCAGCCACTCTGTGAGAGAAAGATGCAACAGCCTGCTTTTGTAAAGATTACAGCCTTGGAAACCATGTGGGACAGTTCTACTCTGTCCTGTCAGGTTGCTATGAGTAGAACTTGATCAGGCTCATTTGGTAAGAATAAAGTTTTGGTGGTGGGGTAGAAGGCAAGGAGCCAGACACGAGGGCTGGGGCTGTATTCCGGTTGTGGAAATGGGGGCCTGGGTGAGGGGGTCACAGTGGAGAACAGGCTGACTCAAGAGAGCAGCCTAAGGTGTGTGAGTGACGGGTCTGTTTACTGAAGTTAAAAAATGCAAGAGAACCAAGGATGACTCTCAGACATCAAGGATGGCAGGAGGAAAGGGGAAAGTTGAGTTTGGAGTATATACAAATTTCAGATGTCTGGGAAAGTGTTGTAAACGTGGCTTCAGTGAGGTCAGAAGTAGGTTGGAGAGGCAGAGTTGGCGGTTACTAGCTTAATCGTGAAAATTAAAGCATGATGCTGGGCTCTGTAAAAAAAAAAAAAAAAATTCTGTGTGAGACCAAACGTTCTCAAATGCAGAGATAGGAAGGCAAGGGAAGGGGCGGGGAACCAAGATTACTGAAAATGGAACAACCAGGATGGAAATAACGAGATAGCTGACACACTGAAAAATGTGACTGGTGTCCATGGACAAATTGTGTTGAAATTGTTCAACAGGAACCTAATTTGCTGTGTAAACTTCCACCAAAAACACAATAAAATATTTTAATTCTGAAAGTAAAAGTTAACGCATGACAAGATAAAGAACTAAAGCATGCTAGCAGATGGCACCACCCAGGTGAAGAACATGAGAAACTCACTTCTCATTTCAGGGGAGACACACTGAGCAAGTCTGTGCTCTCCCCAATGTGCTCTCCCCAGATGGAGCCCGTTCCCTATTTTTGTAAATAAAGTTTTATTGTAACACAGCCATGTATTCATTCACGAATTGTGTGGCTGCTTTCACGCTACAGCCACAGGGTTGAGTAGTTGCCACAGAGACCGCATGACCCTCAAAGCCAAAAAGGTTTACTGTCTGGACCTTTATAGAAGGTTTTCTCTACTTCATGAGGAGAACAGAATGATGGGGGAATGTTTGTTGGTTTCAGGTTTTCACAAACGCGGCACCAGCTACAGTTCTCCCGTACCAGAGACAGCCTGCGCCAGCAGCCCAACAGCCTTTTATCAGTAAGACACCCGGCAGCCTTCTGCAATCCAGAAACCCACCTCTTCCGCCAGTGCAGAACGGACCCCACACGCCCAGCAAGGTAGTCCTGGGACGAGGGCGCAGCAGTGGCGGCACTCACCTGGGTGTAGGGTCACCCACAGCCTGGTGCCTGTGGCCTTGAAGTGAGGGAGCAGCACTGTCATTTGGGTGCATATGCCAAAAAGGCCATGATAATAACTTGGCCCCATGTGCGATGGTCAGCCAGTGCGGTTAGCCTCCCACGTGTTTAAAAGTTGCATGTAAAGAGCAGGACTTGGCTGCAGAGGAGCGGGGTCTAACCAGGATGTGAGAAAGTTTATTGCCAAGAGCTAACATGTGCTCCATCTTGGTTTGACAGCCCAGCTCACCCCCGCCGCCTCAGCCGTTTGTTGTCCAGCACTCCCTGTTCAGTAGCCCAGTCACCAAGACGAAAGATCCGCCCCGCTATGAGGAGGCCGTCAGACAGACTCGCAGCACACAATCCTCCCTCCCAGAGGTGAGTGAGGATGTCGCTATAATGTCAGTGGGGACAGCCCTTCCTCTGGAGGTCAGTGGGGTCAATGTAGTGTCAGTGG
>NW_006921899.1:2513359-2514743 GCF_000298275.1 Orycteropus afer afer | reverse complement strand
ATGTGTACATTACAATCTCAAACAAAGGCTTGTATGTGATGTGTCAGCCTCAGTCTTAACCAGCCCTTGATGAATCCCTGTCTAAGATGGACTTGCCTGCATAGAAACTCCAACTAGGGCTTGGAGCCTTGTTTATACTGTAAGTGGTTATTTAACATCAAACTCTCATTTGAAGAATCCTGAACAGCTTTCAGCAGCTGTGGAATCTGCCACCACTACTTAGAAATTCGGATTTTCTCTCAATTTTTCCTTCGGGGCAGGGGGATTGGATGTGATTGGTGTATTTTATACTGGTCCCTTTATTATAAGGTCACCTGTCAGGCTGGCATCAAGGCGATGCTCTTCCACCTGGCTGGTGGTGTCAGCACCACCACCACCCCGTCCAAGCCCTCTGTCCTCCTTTCCTCTGAGTTGGCCACACCCTCTGTGCCAGCAGGTCAGTCCTTGCAAGTGACTTGCTTGTATGCTTAGAAAACACACTTTGAAGTCCTCCATGTGTGGTAACCATGTGGCCTTGGGCAAGATGCTAGCTCTCTCCTCTGAACCTTCCTCCCTGGTCTCCCCACCCATGTAGACCTTCCTCCCTGGTCCCCCTACCTGTGTAGAACTTTCTCCCTGGTCTCCCCGTCCACATAGACCTTTCTTCCTGGTCTCCGCACTGGTCTCCCTGCCTACATAAACCTTTCTCCCTGGTCTCCCTGCCTGTGCAAACCTTTCTTCCTGGTCTCCCTGCCCGCATAGACCTTTCTGCCTGGTCCACCGCCCACGTAGACCTTCCTCCCTGGTCTCCCTGCCCGTGTAAACCTTTCTGCCTGGTCTCCCTGCCCGCATAGACCTTCCTCCCTGGTCTCCCTGCCCGCATAGACCTTCCTCCCTGGTCTCCCCACCCGCGTGGACCTTCCTCCCTGGTCTCCCCGCCCACGTAGACCTTCCTCCCTGGTCTCCCCATCCACGTAGACCTTTCTTCCTGGTCTCCCCACTGGTCTCCCTGCCTGCGTAAACCTTTCTTTCGAGGCTTAAAACAAAGCTCCCCTTCAAGAAGGAACCTCAGCCTCATGCAGGATGATGACAGATGAACCTGACACCGTCCCCTGGGTGATGAAAGTGGAGAAGACAGACGGATCAGAGCAGGTGCATCACTGTAGCTGCACCAGTTCCCCACGCTCCCGTGTCGCGTGGGGCGACTTGATGGGGCCAGGTCGTGGCAACATTTGCTGTGGGTCGTACTACATACAGCTCATGAGCATGGGCCCAGCGGCTGAGCACCTTTTTACAGCAAGCCAGCCAGGAAGTGAGCTATGGTGACCTTGACCTACTTAGTGGCCTACGTTAACATCTACAGAAACTGCAGTACCAGGGGACAGTGTGTGATTTAGTAGGGTGG
>NW_006921899.1:2495857-2510434 GCF_000298275.1 Orycteropus afer afer | reverse complement strand
TCCTTTTGAGTTGTGGTGTTGGTGAAGAGTGCTGAGAGTACCATGGACTGCTAAGAGAACTAACAGATCTGTCCTGGAGGAAGTGCACCCAGAATGCTCCTTGGAAGCAAGAGTGGACAAACTTCATCTCACCTACTTTGGTCATGTTGTCAGAAGGGTCCATTCCCTGGAAAAGGATATCATGCTTGGTAAAAAGGGGAAGGCCCTCAACAAGGTGGATTGACACAGTGGCTGCAACAATGGGCTCAAGTATAGAAAGGATCATGAGGCTGGCACAGGACCGGGCAGTGTTTCATTCTGTTGAACATAAAGTTGCTATGAGTCAGAGGCGACTCGAAGGCACCTGATAACAACAACAACAACACATCTCTGGCGGAATCCTGTGCCACAGCAGCTCATTCAAGACAAAGGATCAGAACAGAGATTGGAACTTCTGCCCAAGGAACACGTTAAAGTCCAACCAAGTTAACTGCCTACTAAAACAAAAGAAACAACACTGATCTAAGGAAAATAATGGTCAGAGCCTCCACAATTTAACTTCCATAACATCCAGTCACAACATGCTGCATATGAAGAACCAGGAAAGTCTGACCCGTCCTCAGATAAAAAAGTTAATCACCTAAGACCAGCCTCAGACTATCTACATGTTAGAATTAGCAGCGAGGGTTTTGAGGCAATTATAACTGTCCTCGATGGTGTAAAAGAAAATATGCTTATAATAAATAAAAAGATAGGAAATCTATACAGATGTAGAAATAGTCTCTTAGAAGAACTAAACAAATTTTAAGACTATGAAACGTAATATCTGAAATGGAAAAAACTGCAGGTGAATTTTAATAGCAGAATGAAGATGACAAAGGGAAAAAAGTTAGTGAATGTGAAGAAAAATCAGTAGAATTTACCCAATCTGAATAATAACAAGATTTAAAAAAAAAAAAATTAACTCAGAGACCTGTTATATAATATCAAACAGTCTAATCCAGGTATAATTAGAGTCCCAGAAGGCAAGGAGAGAGAATGGGGCGGGTAGTTTTGTGGGGTTTTTTTTTTATGGATGAAATTTTACAAGTGTGATGAAAGACAAATTTACAGATTCAAGTTGCCCGATGAACACCAAGTCAGATACATAAAAAGAAGCCACGGTCACATCGTAGTGAAAATGCTGAAACCCAGTTAAAGAGTAAATCTTGAAAATATCCAGAGAAAAGCACACATTACTCAGGTGGAAATAATTACTTGGTTAATGGTTGACATCTCAGAAACTGTAGAGACCACCCGAATGTCCATCAACAGGTGTTTGAGTGAACAAACTGTAATATTTCCATACAGCAGACGCCTCTCGGCAGTAACAAGGACCATCGCACACACTGCACCGTGGGTAAACCTCAGAGTAATGAGGCTGAATGAAATGAGCCAGCCCTCTAGCACATAGGGTATGAATCTATTTATACAAAAGAAAAGACCTGTCAGAAATGCAAACTAACCCACAGAGAACAAAATCAAATGGGTTATTACAGGCACAAGGAAACCTGGAGTGACGGGTGTGCTCACGGTCTGGACTGTGATGATGTTTCACCACTGTGTGTGTAGTCACAACTTACTAAATTGCATACTTCCATATATGTGTGGCTTACTGTATGTCAGATAAAAATCAAGCTGAAAAAGATGTATAGTCTCATCACATTATACGCTTAAATGTTACCCAAATGCCAATGAATATCCAGACATGTCAGAAATAAAGTACTAGTTGGCTCTCAAAATATAATCAGCAGTAGAAAGTAGAAGTGTACAGTCAACCACGCTCAGCCCTAGCCCCATGCCGCTCTGTCCACCAGGCAGTCGTGATGCCTTGGGTCAGCTGCTTCCATTTACTTACCTGAGGTGACAGTGTTCTCAAAGTTACCAAAACTGTATTAGAACTAGGTGTGCCGCACGGTCCCTTAGCACTCTCAACTGTATCATGCCTCCAAGACTGTAGGCAAGAAAACTAACGCACGTTCTCCTTCGTTGTAGATCTCCAACGCACATAGTCAGCAGATGGACGACCTCTTTGACATCCTTATTAAGAGTGGAGGTAGGTGAGACGTCGCATCAGACATCACAGGGTCATCTCCTATCACAAGCACACAGTTTATCTCTAGATGTCATAACTTATCTTTAAGTTCTGAGGAACATACTGTATTTCTGAGTGGACAGTTTCAAAATCTGTTAAATGTAGGCAAATACAGCAACTTACTTTAAATGGAGGAAGAGCTCAAAGCAGCAATATGTTAGAATTATCCATAGATATATTCCTGCCAGAAGAGAAAAGTCACGTCAGAATAGCAGAGCAGAACCAGATTTGAATTCCACGTTGAAAATCTTCAGAATTCGTTCCATGTGCCATTCGAGTGGGATAAAAGCATTCCGATGTATGCATTAGGATCCCTGGCAGCGCAGTGGTTAAAGAGCTTGGCTACTAACCTAAAGGTCAGTGGCTCAAACCCACCAGCCACTCAGCAGGAGAAAGATAACGGTCCACTCCCATAAAGATTTCCAGCCTTAGAATCCCAACGGGGCCGTTCTACTCTGCCCTACAGGGTTGCGAGGAGTTAGAATCGACTTGACAGCAGTGGATGTTTTGGTTTCTATACACAGTAATTTTATGACTAACAACTTACCCAGCTTGGGCTCCGGCATTACTAAAATTCAAAGAGATAACTCAGACAATTTCACATCCAGTATAAAATCTTGGGTTTTACCATACTTAGTGTTAAAAAGGGATGGGGGAAATAAAGGATATTAACCAAAAAAATGAAAGTGATCCTGCCTCACCTTTAGAAATAAATTGGTATTTGAAAAATTCACATGCTGGGGTAGAACACTGTAAGGTATTCTTACATCACCCTGCCAGAAAGAGTCCTATTTGGGCTTTTCAGTAGTGGTGAGACTGTGTCCGTTCACAGCAGGTACTGTATGAGGCCGGGGCACAGGTCGCATGTCAGTCCTGACACAGGCAGTTATTATTGGTAGTGACCACAGGGCAACATGTGCAGATGGTACTGTCTGCTGAGAACTCTTTAGGCCTTGCAGGATCATCCAAAGTCATAGAAATGAAAGAGACAGCCCACGCCCGGAGTTTAGGACTTAAAATTGACATTTTGACATCACCTTTCAAGATGTCATGCTATTAATCCCTTTACTAGGTATGTATCCTAGAGAGGTGAGAGCAGGACAAGAACAGGCATATGCATACCCGTGTTCATTGCAGCACTATTTACAATACCAAAAAGATGGAAACAACCTACATGCATTTCAACAGAAGAATGGATAACCAAACTACGGTACATACACACAATGGAATACTATGCAACACTAAAGAATAACATAGAATCTGTAAAACACCACATAACGTGGATAAACTTGGAGGACATTATGCTGAGTGAAATAAGTCAATCACAGAAGGACAAATGTAATGTTAATTCATTATTGTAAAAAGTTAAGGAAAGGTTTATATGTGAAAGGAAACTTTGTTAGTTGCCAGGGGTGGGAGGGGAAGGAAGGGAACACTGCAAAAAAAAAAGAGGTCATGCTGTTATAATAGCAGATTCACTGTAGGTGTAAGATACAAAGGAATCCCACAATAGCAAAATCAGGCCTTGGCAACTAATAGTTGTTTTCAAATAGTAGTAAATCTTTACTTACTGATTACTTCAATTGTTTTGCACAGAGATTTCTCTCCCTATAAAAGAAGAACCTTCTCCTATTTCCAAAATGAGACCAGTGACAGCCAGTATCACCACAATGCCAGTCAATACCGTGGTGTCTCGGCCACCACCCCAAGTCCAGATGGCACCACCTGTATCCTTAGAACCTATGAGCAGTTTATCCTCCAGTTTAGAGAACCAACTCGAAGCCTTCCTGGATGGCACTCTACCTCCAGCCAGTGAGGTGGCGCCACTGCCAGGCAGCATTGAGGACAGAGAGCCCTTCTCTCTGATCGGGGACCTCCACAATGACCTGCTGAGCCGCACCAGCGTGCTGGGCCACTCGCACTCGCCCATGGAGACTTCCGAGGCCCCGTTTGCTGCCAGTACGCCCTGTCTGTCCCTTGATCTTTCTGACACAAACTTGGACAACATGGAGTGGTTAGACATCACGCTGCCCGCCACGTCTTCAGGCCTCACCCCCCTCAGCACCACGGCTCCAAGTATGTTTTCTGCTGACTTCCTAGACCCACAAGACCTGCCGCTGCCCTGGGACTAAAGTCACAGATGTCGCGTCTCAGAGCTCATGAGTTTAAGGACATGAAACTGATTCTCAAAGGTCAGTTGTTAGCGATAGATCCATAGTTGCATCGTTGCAATTCAAATGTGTTGTCACAGAGAGAATGGATAGAAGGTCAGAGCCTGGAAGCCAGTCTGAACACACTGCACTGCACTTGGCAGTGAACTTCCCCGATTTAACATAGCAGAGGGCCTTCTGAGAACACACTGGTTGTGGAGGGCTCACCTCCTCCTCCAGACTTCAGTAAAGGAGAAAAGTGGGTGACACCTGGAGAAGGGTAATGGACGCAGGAAACTGACATCAGGATTCTCTGGTGACCAACTGCAGCTAAACCTCGGTGGTCACTTTACAAAAGGCAGACAGCTCCACTCAAAGCCTAAGGTCGGCATGAGGGAGGCATGCGATCACTACACTTGGTCTTTCCCTGGAGACGGCCTGAGCCAGGCCCTAGCCCAGCAGCACCGAGCCAGTGGAGAGTGCTGGCCGCTCAGTGACATGCTGCGCCCAGCCGCCGACTTCTGGTTCCATTCAAAACCTGTGTGCTTGCTTCTGTGTCGTACTCTATTCTGTGGATTTTGGTAGCTCACCTTAGGTTCCCAAGTGTAAATTCACATGGAAGATCTTGCACCATAAGCAGGCGTCTGCATGATCCCGTCATAAGCAGTCCGTGGTCAAAGGGCCAGGTGTACTGATAACACTGAAAATTGTATGAGCAGCCCTCTGGGTTGATGCGGTTGGTTCTGCTGTGTATATTAGACATTTGTATGCACACGCTAACATTGTGATTTGTACAGCCTACATCAGGGTAAGGAAGTGGGTATCCATTTGTCCTCCTCCTCCTCACTCATGTATTTCTGGAGTACTTGAGCCACGTGTTTCTGTATTTACAAACTTGCTTGCTCACTTGCAAGTAACCAGACCCACCTCAACCCAGAAAAGGCTGAGCATGAACTGTCTTTCTGAGCTGGTGAGTAGAAAACAGAAGGCAAGGGGGAGGTCTGTCATCAACCCAAGACATTCCCACGGGGTCACCGGTTAGACCGCACCGACCGTTGGCTGCCAGACCCCCAGGTCTGGCCGCCCCTCTTCTCTGGCTAATGCCTACTTACTGTTTTACAGGCTTGTACCTGGGTGTCACACCCAAGCTCTCACTATATTATCAAGCCTAAAGGCGTTAAAACTGGAGGTTTTCTTAGTTTTTATATATGTAGAAAAAAGTTGTTACAGATCTGCTAAGTAGCTTCTTTAGAGTTTCCTAAAATGCCAACCATTGTGGGATTTCCCCGTTGATTTCAGGCTGGTCACTAAGTGTACAACAGTGTCAATGACTGAACACAGAACCACTGACGTCCACCCAAAGAGCCTGGGGTTTTCACTCACTGCTGTGCCCTGCACCTGGCCCTGTGTCAGCCCTGGGGTCGGGTCGACTTCCAGACAGATGTTCTTCAGTTGACGGCAGGAAGGCGGCCTAGCCTGCTATTTGCAGAGAATTTTCTGATCATTTCTAGGGTTGTGTTATGGCTGAGAGCTGAGCTTATTTCAGCTTTGGTGTTGTGTTGTGGCTTCTGTGTGTTACTCCGTGTGAGGACAGCCTGTCTTCTCGCACCCAGTCAGCCAGAACACAGGAGCCCTCCACCCTCTGGCACTAGCTAACTTAGAAGCACTCCTATGCCCTCGGACCCGTTTAAGGCAGAGGCAGTCTTGCTCAGCGTAGTCTGTGAGGAAGGGTTTAAGTCTTTGGAAATTGGTAATCCGATGAAGGAGAGCCAGTAACTCTCTACTAATAGCATCACCATTTGAGCAGGCCCAACCAGAGAGTGTACCATATTGGATGCGACACAAACCCTTGGGCCGGGTTCCACCAAGGGGGCCTTGTCTCTGGGGGCAGGAGGGTTTACGTGGGCAGGTCCTTTCTTCTTGGTGGGTCTTGGCCGAGGATTCTGGCCAGGGGCTGATCAGGTTCCTACTTGGACTCTCGGCCTCATCTTCATTCAGAACTGAATAGCTTTCCAAGTTGACACCAGTTGTCAATGGGACTGTAGGGGGTGACCGAACAACCCACACTGTTAACTCTCAGTAAATCACTTCATATTCCGCTGATCCTGAGTTGTGTACATAGATAGGTTTCCAGCCCTCAGCTCCTTTTGTTGCTTTTTAAATAGGGTTTGAAACATGGCCCAGGAGGGTTGCTTTCCAAAAATACACAATGCTGTGCAAAGAATGCCAGCCCATGGCCTGTTCTCTCTTGGCTGTGAGTCGCTACAATGCCCGCTTCACACTGGTGTGCAAAACTGTTTAAAAAGCAAGACGGCTCTCGTTCCCATCCCACTGGTCCCATTCCTCTCGGCCCTCAGCACCTGGTTCAAGCAGCGAGCCCGGCTCTGGGACGCGCTGCTCCCCAGACGCAGCTGCGTGTTCCCATGTAGAGTGAGTCCGTGGGAGCCGTGCAGCACGAGATGTGACCAAAGATGACAGTCTCTGATCAGGGGCCCTTTGACCCCGCTTGGTGTACACAACAGCAAGTGCGTGGGGAGGGTTATGTTTACTAAAGAAAACCGTTGCTTTGTTGAAGGTTAGCCTCACAGCCATCAAAGCACAGGTCAGGACAGCCGCCTGGATTTCAGTGTGCATGTGTGTCATTCAGAGCTAGGACTGTCACGTATCCTGTTGCAGAGTATCTCCTGTTGCCAAGGACGCGACTGCTGGACGTGTGCTCTCGCCCGTCCCAGTCCTCCTTGCCTTCGTAGTCTCGAAACACCGTTGCACCGACCCTCGCGGCGTTCTCTTCTGGATCGGTGTTGGATCAGGTTCCTGGGGGTGGGATGAGGAAGAAGTCCCACCAGAGCTCCACGCCTCTGGCAGTCTGGCGGCACGTGGTCATCTGTGCATTTCAGCAAAGTCTCTCTAGGAAACCTCCTAGGATGGTTTCAACAGCTCATGCTCTCTCGTGTGCTCTGAAATGTGCAATCTGCTGGACAGTGTTTGCCACATCTTTGTACACAGATGTATTCTGGATTCGTGGAAGTTCCGGCTCAGAGGCACTTGTGTTTGTTTTATATGAATATTTTTGTAATGCTAAAGAGCTTATTTCAGTTTCCTCTGTTAAGAACTACATGGCTCTGTGACCCATGTACCTGGCACTTTCTGGTTTCCAAGTCCAGTTTACCAACAGTGGTGGAGGCGGTCTGGGGTTGGCTCCAAACTGCAGCCTGTTGAAGGCCATCATGGTCATAAGAGTGCCACCGAGCTGTGTGGCAGGTGATGCTTGGGGACATCTCGGGTGTGTCAGCCCCTTCATCACCAAAGCCGACTCAGGCTTTGCCTGACCTCACACAGACCCTTCCAGAAGTGTAGGCTCTCAAAGTCCTCTCAGGATGCCCTCACTGAAATGCCACCACAGCTGACAAGACAGTAGTCCCTGCAAGTGGGGGATGGTCCCTTTACTGTCCTCAAGCAGACTTGGCCTTAGGAAAGGGGTGAAGCACTTTGTAGCTGGAACACGTTTGTAGGAGCGTGCACTTTGTGGTCAGCCTCCCAGAAGCCCCAGGCATCAGGAAGGGGGATTCGTCTCGGGGCCACACCGAGGACTTCCTCGGGAAATTCAGAGAGACCGCTGATCTGGGCCTACCCTAGGCCAGCACCAGTCAGTTTCACCAAATTCACAAATAACGGCCACGTTTTGCTGTCTATCCACACAAACGTGAAAGCTGAGTACTGGCCACAGAGCGAACACCACACACCCTTGTCCTGCTGCCCTAGAGGCCACACATTGAGCCCAAGACCCAACGGAGAACATTAACTGGAAAGCCAGCATCGTCGGCAAAGTGTACGAACGCACACGTGTGCATCTGGAGAGCGCCTGGCCTGCATTTCAGCTCATCATCTAAGCAAGTCCCATCACAACTGGAAAGTAACAAGTAAGGTGTGACATTTCTTCATGGCTCCAGCCTGCAGTAACGTGTTGATTTCACAAACCTCTCTGCCTGCTGGGTAATAGGCAGGCCCCTGGCTGCCCCCCACTTCACCTCTTCTCGCAGTTTCCAAGGCAGTGCATCCTTGCAAGGAGTTTCTACCTAAATTCTCTCATCAAGGCAGCCGTTCAGGCGGCCGCACGTGTTTACAGAAGCTCATACCCAAACTCCACTTTGTGAGTCGTTATGGGGAAATGTCACAACTTGTGACAACAGGTGGCAATCTCAGATCTACACGGTGCTGTCTGAAGTCAAAGAAAACATGTCACTGGAGGTAGCAGCCCAGATGGAGTGTCTCACAGAGCGTCATGCCAACGCCCAAGATGAGGCTTCCCCTGAGGTGGTAGGCGCCCCGGGATCCTCACCACCTCTCTACCTGACGCCGTGCGGACACGCGGTAACGTGGCAGCAGGAGGAGGAAGCATTTAGGAAGGGGTCGCGTAGCTACCCGAAGTACTTTCTGTCAAGTAACCAATTGTCATGCAAACCTGCTTTAAAGGAACCAAAGGCTTTGCCAAGTATTTGCCAAAAGGAGGCACTTTTTATTTAAAATTGAGACTTACAAGATCTCAAAAATCAGTCCCAAAACGGTATTACCCACCTAAGGTTATAATTTTCACAAAGATGTAGATATCTCGTTTTCATGTACAATAGCATAGATCTGTTCTGTTGGTTTAAGGATAATTCATAGTTAGTACTAGATACCAAGTTGTTTTTCTCCTTTCTCCATAGAAATTTGTTTTCTCCTTTCCTGCTTGCAGTAGGCACGCTCTTACCATGATAGGTGTTTCTCTTCTTATTTTCATTGTCACATGACATCTTAGCATCTCACTCTGAAAAAAAGGAGAAAGATACCAGTCCACAGAGCCCTGCTTATTGACGCGCTAGTGTAATAAACGGACGATGATGGCGGTCGGGGGTCCATTTGTGTATTTGCCTCTATGTTGTTTCTAAAAGAAAAACCATGATGCCTTTGTATTTGCTGTTTGCACCCCTGAGATCAGTTCCATATCGTGTTGGAAATGCCATACATTTTGCACATGTGCTGTACATAAGGGATGTGTGTGTATTTTTCTATGTGTGCCCGTGGGTCATCAGATCTTTTGTACATAGTGGCGGTATTGTAGCTGACCGGGAGATGTTTCATATCTCAGCAATTTTGCATTTTTGTGTCTCAAATAAAAAACATTTTGACGTATTATGATTCTTGCTGTGCAGAGAAAAGACCCTGCCATGGCTGGGGGCGGGGTGGAGCCCCTGTGGATCAGGAGGGTGGGGACTTCAAGTAGAGGCACCCCTGGAAGAACGGCCACTCCAGCAGAGAACCCCCGACACAGGGCTCCCCGAGGCGGGGTTTGTAGATCACACATAAGGGGAGGCTCCTCCCCCAAGGTTGGGACCATGAGACAGAACAGACTCAGAGCTACTGAGGGGACTTGAATACACCAAGGGTCACGCCACAGTGAGAACTCGCCCCTCCACGGGACAGACCTGGTTCAGTCTCAGCCAAGTACCTCATGTGCAGCAACCCCCGTGTGTCAGTGGGGCTCACGGGTTGCTGTGGTGCTGACCAGGCTTCAGGGGAGCTTCCAGACTCAGACGGAAAGGCCTGGGGGTCCCAGCGTCTGATCTGCAGTGAGCACACGGACAGCACGGGACCAGGCAGCGTTGCTTTCTGTCGTGTGCAGGGTCTGCGAGTCGGAGGCCAACCTGAAGAGCAGCTGACGCAGTCCCTACTTGACACTACTTTCTGTGCTGCCGCGTCTAATACCCCGCATGTGGTGGTGGCGGTAGGTGCCGCTGAGTCGGCTCCCACTCACCGCAGCCCTGTGGACAACAGAACGAAACACTGCCCAGTCCTGCGCTAGCCTCACAGTCCTTGCTATTTCTGAGCCCATCATCGGAGCCACCGTGTCAGTCCATCTCACTGAGAGCCTTCCCCTCTTTTGTTGACCCTCCACTTTACCAAGCATGAGATCCTTTCCCAGGGAATGGTCCTTCTGACATGACCAAAGTCAGTGAGACGAAGTCAGGCCATCCTCACTTCCAAGGAGTACCCTGGCTGTACTTCTTCCAGGACAGATTTTGTTACTTCTTCTAGCCGCCCATGATACTTTCAGCATTCTTTGCCAACACCACCCTGCATGTGTTATTTTCTGTGTCATTACACTATAAGCTCCATGAGGGCAGGGGTTTTTGTTCATATCTGTGTCCCAAAACCTAGAACAGTCCATACCTAGCACATAGTTGGTGCTCAATAAATATTCAGTGATTGAAATATATGTATGTTTATACCAAAATGGTGTTTTTCACCCAAGTCCACCAGGACACAGTGAATGACTAGCGTGATGAAATGCAGTGTTCTCATGGGGGCTGACATACACACACATGCACAGAGAACACGGGTCCCACTTGGATGGAGAGACACGCACTACCAGCAGGATCCTGGGACACCCACAATCCTTCAGTTCAGACACATCTCAAAGGCAACTCTATGAGGTGTTTTTATAGATATCCAAAGTGGTCTTTAGAATTCAGTAATCCTTTAGAAAACGGCATTTAATTTTCAATTCACAAGCCCATGCTTAAAATAGACCTTTAAAGAGAACAGTATGAAATGTTCCTCCTTGCTTTGAAAAAACCAAGTGGTAACAAGTGAACTTGATCAACAGCCATCGCTTTTTTAAATTATGATTTGAGTGAAGGTTTACAGAGCAAATTCACTTTCCATACAGCAGCTCACATACACTTCGTCTCAAGACATTGACTGCAATTTCCCACAATGCAACAGCTCACCTCTCACTTCTTCCCCATAGTTACCTCTTCCCTGTGTCCTTCCCTTCATTCACTCCTGCCCCCTGAGCTGTGTCCCTGTGCAAACACTGCCCTTCTATTCTCCCATGATTGTTCTCTCCAAAGAGTGTGTCTGCCTCAGGTAAATGTTCAGCTCATATGCCTGTGTTTTGTTTGGCTGGAAGCCATAAAAGGGGTTCAGTTCCAGACCTGAAGGGCAGCTAGGGGCCATAGTCTTCAGTGATTCTACCATGGTCTATCAGACTAGCAAACCTGGTCCTTTTTTTTTTTTTTTTATGATTTTGAGTTTTGTTCCACATTATTCTCCCAATCTATACAGGATCTCCTACATAGATCCCCCTCCAAGTGGTTGACAGTGGTAGCTGGGCACCATCTAGTTCTTCTGGTCTCATAGTCATATAGAACAGCCATCGCTTTTATACTGACATCTGATTAAGAAGATAGGCAAAGTCCAGCTTCCACACACAGTCTGGCCTGACCTCCTCCCCCAGGTCCCTGGGGCTGGACCCAGGTGGGCTACGGCATGGTCAGACCAAGGCCTGCCATTGCCATTGAGCCAGGACCGGAAAACAACTGCCTTCTCAGGAAAGGAAGGCCAAGGCTCAGGGGCTGATGGGAAAATGACACCAACGAAAGTGCTCTGAAAAGAACATAAACCCACTGCCATCGAGTCTGTTCTGACTCAGTGACCCACTGGGACAGAGGAGAGCTGCCTATATGGTTTCCAGGTTTGTAAATCTTTACGAAAGTAGACTGCCTCATCTTCCTCCCTTGAAGTGGCCAGAGGGTTTGAACCTCCAACCTTTTGATTAGCAGCCAAATGCTTTAACCACCAAACCACCAAAGCTCCTTGGAAGAAGCGTTAAGTGGGCCAAAATAAAAAAAGATCAACGACAGAAAAAGGGAAAAAGGGTGTGGTTAAGGCATTTGGCTGCTAACCAAAAGGTTGGTGATTCGAACCCACCAGCCACTCCATGGGAGAAAGATAAGGCAGTCTGCTTCCATAAAGATTTACAGCCTTGGAAACCCAATAGGGGTCACTATGAATCGGAATCGACCCTGGAGGCAAAGGCGTCCAGGGTCGGGCAAACGTTAGGACTGCGGACAAGAAGGCTGGTTGGCTCCGCCCCGGGGTGCCTCAGCAGAAGGGCTTGGGGATCAGTGACCACAGTCATTGAAAACCCTGTGAGCACAGTTCTGCGGTGACACCTGGCACTGCTTTGAGTTAGAATTGACTCAGTGGCAACTGGCTGGAGTTCTTTAGTTGACTGGCTGGCTGGCTGGCTGGATTTGTTCCATGCTAGCACTGGGCTGGGAGCTGGGTCCTGGCTGCAGGACAGACTATGAAGGAAGTGCTAGGAAACAAACCCCTGGAATGACGGCGCCCGCAAGGCTCTCCAGGCCAGGGACTGAAGAAGCCACTGACGGTTGCCCTGCGGGGACAGCACTCAATGTACTCCCACTGCTCTTACACTTGCCAGAACCATCCCAACTGCAAACAGTTCAAACACAGGCATGTCACACTCGATTCTCAAAAAGATGCCTGACAAGATTTCCCCTTAATGCTGCCATTAAAAAGAAAGGCATCAACAATATGTCACCTCCAGATCATGTGGCATAGTGACCGCTGCTCTTGCCAGATGCCTTGTATTCCAGCAAATAAGTCAAAGAAATCTCATCCAATCCAATCGTTTCTTCTAAGGCAGTAACTTGATGCTTTGTCAGAATCTCAAGAAACAAGGTATGTTACTGTATCATATGGATCCATATGGATGTGTCAGAGCATCCCAGGGAAGAGGGGTCTAAGTGGGCTGCCCCGGATTCGGGGTGGGCAGAGAACACATGGGTGGGGGAGCAGGCCTCCAGAGAGACGGGGATAATGAAGTGAGCCTGGGCATCCAGCCCATACTTAGGGGTCCACACACAGAAGCGGCCCCCCTGCAGGTGGTGAGCAGTGTTGGGCGTTGTGTAGGTGGGGAGGAGAGGGGCCGCAGGCGGAAAGGAAACGTAGCACGCAAGGAAAAGCCTTCATCACAGTTCAGACAGAAGGCTGTATCATCTTCATCACCACCCCCAGCCTCTCGGGGACATCCACCACCCACGCCGACCCCAGGACCAGCCTGTGTCTTGCCCTCACAGCTACAGCCAATGCATTAGCAAGTCATTTAGGCATTGTCTCTTCTGAGCCAGACAGACACAGGGTACACAGTCATTAGTTGCCACCATTGAGTCGATTCCTTATGTGCAGAGCAGAACTACTCCATAGGATTTTCAAGTCTCCCACGAGGCCTGTCTTCCGCCACCGAGGGGTTATCTTTCTACCTATATATCCTCTGTGTGTGTGTGTGTGTGTGTGTGCATCTTTTATGTATGCATGTAGGTTGTTGTTGTTGTTGTTATATGCCGTCGAGTCGGCCCCGACTCATAGCGACCCCTCCTTGGGTTTCCAAGGCAGTATCACTACGGAAGTAGGATTGCCCAACCGTCCTTCCGAGGAGTGGCTGGTGGGTTTGAACCGCCAGCCTTCTGGTTAGCAGGCAAATGTCTTAGCCATTATGCTACCAGAGCTCCCTGCATGTAGGTAGGTATGTATATAAACCAAACCCAAACTCACTGCCGAGTCGATTCCCACTCATAGTGACCCCCAGTGGATTTCCGAGGCTGTGCATCTTTACAGAAGTAAATCCCCATCTTCCTTCCGCAGAGCGGCTGGTGCATTTGAACCACTGACCTGGTTAGCAGCCTTATCCACTAGACCACCAGGAAAAAAAACACTGCCGTCAAGTCAGATCCAACTCATAGCGACCCCTCCTAGGTGGTATCACTGTGGAAGTAGATCACCCAACCTTCCTTCCGAGGAGTAGCTGGTGGGTTTGAACTGCCAGTCTTCTGGTTAGCAGTCAAATGCCTTAGGCACTATGCCACCAGAGCTCCTTGTATATATATACAAAGATAGATATAGACATACATGTATATATATAAAATCTATGGAGAATGAGCGAGCTCTGGCGGTTCAGTGCCTAAGGCCTTTGACTGCTAACCAGAAGGCTGGTGGTTCAAACCCACCAGCTGATCCACAGAAGGAAGATGGGGCAATCTACTCCCATAAAGACTTCCTGCCTCAGAAACCCAAATGGGGTCGCTATGAGTTGGAACTGAATCGGAGGCAATGGGTTTGTTGTTTTCATAGATAGAGATACTCTCCTATGTATCAACATATCTATCCTGTGTGCATATACAAACATCCGGAGTCGGCCCGTGTTTCCCCACCACCTGGTCCAGGCCATTTGCACCTGCCCTAGCTCCAGTTCACTCACACAGCAACCAGGACATCATTTTTTTATATTATTATTGTGATTTGGGTGAAGATTTACAGAGCAAATTCACTTTCCATACAGCAGTTTACATATACTTTGTCTCATGACATTGATCAGTTTACCACAATGCAACAGCTCCCCTCCCACTTCCTCCCCATAGTTACCTCTTCCCAGTGTCCATCCCTCCATGGACTCCTGCCCCCTAAACT
>NW_006921899.1:2481304-2492122 GCF_000298275.1 Orycteropus afer afer | reverse complement strand
GAACTCCCCTGCAGGACATCATTTCTAAGGCATAAACCAGGTCACCCTTCTCTCAGAAAGCTTCAGTGACTTTCTGCTGCACTTGAATAAAATCCAGCTCCTTACCATGGCCCAAGGGCACTCTCAAGCTCACCCCTGCCATCTCTATGCTCCATCTCTGGTCACCCTGACATTCCTTCCGTTCCCACTGGGCACAGACAGCTTCCTGGTTCTCAGGATGTGCCAACCTTGTTGCCACTTCAGGCCTCTGCACATACCGTTCCTTCTCTGTCACATGCACACACGTGGCTAGCTCCTTTAGCCCTGCTTTAGCTCTGAAGTCACTCCCCTGTCCCAGTGTAACAGTGGCACACTGGGCAAATCAGCGGGCTCAGTCACCATCCCACCTCCACCTTGCCAGGCCCCATCCTGCCCCACAGCCCTGTGTATTGCTCCACTGACCAGGACACATTCGTGTCACTGGTGTTTGAGCAGTTCCAGGGCAGACACTGGGCACTTGTCTTGCCCTGAACCATTTCTGGGGCATGGTTTGTCCCCATTACGAGTGTCCCACCAAGGAAGCTCATGCTTTTGAAAAGTTAGACAGACTATAGAGCAGTCAAAACTCAAGAGCACACCCCACACCAGGCAGCTTGGTTATTTTCCATCTCAACTGGCATCCAATTAAGAACTCTGGTAACATCGGAGGCTGAAAAGGCTTCAGAGAGTCAGGCCTTCCCCGGACAAGTTGGGACAGCCACTTGTAGGGTGATTTGGAGGCATGCAGTCACTTCAGGAATGGTAACAGTGTGTATGCTGAGGAAACGCCTACAACTGCACCCCAGGAGGCAAGTCCAGAAGGAATGGAAAGAGGACCTGAAGCGTCCCTTTGGCGAGCTCCTAGGCGGCAGCTGCAGAGGGCGACGTTAGGGCAGCACCATCTGCAATAACCAGAGACTGGGAACCATACCAACGCCCGTACAATGGACAGTGACTGGCATATTCACGTGATACAGCCAGGCAAACACATGATCTAGAACAATGGAGAGGAATCGCACACAAATCCAGAAAGCCAGCCAGAAGGGTACATACTGCGAGACTCCATTTGTAGGGAAAAACTCATGCACGGTGTTAGAATCATGGGACAGGACGTGCCCATGAGGAGTGCAACGGCTGGAAGGAGACAGACAGAAAGGTGGGTAACGTTGTGTCTTGATCTGGGTTCTGAAGGCACCAAACCCACTATCATCAGTTGATTCCAACTCATAGTGACCCTCACTGGGTTTACTCTCAGAAGCAGACCGCCTCATCTTTCTTCCGCGGCGTGGCTGGAGGTTCCACTTTTGGGTTAACAGCCAAATGCCTTACCCACTACACCACCAGAGCTGCTTTTGCTGATGGCACAAGGATGTTTGATATATGGAAGCTGTGTGCCATGTGCGTTTTTCATGTGTGTTATATGCAAAAGGTGTGTATATGTGTTTAAAATGATTAAAACCTTTAAAGAAGGAGAAGAAGGAAAAGAGAAAGAAAAGAAGGAAGGGGACCTGAACTGACAGACACGCAAAGAGCTCCAACATCTTGTGCCGAAGGGAAAAAGCAAGTCACAAAATGAGCCGCAGGATGGTAGTCGTGGAGCACACAGTAATGCCACAGCTCTCCAGTGGACACCCACAGGCCCCGTCACCTAGAGCACAGGCTGACAACTGTTGCCTGGAAAGGCCCCGAGGCTAATGGTTTTTCATATTTAGGCCACACAACTCCTCAGCTTACCGCTGCAGCACAAAAGCAACTGTAGACAATACATACACAAATGAGCATAGCTGTGTGTCAATAAAACTTTATGGGAAAAACAAGTAGCGGTCCGAGTTTGCTCCATAGGTGCTAATTTGCCAACTCCTGGCCTAGAAGACATTCTACAAGGGCAGGCCAAACTGATAAAAACAAGCAACTGGAGAGCCAGGGGCTGGTGTTCAGGGACCCTTCTACATTACCTGCAGTGCTTACTGCTTACAAGAAAATGTATTTGTGCATTACAAACATGACCAAAAATTCAAACTGTAATGGGGGAAAATGACAACCAGATGTTAGAGATTTAAAAAAAAAGCCATCTGGATTTCTGCAGGCCCTTTCATATGAATGGAACTGGTGGTTTCTGTAGATGAGATGAGGGCTGAATGCAGTGTTTGGACTCTCTCTAAATATTTCCCCTCGTGTTATTTTTCAAAATAGCATCCGATGAAATAGCACCCGTAATATGCCATGACAACTGGCAAACACCAGAGAAAGACCAGTGGGACTTCCCCAGCGCCTCCTGCTGGCATCCGACAAGCAGCTAACGGGACAAAGTGTCGCAAGAAAACGCAATCACAGGGGTGTGGTCGCCTTTCTTCCTCACTGTGTCTTGTCATAAGACTTTCAGGATCGACGGATTCCTGGCCAAGAAACAGAAGCAGAATCAGCCCATTCCACAATGGATTCGAATGAAGACTGGTAATAAAATCAGGTACAACTCCCAAGACAAGACACTGGAGAAGAACCAAGCTGGGTCTGGGAGGCACACGTGTGACGGTACACAGACCAACCGAGGTTCATAGCATTCCACCGTGTCCGTGTCAAGTGTGACGTTCTGCCTTGATCTCACCCACTGAACATGTACTGGGGCAGCTTCGGGAATCTTCCTTCATATATATGGTTTCACATTAGCAGACTGATGGTTCGTAAATCTGTGACACCTTTGGTTTGGAGAAAAAAGAAAACGCAATCACAGCTTTTCAGAACTATGAAATAGAACAACAACAAAGATTTCCAATAAAATCTTACTCATAAAAGACGTTTCCATCAAAGAAGTTCCAATGTGTCCATAATGGGATGAGGAGGAAGAGCAAGGGCGTAGTTCATGTTCAAGTTTTATCCCGGATTTCACATGCACTGACAGTTCTACAGCACGAACGCAAAGCCACAAGGGAGGGATGCAAAGACTGTGTTCAGCCGTGCAGGCAATTCACCTTCACACTTCCTCATTTCCCCCCATTTAGCTTTTCAAGTCGCTAAGAACAGCCCTGGGACTAATCACCTCCCACACCAAAGCTGGGAATATGATAATTGGTGTCTGATGACAGGAGATGACATTTTTAACCAAGTCACTTTAAACTTCAGAACATATATTCCATCTTTAACCATTCACATCTGGCTTCGACCCCTAGATTCAGAGCAGGGGGAGGGAAATGTGGCAGATGACAAACATCAATTCCCCAAAACCTTTTATTGTTGTTTTTTCTTTTTAAGTGCAACACAGAAGATAAAGTGCATTTATATAACCAACCAAAAAAAAAAAAAAACCTGCCATCAAGTCGATTGCGACTCATAGCGACTCCCATTGGGTTTCTAAGGTGGTAAATCTTTGGGGAAGTAGATTGTCCTGTCTTCCTTCCCAAGGTGGCTGGTGGGCTTGAACCTCCAACCCTTGGTTAGTAGTCAAATGCCTTAGGCACTGCGCCACCAGAGCACCTTATTTGTGTAACGTTGTTGTTGTTGTTGTTGTTATGTGCCGTCGAGTCGGCCCGACTCATACCGACCCCTCCTTGGGTTTCCAAGGCAGTATCACTACGGAAGTAGGATTGCCCAACCTTCCTTCCGAGGAGTGGCTGGTGGGTTTAGTGATCTTAAAATACAAGGCCTAGAACAAAGCTTTTTATATGTGTATATAGATATACTTGCTGTTGTTGTTGTTGTTATGTGCCATCGAGTCAGACCCGACTCATAGCGACCCCTCCTTGGGTTTCCAAGGCAATATCACTACAGAAGTAGATTGCCCCATCTTCCTTCCGAGGAGTGGCTGGTGGATTTGAACCGCCAGCCTTCTGGTTAGCAGTCAAGTGCCTTAGCCACTATGCTACCAGAGCTCCCAAAATATACTTGCTAGGTGCTGTCAAGTCACCTACAACTCAGGGCCACCTTCTGGGTAAGAATGAGCCCTTCTCACCCCCCGCAGTTCTGTCCGTGGCCGCTGCTGTGAACCGATCACCTCAAGGGTCTCCCTTGCCACACTGGCCCTCTCCTTCACAGGCACGATGTCTCCCTGCGGCCACTGATCCTGCCTGATGACGCGTCAAAACAAGCGAGTCACTGGCTCATTTTTGGAAGCAGATCTGTGGGCCCTCCTCCCTGCTCTCTCTCGGTTGGTCGGTCGGTCGGTTGGTCGGTCGGGGACCTCCGCTGAAACCTGTCCCCCGCGGGTGAGCTCCTGCTGGTGTCTGACATTGGCCGGCACAGCTCCCAGCACCACAGCAAACACACAGACCACCCCAGCACAACAAACGGACAAGTCACAAGGCTGGAAAGAAGCAAAGGAGTTGGCTCCGTCTGACACCAGCCCACCCAAAACCAGAACATACATCCCAACCGGCTGGATGAACCTTGGCCACATCACCACACGGAGCGCACGGCTGACAACTTCCGCCCCGTACCTACCATCCAACTCCACACAAAGCTGAAAATGACAGACTCGATTTGTGTTGTTGATGCCCCTGTAACTCAGTGGGAGGATTCCTGCCTTCATACAAGAGATCAGGGTTCGATTCCCAGCACCCCCAGGCCGTCAGTGCAAGCTTGTGTGTCACTGTGCTACTGGGCAGGTTTTTGAAAATAACCCAGGTGCCCAGCAACAGGGAAGCAATGAAGCCGGTCATCCAGTTGGCCGGAAAGCAGCAGTTAAAAGCAATGACCTGCAGTGACAAAAAGACTTCGTAAAGAAAAACACACTCCCGTCCATTGGTGGAGGGAACAGAACCCACATACATACAGGAAACATTCTGTTTCCTGCAGTTAAACTTTGTGGGTGTATCCATATACATACGAATGCAAGAGCCCCGGTGGCAAAACGGTTAAAGCACTCTGCTGCGAACTGAAAGGTCGGCAGTTCAGACCCACCAGCTCCTCCCTGGGAGAAAGCTGAGGCAGGCCGCTTCCATAAAGACCGACTGCCTTGGAAGCCCCATGGGGCAGTTCTACCCTGTGTGAGTCACAATGCACTTGACGGCAGCGGGGTCCATCGATGCAAAAGCAAAGAAAAATATTTGGAAACAATAAATAAACTCAGCACAGTGGCTGCTTCACAAAGGGGCTGGGAGGGAACCGGGGTCTGGGAGGGTGGGGCGCTCTGCCTGAGGCAGGAAGAGCTGTTGATCCTGTTAATTTCTGGGGCCTTCTTTTCACCCAGAAATCCGTTGCCAGCTTAGCATGCTAATGTCTGTACCTCAGATAATCGGGTTGACCTTTTCAGAGTTTATCTGGGGGGAAGAAAAAAGGAAAAGCAAAAAGAAAGAACAAAACTTATTGTTATTCATAGCTGCCAACTTGATCATATTCTCTCTGGCTCAGGAATGAACCAATTTAAAGTTTTCCAGGGTTAGAGATTCAGGGGTGACACCGGGCCATTCTGTACAATGGCGTATTTTCTGCAGGAAAATTTTACTCTTTGTCTGTACAACATACCCATTTGCACAACCACTCACCAAACCAAAACCCAAACCTGTCAGCCACTGGGTCAATTCCAGCTCATAGAGACCCTATGAACATCTGGTTAGCAGTCAAGTGCCTTACCACGAGAGCACCTTAAGTGTATGGAAAACGCTCTGTGTGTGTGTGTGTGTGTGTTTCTGGGAAAAATAGTACAACATCCTGTGGGGAGGCTGGTGGAATCAAACTTCGGACCTTTGAGTTACGTCCAAGCACCTGACCACTGCTCCACCAGGGCTCCTAAACACCCACCCCAAAAAAACACTCACTGCCCCTCAAATCTATTTCAACTCACAGCAACCTGCACTGGGTTCCCACGGCTGCAAATCTGTCCAGAAGAAGTACATTGCTTCATCTTCCTTCCACAGAGCAGCTGGTGGGTTTGAACTGCCCACCTTCTGCTCAGCAGTCAAATGCCTTAGGCCCTAGGCCACCAGAGCTCCTTCTACCCACTGGAATAACTAAAATTAAAAAGAACGGTAGTCTGTGAAAGATGCAAAGTAACTGGAACTCAGATTTCCAATGGGAATGGAAAATGGCGCATGGACACCTGGCTCCGGGCTCCTCCCTTCCAATTTCCTAAACTGGCCTCATTTCCAGACTTACATAACCTGCCCGGCTCCACCCAGCACTGAGGTGCCAGCCTGCTGGGACGGACTCTGACAGCGGCTAAGCAAACTCTCTTTAAGTAAAATCTTTATTTAGGATATTAATGAAAAGCCTGTCTGTCGGTACCTCAGGTGACCTAAATATCCAAGCCTGGGTTTTTTTCACAAGCACAAGAACTTTCTCGGAGAATACATGAGGGCACTGGCTCTCCATGCTTGGCCCCAGTGGCATCAACCTCCCTGGGAGCTTGCTGGAAATACAGAACGCGGGCCACCTCTCCGAGTCAGAGTCTGCATCGTAAGGAGATCACCAAGTGGGTCATGTTCAAGGGTGAGGAGCCTGCGAGGCCACCGCTGACGCTTCACTGGGGTCATGCGGGCGACAGCACCCCTTAAGCAGCGACAGGCGGCTAGAATGAGGGTGAGAGGGAAACCCCTGTTACCCTGTTAGTGTTCTACAGAGGGTATCAGTAGAACCCAGGGGGAGCCAAGATGGCGGCCGAGGGGAAGCCAAGATGGCGGCCCAGGCTGACTATTCCGTTCCCTGGAAGGGGAGAATGTCTCTGATTCATTTTCATTGAATTGGTTGGAAATGGCTTTTTGAGCAACCTTAGACTTTAGAGGGAAATTTCAGTTCAGTGGGGTTTTGGGAAAATGACCACTGCGAGAGAGGAAGTAAAGACTCTAAGGTGGGGCTTCTAAGACCTTCAGGAGGCCTTTTTGAAAGTCTGATAACAATTGTGACATCCATTTCCCAGAAAAATACACACACACACAGCGTTTTTCATACACTTAAGGAGCCCTGGTAGCGTAGTGCCTAAGGCATCTGACTGCTAACCACCAGCCACTCCTCGGAAGGAAGATGGGGCAATCTACTCCGTAGTGATACCGACTCGGAAACCCAAGGAGGGGCCGCTATGTGTTGGATTCAACTCTACAGGGAGTTTGTTTTTCTTGTTTTTCGAGGACTCCAAGGTCCCTAGGTGGCATGTGCACTTGAGGCAGTTCCAACCCAGCTGGTGGTGCTGGAGAACACAGGCCTGGTGACCTGCTTCCGTAAAGACTTTCCTTGTTTTTGTTTGCCTTCAGTTCTTTCCCACTTCCCGGCACCCCCAGAGTGCACAAGGCTGTGACCCTCGCAAGCAGAGCAGCAGGCCTGTTGTCCAAGATGCCTCCGTGTGCGTCCAACCGCCAGCCTTTCAGTTAGCAGGCCAGTGCTTAACCTCCAATGCCACCCAGGGACTCCCCATAAACCCTACGGAGCAGTTCTACTCCGTAACACGCAAGGTCGCCGTAAGTCTGAACCAGCTTGACAGCAAACGGCTTTCTGGGGGAGCCCAGCAGATTTCCTGGTCTTCAGTACACGGACCCCAGTTTAAGAATTCTTACTTTGCGGACAGGCGCAGGGTAACAAAGAGAGGTTCAGGAGAAAAGATTTTAAAACTACAACATTTTTTGCTAAAATAGAAAACTGTGACTGTCAACACAAAAGAAATGTAGGTCCTGTATCCACTGTTCTGATCTAGGCAATTTAATTATACAGATGAAACAAAAAGAGCAAAAATACTCCATCACGTCACCTGGTTTTGTCCCCACATCACTTTGACACTTCCTCAGTTAAAATGTCACCTCCCCAGATTCTTCAAAGCACCTCTGGTTCTGCCAACACTGGGTTCTTGCTCCAGCATTCAGAACCACGGGGGAGACCCTATTTATTTATGTGCCTTGAGGACCACCTGTGCCAAGGACCCCGTGAGGGCTCAGGGAACCTGTGCTGGATTTAAGTTCACTCTTTAAAAAAGTGAGGAATGGGCATTCCCAGTCACCCGGAAGTTGAAGAAGGTTTAACTGGATGAGGGAAGGTCTTGCTGGCAGTTCAGCGCGAGAACAGTGATGGGAGGGCACCAAGCCCAAAAGCTCCCCTGGAACCCCATGAAAGAGCTCTCCGCCACACTGAAGGGAATCCAGCACCTGGAGGCCTTCAACAACATTTACTGAGGACCTACTGTGTGCGGAAGGAAACCTGGCGGTGCAGCGGCTAAGCACTCAGCTGCTGACTGATGGGGAATCTGAGCCCACCAGGCACTCCGTGGGAGAGAGGTGTGGCAGTCTGCTTCTGTGAAGACTGCAGCCTTGAAAACCCTGGAAGGCAGTTCCACTCTGCTCTGTCCTGTAGGGTCACTATGAGTGAGGACTGACTCAAAGGCGCTGGGTTTTGTTGATTTTACTGTGTGCAGATATTGCCCAAGACCATAGGGCCAGAACAGACAGCTCTCCGTATCTTTTCCACTCACCTGCCAAGAACCTGACACTTGAGCACACCGTCCTGGTATTTTTAACTTTCCTCTGGCCTATACACCTGCTCTGGTGGTGCAGTGGTTAAAGCGCTTGACTCCTAACTTAAAGGCAGATAGTTCAAACCCACCAGCCACTCAGTGGCGGGAGAAAGATGAGGCAGTGGGCTCCACAAAGATTTACAGCCTACGGAGCGGTTCAAGTCTGCCCTATAGTCTCTCTCTGAGTTGGAACTGACTCGGCGTGTAATGATTATATTGTATAAAGCATCACAACGGAGCCCTGGTAGCAAAATGGTTAAGTGCTTGGCTGCAAACCCAAGGTCAGCGATTCCATTCCACGCGGCGGCTCCGTGGGAGAAAGGTTTGGTGATCTGGTCCCGTAAAGATCACAGGCCAGGAAACCCGACGGGGCAATTCTCTGTAATATGGGGTCGCTGTGCGTCGGAACACACCCCACAGCACCCAACATGGATCGCAAACCACTGTCACGCATCACAAGCCAGTGTATTAATTATTAACACATCCAACATTATTAATTCATGGAAAATCAAGGTGCAGAGAGGACCAGGCAGCCCATTTGTATAAAAGTAAAATTAAACGTTGGAATATATGAATATATATATAAGTTATGAGTGTGCATCACGGTCACCTGGAGACCTTGTTAAAACGGGGGCTGCTGGGACGCTTCCCCAGCTTTTCCTTCAGCAGCTCTGTGGGCCCGGGAACGTGCATTTCTGCGCAGACGCACAGAACTGTGCTCGGCCCTCCTCTTACCCCGCCACGGACCGCCCCCAGTTGAGCCAATAACGGGAACTGCCGCCAATCCTTTTCTGCCGTGGTGTCCAGGGCTCATCGCGCGATTTCGTCCAACCTCACTCTAGAAGGGAAACTGAGGCTCCGCGACGCGCCGCTCCCGCCCGCGCAGGCAGTCCCCGGTGGAGCTGGGATTCGAACTCCGTTCGTTTAGCCCAGAGAGCGCTCCGCCCGCCCACGAATCCCGGACACGCCTCCTGTCGAGGCCGGTGGGAACTCCGGGAACACCGCCCAGGTCGCTGCCGAGCACGAGGAGGCCGAAGCCCGCTGTGGGGGAGAGAACCCCGCGGGCCGCGCCCCTGCGCTCCGCAGGTCCGACTGGACCCCCAAAACCGGTCGGCCCGGGTGCTGGAGCCCCACCCCGTCGGCAGCTGCAAGGGGGCGGAGTCACGACTGCGCGTGCTCCGCCGGGACCGTGCGCGTGCCCGCGGGACGAGCTCACGGGAGGGACGCCAGGATAGAGGTTCGTGGGGCCGCCATTCTAACGCAGGCGCGGTGGCCAAGTGGTAAGGCGTCGGTCTCGTAAACCGAAGATCACGGGTTCGAACCCCGTCCGTGCCTGGCAATGGCCTTCGCAAGTAAGCGGAGACTTTTTAGGAGTAAATGCAGCGAGTAGTCTACGCTTCTGGGACTACGAAGTTAGGTCTTTTTCTCCCCACTGCCAATCAGCACCAAATGTTTTCACTCAGTCTGGCTTCAAACTCTGCTCCCTCCTTCACAGAAGATGAATTCAGGATGGTCCAACCCCGGCGCTGTTAGCTGCACATTCGGCCGGCCCGGCCTGATCTCTGCACACCGCGTCCCTTCTGTGTCCAGGAGCCTCGTCCTTCAGAAGGTAGAAGGCGGCGGGTGGGCGGGGCTCGCAAACTCCAGCGAGCGAAAGGGCTCCCTCTACAACGCAAGGCGTCAGCGGAGAACGAAGGAAGTGTGGTGGCGCGGTGGTTAAGGGGTTCGCTGCTCACCGGAAGGTTAGAGGTTCGAACCCAACCCCCAGCCGCTCCGCGGGAGAAAGGTGTGGCAGGCAATCTGCCCCCTTAAAGATTACAGCCTGGGCGGTTCTACCCTGTCCTGTAGGGTCGCTGTGAGTAGGAATCAACTCCACGGCACAGGTTTTCTTAGAGAACCCCCGTGAAGGCCCTCCACTCGGACAAAAAGCTGATGACATCTGGCTTAAGAGTCCCTTCACATTTTTTTGAAAATTAAAAATGCAATCTTAACCAGCTTACTGAGGCACTGACTTTCCTGATACCAAACCCTCGCCCAGAGTAAACTGGTGTGTTTTCAAAGGGAGAGCGATGTGCAGACATTACGTTCAGGCTTGGAGCGACTGTGACGTGAAACTCTAAACCTCGTTCTCCCTGAGCCTCGGTTTGTCCTTCTGTGGAATGGGTCTGTGGACGGCGTCTGTGAGGCAGCTGGCAGCGGCCGCAGGAGCCCCCAGCATATTGCACACGTTTTCTTTGCGTCACCCAAGGACGCACCCCAGGCTCACTCAAATGCATTAAAGCGGCTACACTCTGACCTCAACGTCCAGGAGGGTTGAGCTTAAACTGGGGAGGAAACAGTAATGGAGCTTTCAGTGGGTACGTGCAGGGGACTCT
>NW_006921899.1:2479634-2480824 GCF_000298275.1 Orycteropus afer afer | reverse complement strand
CGGTTGCAGATGGCCAGGTCTTTCTTCTGAAGAGTGGCTGGTGGTTTCTAACCGCCAACCTTTTCCTTAGCAGCGGAGCGCTTAACCACCAGAGCTTCTTAAGTCCAGAGTGAGATGTGAAGATTTGAATTTCTAACAAGTTCCTGGTGGATGCTGATGTTACTGGTCCAGGAGCCACACTTTCTGAAGAACAGCTATAAAGATAGTCCCTGGGGCCCACACATTTGCTCTCTGCTACTCACTGTAAGGTTGGTGGTTCAAATCCATACCACGGAAGAAAGGCCTGGTCATCTGCAGAGGTAAGATTACAGCCAGGAAACCTCCAAGGAGTGCAGTTCTGCTCTGAAGCACCTGGGGTAGTCATGAGTCAGAACTGAATCTACTTGAAGAAATAGGGCTTGCTCTAGAGACAGCATTATTCTAAAGCCCACTCTAAACTCGGGACCATGTGTGCATGGATGTATACACATATGCAAGTTAATACACATAAAACAACACAAGAGCTTCTCACACTAAACATGAGGATCATTTTTAAACACACAGTCTGACTCAGTAGGTCTGGGGTGGGACCTGTGACTCCATTTCTAACACGTGTTCATGTCATGATGATGATGATGGTCCGTGGTCCACACCGAGTAGCCAGGGATAAACACCAAATAACAGCTGTTGCTTCTTGGGAGGAAGCTGTTGAGATGCTGTGAACTTGTACATCATTAGGCTGTTCTACAAGGATGTTTGCTTGTACTGCATGTGTCGGTTTCTCCCCAAAATCACCTCCAACGCCCACTAAACACAAAGATAACCTATTAGAACACCCTCAGATTACAAGCATCCCAAATCTGAGGACATGCTTTCGTGTTCTCATCTCTCCACTGGAACGTCTGTTCATTTCTTTTTTAAAAAGTCTTGTTCTTAAGTGCCAAGTTGGCTCCGACTCCCAGCGACCCTGTGAACAACGGAACGAAACACTGCCCGGTCCTGCACCACCCTCACAGTCAGTCATTGCTGTGTTTGAGCCCACGGTTGCAGCCCTTTGCAGCTCATTGAAGGTCTTCCTCTGTTTCCCTGAAGCTCAGCTTCACCAAGCTGTCACATACCAACTTCTCCAGAGACTGGTCCCACCTGATAACACGTCCAGAGTAAGTGAGATGAGGTCCCACCATCCTCTCTTCCAAGGAGACAGATGTGTT
>NW_006921899.1:2466882-2479346 GCF_000298275.1 Orycteropus afer afer | reverse complement strand
AAAAAAAAAAAAAAAAAAAAAAAGTGCCTTGAGCATTATGCTTCTTGAAGCACTATCTATAAAGGATCAAATTGACAACAGCAATTCGAAAGGTTAGATGGGACACTTCGGGGCAGTGAGCTTATGGTCCTGGGGAAGGGGCAGCTGAGAAGAGGAGGAAAAGTGGTTGCCCAGCTCAAAGAATGCAGTCAGTGTCAACGAATGGTACATGGCAAAATGCTGAATGGGTGTGTGTTTTGTTGTGTAGATTCTCAACAACAACAAACAAATGTAAAAAAATTTAAATTGACATAAAGCACTTATGTTCTTCCCCATTAAACATGCCTCAGAATGTTCTGTTCCATTAATTTAAAAAGAAAAAAAAAAAAATCCCTTGCCCTGGACTGGTAGGCCAGGGTCTGTGCAGCCTGGAGGTGGCCACACGAGTTTCCCTGTCCCTCCTTCTTGCTCCGAACAATGAACCGGCGCTCTTTCTCTGTGACATCACTCAAGGAGACTCTCCAGCACTTCTTGGCCTCAGCTGAAGACTTGACTTTAGAAAAAGGCAAGTTACACTATGTATCGTACATTCTGCTTATACCGAAATAATAATAGTAATAATAATAATTAAGGGAACATAAGAGAAACATTTGCTTTTTTTTTCTGGAAGAACACATTGCATCTCAAACCCCTCCCCTCTGATTGAAATGTCTGCCTTGAGCATGGAGAAGCCACGGAACTGTAAAACCAGCCTGGATGGTGGGTCAGAATCAGAAAATATTGAGCAAAATCCTGAATTTGGGTTCTGTTTATATTGAAGTGGGTAAAGTGGGTAGTGTGTCTGAATAAGCTGGAAGGTCTTTTGTTGATTTAAGTAGGGCTTCCAGCCGGGTCGTTCCCTTTGACCCCCTGCTGATGGCCTCTTATGCACCAAGGACTACGAAGGATTCTTACTATATTTATATTATTGTATTACTAAGGATTCTTACTATATTTATATTATTAAATTACTAAGGATTCTTGTCTAGAGAGCTAGACAATGAATAAGGGAGACTGAAGAGTTGATGCTTTTGAGTTGTGGTGTTGGCAAAGAATACTGAAAGCACCGTGGACTGCTAAAAGAACTAACAAACCTGTCCTGGAAGAAGTGCAGCCAGAATGCTCCTTGGAAGCAAGAATGGCCAGACTTTGTCTCACCTACTTTGATCATGTTGTCAGAAGGGACCATTCCCTGGAGAAGGATGTCATGCTTGGTAAGGTGGAGGGTCAACGAAAGAGGGGAAGGCCCTCAATGAGATGGATTGACACGCGGCTGCAACGATGGGCTCAGGTACAAGCAAGGACTGTGAGGCTTCAGGGTCTACAGGACGGGCAGTGTGTTGTTCTGTTGTACATGAATCACTACGAGTCGGAGCCAGCCACCACCACCAACAACAACCCCCTTATGAATCACCTGGAATCTATGAGAATCACCTACCGTCTTGTTAAAATGTAGATTCTGAGTCAGTCCGTCAGGGGCAGAAATGCAGGTTCTTAGCAGGGGGCCGAAACTATTCATTCCTGGATTTAAGCCACGGGTTCATGGCTATATGAGGCCATGTTTGGATTTCTAGAACTTTTATATGAAGTTCATGTCTAAAAGTCACCTTGAAGTCAACTGTCTGCTCTGTGAAGACTGTGTGCAGGGAAAATAGGACAGCCCCCCAGTGCTGAGGGATGGGGAGGAATGAGGGGCAGGTACAACAGCCCAGAGTGACCCTCTGACATTTGTGTCAAGATTGACCATTGGGAAGAAAGTGGATTTGCATAAGGTGCCCAGGGCTAGAGAAAAGAAAAGGTACTGGGCAACTCACTCCTCTGTTGTTCAAAGTTAGGGAGAACTGGAAAAAGAATTTTAATAAATAAAACAAGAAAAGGTTAGGGAGACCTGTAAGGATAGATCACGGTAGCCAGTGGCAGAAAAGGGTAGCAGGTACCAAAGGACGCAGCCAGGTTTCTACAAGGATCCTCACTCATGTTAGCTACCCCTGTGGTGTGGGAGGGAGCTCTGGTGGTGTAGTGCCTAAGGCATCTGACTGCTAACCAGGAGGCTGGCAGTTCAAACCCACGAGCCACTCTTTGGGAGGAAGATTGGGCAATTTACTTCTGTAGAGTTACCGCCTTGGAAACCCAAGAAGGGGTCACTCTGAGTTGGGGTCAACTGCATGGCATTGGGTTTTGGGAGGCTGTGGGAGGCAGAGGGTGAGGCTCGCCAGTGGCACCATGTGGCAGCAGAAAGCAGGTGCAGGGCACTGCCTTGCCAATACCAGGACCTGGCATGAGCCTCAGGTGGGCCACTTAACCTTCTTAGTACCTCAGTTTCTCCCTTTGTAAACTCCGACTGACACACATTCTCTCGCTTCATCTCTCTCATGGGGTTTTTCTGGTGACAAGCTTGTAATCATCCAGCAACGGTTCTGTAAACATCGATCCGTCCACCTCACGGCGTCGTAACCGGTTCCGACTCATGGCGGTCCCCTGTGTCAGAGCAGAACTGTGCTCCGTAGGGTTTTGAGAAGTAGATCTCCAGGTCTTTCTTCCAGGGCTCCTGTGGATGGACTCCAGCCTCCAACCGTTCAGTTAGCAACAAGCGTTAACTGGTGCCCAAGGGACCCCAGTAGCACTGTGGGCAGCCATGAAAAGGAATGACGTATGAGGTGATGAGGCAGAGTTCAGTGAGAAAAGTTAGTTTGATAAAGATAAGCATTTATCAATATGTGTACGTGGCCACTGGTCTCGGGGAGGGTGAACAACGCTCAGACCCTGCGCTTGGGAAACCATTTTGATTCTCCTGGAATCTAGATTTGGGGTCCATGGAGTTGGGGTGACTCACCCAGGCCATCTGCCCCTGATGGCCTTTGGAACCCTGAGCCTTTAGTGAACTTCAGGTCACCTTCAGGTAAACAATTGCCTGTCAGGCAGCTTAATGGAGACTGTTTGGCCTTAGATATTGGGCGCTTCTGGAAAATTACAGTGACCTTCAGGGGGCCCCCTGCCCTGCTCTGCCTACATAATATGTTTCCACTACCCTCTCTTGGGAGCGCCTTCCCAGAGATCTTTGGGTTGATGTTGCCCAGTTCGAATTGTCCCTACTCACAATAACGATACTGGGTGACACTCATTTCTGGTGTTTCTCTGCCCATTTTGGTGTTTGACACGCAGTGGAGTGAGAGGTGGGGAGGAATTAAAGGGGAAATTTGCATTGTTTCCTGATATCCTGGCACTGGCAGAGAGAAGCAGCAGTGCTTTGGGATTTACTACTTTTGCAACAATAAACGGATTAGGTTAACAGCAGCAGCTAGAAAGGAAATGTGAAGACTGAGCACATGTCACGGCTCTGCAGAGCAGACGCGTTCACACGGTAAGAGGGTAAGTCTCAGGGGAAGAAGCTCCTGTCATCTGAGGTGACCCCGTCCAAGGGGAGGCCCACCAGGAGGTTCTGTGCCCACAGCACCCTGGCACGTGTCCCCTCCGGGTTTACATCATATGCTTAGAAACTTCCATTAAGGCATGAAGACGAGACTCTTCATAAAGGAGTGAGTGGTGTGTATGCGCACAGGAGCTGAGGACCAAGTTTCAAAACCGGAAGCGCATATTTCAGGGGGACTGAAAGAAAACACTGTGTCAGGCCGCTGCAAGCAACACTATGTTCATCACACTGCCAGTTTTGCTAGCAGATCACCAGGCTGGCGCTAGGCAAATGTTTCCCACCACCCTCTGTTCCTTTCTGCCTCAGCCCCATCCTTCTAACTCAGGTGAGTGTGGCTGAGTTTTACTTGCTGTGGGTGGAAAAGGAGCCCTGGTGGCGTACTGGTTAAAGCACTCAACTGCTAACCGAAAGGTCAGCGGTTTGAACCCACCACTGCTCTGTAAGAGAAAGGTGAGGCAGTCTGCTTCTGTAAAGATTGACAGCTTTGAAAACCCTCTAGGGCAGTCCTACTGTGTCTTCCAGGGACCCTGTGAGTTGACGGTAAGGGGTTTGGTTTGGTTAGGTGGATACAAAAAGAACCCCAAACTTGAGACCTCACTAGATGTAAAATCATTAATGGTTCTTGAAACACATCAAAGTCCGACACAGTGTGTGAGAGCTGGACAATGAATAAGGAATACTGTAGAAGAATGAATGCATTTGAACTGTGGTGTTGATGAGGAATATTCAGTGTTCCGTGGACAGCTAGAAGAATGAACAAATCGCTCAGAGGAAGTACAGTCGGAATGTTCCTTGGAAGCAAGAGTGGCCAGGCTTTGCCTCTCATACGTCAGTCATGTTGTCAGAAGGGACCAGTCCCTGGAGAAGGATATCATGGTTGGTAAAACACAGGGTCAGAGAAAAGGGGAAGGCCCTCAACGAGATGGATTGACACAGTGACTGCAGCGATGGGCTCAAGCATAGCCACGGTTCTGAGTCCTGAGAGAGGTGCATGGCTGGCAGCGTTTTGTTCTGTTGTACATAGAACAGGAATTTATTCTTCTTCAAATGCAGAGTTGAGGTTAAATTGAGCCTTCCCTGACCTTCAAGGCTGGGATATAATTACCCAAATCCTGCTACTTAGGGTAACTGGAGGCCATCTTAGAATCTGCCAGCTACACGTCTCAAAGGTTGTTGTTGTTAGATGCCATGGAGTCCGTCTGACTCATAGCGACCATGTTGTTGTTGTTGTTACATGCTGTCGAGTTGACCAGTGTGGACCAAAATGTGGTCCATTTCCCAGCTCATGCCTTCCCTATTCCCTCCTCCCCAGTCCTTCAGCTCAGTGTATAAAGGATGGGTGAAGCCATGGAAAGGAAGGAGCCTGGGTCCCCGATGACCTTGTAAGGCAGGGCATTCACCATGCCCTCTGCCCTTTGGACTGTAATAAGAGCAGGAAATGAACTTGTACTATGTTAACCATTAAGAGCTTGGGGGTTTTTGTTACAGCAGCTAACCTACTGTCTTGGTTCCCTAGTGCTGCAACCATAGAATACCACAAGTGGATGGCTTTAACAAACAGGATTCATTCTCTCACTGTTGAAGGGGGCTAGAAATAGCTGCCAGCTCTAAGGAAGGCTTTCTCTCTGTCAGCTCTGAGAGAACGTCTTGTCTCCTTTCAACATCTGTGGGCCCAGCATTCTTGGAGATCTCCATGTGTCTTGGCATCAGTCTTCGCCTGGGTCTAGGAGGTTCTTGGCACAGGGACCCCCGGTCCAAAGGACGGCCCCCTCTCCCAGCTCTTCTTCCTTGGTGCTAGTAGGTCTCTCTGATCTCTGCTCACTTGTTTGATTTCTTTTATAGCTCAGAAGAGATGGACTCAAGATTCAGTGTAATCCCATAGAGTGTGGCCTGCTTCATTTAACCTGCCTCGTTCATGTCATGGAGGTTAGGATTTATACCATCTAGGATAATTACATCAGATCACAATATGGAAGATAATTGCATTATACTAGGAATCATGGCCCAGCCAAGTTGACGCATATTTTGTGGGGACATGATTCACTCCATGACACCTACCCTGACTGTTGCTTTTGGGGTGTTGTCAAGTCGATTCCACCTCACAGTCACCCCGTGTGACAGAGTAGGGTTTTCTTGGCTATAAGTGGTGCAATGGTTAAGTGCTTGGCTGCCAACTTAAAGGCTGGGGATTGGAACCCACCAGTAACTTCGCAGGAGAGAGAACCGGAGCTCTCCTCCTGGAAAGGTTCCAGACTGGGAACCCATGTGGCGCGGTTCTGTTCTGTCATACAGAGTTGCTGTGAGCTGGCACGGACTCAGCTGCACACAACAACAGTTGTTAAGGAAGAAGGTTGGCACATCTTGCTCCCACAGAGCCGCTGGCTGGGTTCGAACTGGCAGCCTTTCAGTTAGCGGCCGAGTGTGGAACGTTGTGCCCCCAGGGCTCCTCCCTGGCTGTTCTTTCCAGCTCACTGTTGCTCTGCAGGAATACAGGCGCCTGCCTGCCATCTCTTTTGCTCTTGATTTTTTAAAAAAGAAGACAGAATTTTTGGTTAAATATGAAATTTCCTGATTTAAAAATGTTGGCAACTGAATCAAATTTATTATTATTTTGTTAAAAGCCCTGCAGGCCAAATGAAATACATCTGTCTATGGGCTGAACTTGGCCTGTAGGCTGAAGTAAAAAAAAAAAAACCTAAGTCCAAGAGCTTGTAGCATAGTGGCTAAGACACTTGCCTGCTAACCAGACGGCTGGTGGTTCAAACCCACCAGCCACTCCTCGGAAGGAAGGTTGGGCAATCCTACTTCTGTAGTGATACTGCCTCGGAAACCCAAGGAGGGGTCGCTATGAATCGGGTTTGACTCGACGGCACATAACAACAACAAGTCCAAGAGCATTTATTTTTAAATGGTCCTCCATATGGGTCCCAGTGGTGGCACTATCTCCGTGGTCATGTGGGTCCCAGAGAAGACTTCTGTGCTGACAGAGAAGTGGGTAACGTTTTCTTAATTGCCACCAGGGCTGCACTTCCTAGCATTCTTCTGGTTTCTTGACACCTTGGCCACTCTGCTGAAACTGAGACCTCAAATCTGAATTTCTGGATGACCAGGTACAGCCAGGGCAGGCAGACACCCCTCCACTCCCGCCACCAACACACTGGCTTTCACTGGGCTGAGGGGCAGAGTCCCTGGGAACCCCAAGCAACTAAGAGCTTGGCTGCTAACCAAAAGGTTGGTGTCACCCAGAGGCACCTGGAAGGAAGGCCTGGCTGCCTTCCGCAGGCCACGGCATGTGCAGTCGGTTCTGCTGTGCACCACGGGGATCACCATGAGTGGGGACAGACTCAGTGGTGTTTTGTTTTGTTGGGGGAGGGCCCTGAGGGGCAAGCATGCAGCTGAGTGTTTAACCACTGTACCACCACGGCTCCTTATACACAGACATTAAAAACAAACAAACAAACTCACTGCCATCAAGTCTGTTCAACTCACAGCAACCCCTTCTTGGGTTTCCGAGGCAGTATCTCTATAGAAGTAGATCGCCCAATCTTTTTTCTGAAGAGTGGCTGGTGGGTTTGAACCGCTAGCCTTCTGGTTAGCAGTCAAGTGCCTTAGGCACTACACCACCATACACAGACATGTTGTTGTTGTTGTTATGTGCCGTCGAGTCGGATAGGTAATGGTAATTGCTTACTGAGCACTTAGTATGTGCTAGACCTGTGTAAGCCGTTTAATCCTTTTAACATCCTGCTTTTGCCAAGGAAGAAACCAATGCTGCGGATGGTTAAGAAATTTGTGCCACGGCGCATGGCAGCCTTTCTGGCTTCAAATGTCAGTGGAAAGGAGCTCTGGTGGCAGAGTGGTTAAAGTATTCGACTGCTAACCAAAAAGTCAAAGGTTCAAACCCACCAGCCTCTCTGAGGGAGGAAGATGAGGCCATCTGCTTCCATAAAGATAGACAAACTTGGAAACCCTATGGGGGCAGTTCTGCTCTGTCCGCTAGGGGCGCTATGAGTCAGAATCAGCCCCACCTCTGGGTTTGGTTTGGGCTGAAAGATTTATAGCCTTGGAAACCCTCTGGGGCAGTTCTACTCTGTCCTAGAGGGTTGCTATGAGTTGAAATCCTGTCTGTGGCAGTGGGTTTAGTTTTTCAGTTTTTCATTGGAAAGCCTGCCTCTTACCTCACTTTTTGTGAGCCTGTGTCATTAACCCTTTAGCAGACAAGGCTTGTTCCTTGTCCACCAGGAACCACAGAGCCCCAACCATGGTGCTGAGAGTTCACCTGGACTCCTGGCAACCCCTATGTGTCAGAGTAAATCTGCACTCTGTGGAGTTTTCAGTGGCCGACTCTTTGGAAGTAGATTGCCAGACCTTTCTTCAAGGAACCTCTGGGTGACTGAACCTCCAACCTTTAGGTTAGCACTTGAGCACGCTAACCGCTTGTACCACCCAGGGACACCAGACACTCCGTAGATGGTTGTTATTACAGGCAGTTAGGAATGACATCTGTTACTAAGAGCGTCTTAAGTGGAATTTAGTTGGAACAGGTGCATAGGGTTCTTATTTAGCCTTACTTTAGTGCAAGAAGGGAGCACTGGTGGCATAGTGCCTAAGGCATTTGACTGCTAACCAGAAGGTTGGCGGTTCAAACCCACCAGCCACTCCGCGTGAAAGAACAGTAGGCAATCTACTTCCGTAAAGATTTACCACCTTGGAAACCCAAAGGGGGTCGCTATGAGTCAGAATCGACTTGATGGCAGTGAGTTTGGTTTGGTTTTGGTTAGTGCAAGAAGCGGTTCGGCTCGGAGCCTTTTCAATAATTTAAAAGCTGAAAGTGCAGCCAGTGAAGGGAATTATGATGAAGATTTTGTTGCGAGTAGGGCCTGGTTCAATCGTTTCAAAGTGAGGGCAGATTTATATACCATTAAAGGGCAAGTGAGTTGTCTGTAAGTCGTTTGTGAGGGGACTGACTGATGATCTTGTGCCCTGAATGCTGACTAGGAAGAGCAGACCTATTCCGGTTCCGACTTGCCCCTGCAAGTTTCTCTTTTCACAGATGCAGGGAGGAGGGCCCTCAGGTTTTCACAGGGTCTGCAAAGGCTCCGGGAGGACCTTCAGGAGCCCCGGACAGGCCTGGCTTCTCTCCCTGACCTCACAGAGCCTGAGGGCCCAGCCTCGGGGAGAAGTTTCCATTCACTGGCCTTCACCCACATTCCCTCTCCCAAACAGCATCACAAGGGGGGAGCAAGGGCCAGCTTCCCAGTGGCTTCTGTCCCTCACCCTCCCATAAAGGGTCTAAGGCTCAGGTGGGGCAGGGGTGGAAAGACCTCCAGATTTCAGGGCACTTGGGACCTAACCTGTGAAGACCTTTCGGACAAAGGCCTCATACCAGAAAGGCTTTAAGACCAGATTCTTAATGTTATTACCCCCAGCAGGGGAGACACCCACCAAACCACTTTAAAAGTGTGCCCACTGAGAATCCAGACTTTCTGGAGCCATAGAGGCTGGACCAACCTCCCAAAAGACTACTGCCCTGAGATCATCTTTAAATCTTAAACCAGTAGTATTCCCTAGTAAAGAGCCTTGAGCACTGTGATCCTTTAAGAACTGTCTCTGTGGGATCAAGTTGCCAACAGCAACTCAGAGGTTAGATGGGGACCTCAGAGGGCAGTGAGTTATGTTAATGGGGGAGGAACAACTTTGAAAAGGAGGGGGAGGATGGTTGCACAACTCAAAAATGTCCTGTGTCACGGAATTGTACGTGTAGAAACTACTGAATTGGTGCATGTTGTGCTGTGTATACTCTCAACAGTACCAGCAAAAAACCAGTTTTTTAAAAAACATCGTGCGCCACGAATCTCATATATATGTAAGGATATATTTTCTATACATGCTGCCATTGTTCCGCATCTAGCATATAACAACATTGCAGTGTATTTTTTTGTATATTTTTTGAGGTCCCTTTGTGGTGCATAAAGAGCTCTGGTGGCACAGTGGTTAAAGCATTGGGTTGCTAACTAAAAGGGTGGCGGTTCACACCTACCAGTTGTTCAGTGGGAGAAAGATGAGGCCGTCCGCTTCCATAAAGATCAAAAGTCTTGGAAACCCTCTGGGGCAGTCCTACTCTGTCCTCTGGGGGCTCTGTGAGTTGGAATCAACTCCATGGCAGTGAGTTTTTGGTTTGGGTGATGCAAATGGTTTCCTCGCAACTGAAAGGTTGGTGTTTTGAACGCACCCAATGGTGCCGAGAAAGAAAGTCCTGGCAATCTGCTTCCATAAACATCACAGAAAAACCCATGGAGCAGTTCCTCTGTGTTAACACGTGAGGTCACCAAGAATTGGAGTTGGCCTGACAGCACGTGTTTCTTAAAAAGTGTGCATTTGTTGAATGTAAACATTTAAAACATTTGTACAACAATTTTCGTAACCGTGCTTTGGAAGTTTTGGAGTTCTTGATATTCTGGGACCCTCAGAAGGAGGCAGTGTGGGCAGAGAGTGGCAGGAGGCCATGCCCACCTCTCTGTGGGCCTAGGAGCCAGGAGTCCCAGCCTTTCTGCAGGCTCAGTTGACTCTGGTTCCTCAGGGCTCCTTCCCACTTGGCATGGCCCCGGGGGCCAGAAACCTGGGTGTGGGTGGGGCTCCTTCCTGGGAGCAGGCCAGAGCCGGCTTCTGGCCCATGAGCGTGCTGTTTTCCAGAGTCTGGCGGCACTTCCGGTGCTTAACCAGATTCCGGGCTTGAGTCACAGGAAGGCAAGTCCAGGCAAGCCTCAGAGGGAACTGGGGGGCATCTTCCGGGGGGCTTTGAAAGCGTCAGATAGATGGGGATCCTGGCTGCGTTTGGGGGACCTGCTGGTTCCACTCACTTCTGCTTTTTCTACTGTATCCTGCTGTCCCTGTGTCCTGGCAGGGCCTGAAGTGAGGGAGGTGAGGTGGGCTCAGTGAGTGCACAGATGTGGTGGGGGTCAGTCCCTGCAGGCCCAGAGCCCAGTGCCATGCCAGAGGGGCTCAGACTGCTGCCCAGACCCCACCTGGGAGCTGGTCCCACCCTTCTCATTTCAGCCTCGGCTCAGACAGCTTGTCCTCCAGGCAGTAATACCAGGAGCAACCCACAGTCTTGTGACCATCTGGTAAACTCTTGCCAAATACTGCTCCTGAGGCTTTCTCTCATTTACACTGGTGTGTAAGAGCAGCATGAAGCAGGTTTTATAGCACCTATTTCACCGGTGAGGAAATCGAGTCCTACAGAGGTTAAGCAGTTTCCAGGGCAGAGAGTGGCCTCTTTCTTCATCTACCTCAAGAGATGGCGCAGCAAGGACACTGCAGCTCCGAGGAGATGACCCTGGAGGGGCAACAACAGCGAGGGCCCAGGTAGGATGGCCTCACCCTGGCCTTGGCCTTGGCCTCTCAAAAGTGCCCTGACCGGAGGCCACTGGCCTCTACAGCCCGTGCTCTGAATACTGTGGAAGCACCTAATGTCTTGAGGCCCTCCCTGATGGACTGGAGGGCAGAGACCTGTCCTGTTTGCCACCATGGCCCCAGCATCAGCTCTGTGCCTGGCACATTGGACAGCAAACAGGCATTTGTTCCAAGAGTAACTGACCTTCTCTAGGCCCGAGTCTCTGAATAATAGGAAGAGTCCGGTAAGCTGGTGTGCTTGGCACAAAGTTGATCCTCAGGAAGAAATGGTGATTGTTTATGTCATTGCTCAGCCATTTGCCTTACCCTCTTAAGGTTCAGGGATGGGGTCTGGCCCATCCCTCCCTCTTTCCCCATATCCCCACTCGGACTTGCTACCAGAGAAGCCAAACACTGCAGGGGACCCTGGGCCCAGCCCAGTGTGAACCAGCCTTCCCTGGAGCGCTCCCTCCAGGTCTCTGGGATTAGGGCTCAAGGAGGAAGGAGGAGGGAAGGGACAGAAGCCACCCAGCGACTTAGTGCGTCTAAGGGCAGTGCAGCCAGGAGCCCCCTGGTTGGGCGCTGTGGGGCAGGAGGAAGGTGGCTGCCTGGGTCCCTCGGACGCGCCTAGTGGCTCCAGGACTACTGCTGGGTTGAGCGCTGTGTTTTACAGTGTGGCACTCAGTGGCCAACAGAGGACAGCAAATACATTTTTTATGATCCTGGGAGGCTCTGTCCTGTCACGTTTCCACGCAAAGGGACAAGTCATGTCTCAGTTATTCGGGATCCTCTTTGGGCAAGGGGGTGGGGCGGCTTCTGGGATCTGGGGGTCCCTGGGCAAGTGGTAAAGCAGATTTCAGGCAGGGGGACTGAGCTGGCGGGGTTGTGTGGGTTACTCCTGGAATCAAAAAGAAGTGTACCAGGAGAGGTGGTGTCGGCGCGAGGGGCCAGATCTTCGCCAGGGAGGGAGGGTACCCCCAAGCCCACCTCCCGATCTCCTGCACGTCGCCCTGAGTCGAGGTGGAGCTTCGGACGCGGCAACACAGTGACGCTCGGTCGGGGAGGAGGAAGCCCAACTTAATTTTTTGGCTTGAAGATGCGTTGGCATTTTGGGGTGTTCTTGGCAACAGAGCATGTCCGTCTAGTTTCAAACCTGGGAATTTTCGGGGGCCGCGGCTCATTTCAAAGGAGCAGGTTGGGGGCTGTCATGGGGTAGGTGGAAGAGAGGTAGGGGCCCATCTTGGTGCCGCTCCGACTGCTTGTTTGGGGAGGGGGCTGATGTGCTTGGGGGAAGGGCTAAAAGCGTCTGCTGCTGCCACTGGGTGTTCCCAAAAAAGGGGGCAGACCTGAGGGCGGGTCTGAATCCTAAGTGGATGTGACCCCATTTCCAGTCCCCCGGCGTCCCCAGCTCAGGGATCCCTCGAGCGCGTTTGGGGGAGGCCCAGCCTCGGCTCCCTCCTCCGGGCAATGGGGGTACTGGAGTGGGGAGTCTTCCCTTGCTCCGGGTTTGGAGAACCCCAGGCTCAGCCCCCACAGGTCGGCACTGACGTCGCCGCCGCATTTCTAGGAATGCCCCCGGCCGCTGACTATATTTGGCGAGGGTTTCTAGGAAGGCGCCCCCTCC
>NW_006921899.1:2453011-2466616 GCF_000298275.1 Orycteropus afer afer | reverse complement strand
CTCCGCGCCCCCCGCGCGTCACTCGGCTCTGGTCTGGGGAGGGGGGATTTGTTTCTCCGGGAGCACCCCCCGCACCCCCGCCGGCCCCGCGGTGAACAGTCTGAGGCTGGGCTCCAATCGAGGCGGAGGCTGCAGGGCCCGCGGGGCGCTCCCCGCCCCTCACACGCCTCCCCGGGGCGCTGGCAGGCGCAGCCCCGCGGGCCCCCGTACCGCCGGAGAAGGCAGCGGCGGTGAGTCGGCCCCCTTCTTTTCCTGCATGGCACCCCTCTACCCAGCCAGAGCAGGGGCCGCGGCAGGTGGGTGCCCAGGTCCCCCGGGCTGCAGGGGTGCGGGGCAGCTGCCTGGGGGGTGGTGGGGACTGGCGCCGCGAGGTGGCGGCGAGGGCAGCGCGCGGCTCTCCCGGGACCCAGCGCTAGACGCCTGTCTGGGCTGCGGTCCCCCGAGGCGGCGGGGCGGGCCGCCCCCTCCCCGGCTGCACAGAGGGGCGTGTTCGGCAGTTAGGTGGGATCGGGGCGCAGCGGCCGCCCACCTCCCTTGGGCTGGGGATTGCGAACTAATGAGGCGTCTGCGAGCCAGCCACCCCGCCCCCACCCCGGAAAGCCTGCGAGGGAAATTGACTCGCTGCGTGACCCCGATATCAATGCCTTGCGGGGAGCAGGCCGCCGGCTCTCCCCGCTGCCCCCTGGGCCGCCGCGCCCGCGCCTCCACGTGCGCCCCGGCAGGGCTGGCAGGGTCCCGGGGGCCAGCGGGGTGAGCCTGTGGGGGCCGGGTCCTGGGCACGTCCGGAAAAGCGGGGAGCACAGTCCCCATGGGATCACCACCTCCTCGAAGTAAAGTTGGCCGCCCCCTTCCCCCCTCGGAGCCTTAGCACGTTGGCGTTAGCTTTTGCACGGCAGGAGCGCAGAACTCATTTGTGGGGTGCAGATCGGGGTGTTAGGGCCTGAGACGACGCAAAGTTGTTCAGGCAAAAGTTGGAAAAGAGAAAGAAAAACAACGTTTTGGTTTTTCTTTGGTGAAGGGAGCGGTGGTGTCTGTTTTGTTTCTCGTTTCCAGTCCTCCCCGAGGGCAGCGTGGGAATGTGCTGCCCTGAGCCTCTGAGGGGACACCCACAGTTGTGACTTAGTTTTAGAAGAAATTGTGAGAAAGAGAAGGGAATTAAAAGAGGGAAAGGTGTGTGTGTGTGCTGGGGCGGGGTGAACTTTCCAGAACCCAGAGGCTAATCGAGCTATTAAGATGGAAATAATTTCCCCCAATCTTCGCGAGCGGCAAATTTGACTTTAATGAGGGACAATTAAGGGCACAGATAACTAAACTTTAGCCGGAGATGGAGTGAGGGGTTTGGAGGCGTAAGAGGGACCCGTTTCGCGCTTCGCCAGGAGACGTCTTTGGCACCCAGGGTCTTTTCGTGGGAAGTTACCAGGTCTGTCAGGTGACTGCCCCAGGGAAGGAAAAGACACCCTCTGGGGTGAGCAGATCGGCTCCCCTCCCCATGTCTTGACCCTGCACGAAAATCCGGTAATGATTCCTTTAACTCTCCAGGATTCTCCCAAATGCCCTCCTCGAGGCAGCCCGCCCACTGGCGTGAGCTGTGGAGGGGACACATTCTTCCGGCTTTGGAGGCTGTGTGGTCCCGGAATCGGGGTTTTGAGGGCAAGATGAGTTTTTGTTTTATCCAACTGGCCCACAAAGTCCCGCTTTTGGGGTCATTCGAATCAGCGAGGGATTCCGACCCCAGCTGGCCTTGGAAGGTGAGGGCAGAGCGCTGACGCCCGGGCCACCCACCTACTACGGCTGGGGCGCAAGGAGCGGTTGGCTGCGTGTGTCCGCAGGAGACGGGGGAGTCCCCTCACCCACGTGTGGTTCTGTGTGCTGCACTGCTGCGCCTCGCAGGCCTTTCTGCTAGGGAGGCCAGAAAGAGATAGGAGACGGGAAAATACAGTCTTTCCCCCAGTGGTTTGATGAGACGTTTTAGCCAACAGGATTTGAAGAGGCCAAGCGACCACAGCACAAAATGTGCTGTTGTGTCAAGCCTTTGAAATCCCCCAATAAAACACCGCTGAAATCATGAATGCTAATTACATTTGATTTGTCTTCACATCCCGTCAAAGGCTCAGCCCTCTGCTTGCTTCCACCTGGAATCGCGATATTTCTTTGCAGTTCTTTGCTACCTCACTATCCGTGCTTCTTGTTAAGAAAAGTCTGGGTAATATACAGGGAAGTCTCTGGTGGCATTACCAATGCCCCTTACAGAACATTAACCGTTTACGTTGTGTTAATGTCCCCCCACACACAAGCACGCGTATGCGCGTGTCCCCACACACGTCCCGGCCCTCTGGTTGTAACCTTGATGGACGTCTGCACGCTCTAAGTTATTTGCAAACCTGGATTTACATCTGGTGTTCACAGCAGGGACCAGAAAAAGGAGCCGTAGCTGAAAACACTTTTGAACACAAAGTCCTTGATGTAAATTTCCAGGTGCGATAGACGGCCCAGGTACACACAGATGACATTTGCGCTCTAGGTCTTGGCAGGAACAGTTCTTGGCTTCCACAGTTCCTTCTCTTTGTTTGGGGCACGATGAAACAGCACAATTTTCAGCAGCCCACACTCCGGCGTGGCTCGTGTGAGGGAGAGTTGTCACGTTGTGAGCTGTGTTGGTGCTTTGCTGAGTAGTCACCCGAGAGAGAGCTGGCTGTGGAATCATATTTGTTTTGCTAAATGAGGCTCTCTCAACCAAATTAGCCTTCAATGGTACTTGTACAAATAGAGTGGTTGTCCGTGAATTAATGAGGCCAGAACGGTGGGTGTCGTGCCGAGATACTGAGCTGTAATAGAGGCGATGAAGCCGAAGGTTCAAACGACTGAATTAATTGTCAAGTGTGCAGAAGGAGCCAGAATTTAGGGCTAAATGGGAAACGCTTTCTGCGTTCACGTGAGTTATTTGTAACAGTCCGGTATTGGTGGTACTCAGCTCTCTGAAGCCCTGCATGTAATTATGGGTATGTTCAGCAAAATCTTTTTCCCCCTCGAAGTCTGGAAACAGGCGAAGTAGTATGGCGAAGTGGTTATAAATCAGTGCTGTGCAGTGAGGAGTCAGTCATTAATTCAGCATAGAATCACAGCCCCTTTTTATAGTCTTACCACAACCCCCACCCCAACCAATAAGAAAAAACTCAACGCGGAACTTGCGGAATAAAAACACTGAATCCATTTAGCTTTTCTCCTCTTGCCTCTCCCTGTGAAATTTCATTAAGCAGTTGCTATTTCCCCCAAAGAAGTGTGGATTTATGGAAGGAGAAAAAAAAAAAGGAAACAACAGTTTGGAATTTAGTCCCTGGCAATACGCAAGCCATAGCTAATCTCATAGGGGGGAATAATGTTTTGATCGAAAGGAATTAGGATAGCCGAGGGTAAGATAGTTTGAGGTGTACTGCGATGAAAAGAAATACTTCCTTAAAAATAAATTGAGTATTTATGACTCAAACCTAAGAAAGGTGGAAAAGTGCCTACCAGGGAGCACCTTCTCTATTTCTTCCGTGGCTTTACATTAAGAACAGAAGATCTTGCTGGATAAACCTCGAGCTTCCTTATAGCACAGCAAGCCAACCTCCTTTAATTTGGGTTGTAGACTAAATGCGGCTCTTTTTGGCCGGAGGATAGAAATTAGGCTTAAGAAAGGTTAAAACAAACTGACCCTGAGAATCATTTGCCAGAAAAGAATTGCAGGTACAAAACGAAACTTTGTTGTTCAGAGTGCCTTGAAACTGGAATTTTTTTCCTAGTGTCCAGCATCCCAAACTCGGGAAAAAGTCCTTTGTGAGGCTTTTGTCTGGAACGAGATGAAAACAAACTCGCCAGAAACACGGACAGCCACAAACATCATTTAAACAACCATAGAATTTTCGGGCCTAGTAGCCAAACAAGTTTTTCAGGGAAAGCAGTGGATGTGGGCAAAAGCGAACTCAGAAGGAACAGACTTTCAGGGGCTCGCCATCACCCCCCAACGTATTTCCTGGTCTCCTTTCAAAGCTGTAGGTGTTTGGATGCAGTGTTGCAGCATCTTCAATTGCAGGAGACATGTGCAAATACTTACAAAGCCTTAAAAAAAGGTTTCTAATTTGACATCATCTTACTTTATATGAAACGGCTGAGTTTCAGGACCCACAAAACCACTTTTTTGTTGTTCTGTCCATATCCCTGGATGGCCGCACAACTACATAAAGACAGAGTCGTCTAAGACATGAACGTTCATTGATGCTAGTGTCTTAAGAAGTTATTTCAAAACTGCGTTGGGAACACAGGAAGGAGGTGAAGATTTAGACTTGAGGATCTGGGCTGGGCAGACAGGGATCAGTGTTGCCTTGGGCCTTAACTTAGCTCTGCTGTGTGTTGTAAACGTTTTCTCAAAGGAGTACAAAAAACTAGGTTCTCGTTGGAGTCAGGCATAAGATTGGTGTCGGTCCCTGTGAGCGTCTCTGCCCAAAATGGCCTGAGCCGCTGCCAGCTAAGGCCCAAGTGTGGCCTTTTAGCCATCACTGGAGCCCAGACAAGACCCAGGCAGGTGCCAGGGTGCTGTCCCCCTGGGATCTGGCGTGCAGTAGCTCTTGGCTAGAGAGTGGGTGTTTCGTTCTTGAAGGCAACCTCCCCAGTGTGCTGCAGGGTTCAGTATCCCATTTACCACGCAGGCTCTGGTGAGGGCAGAACCCCACTTTGCTAAGTGCAGCTCCCAGATGATTGAAAGGCAGCGGGCCAGAATGTTCCAGAGGCCAGGAGTGCACAGGCTGTCAGAGGCTCAGGAGCGGGTCTGTGTCCCGGCGAAGCCTCTCGGCTCTCTGGCAGCTTCTACTTGAGGTGGGTGGAGGGGGCTGCCCACTGGCCCGGCAACAGCGCAGGGACACAGGCTGTGGGGTCTCCCGCCCATCCCGGGAGCTGAGCGCTCTTGGGAAAGCCTGGGCTGGGTGGACAGGGTGCAGGCTTGGAGAGGGCTTTGGAGGGCCTAAAGGGACAGGCTAGGTGGGCAGAGGAGGGATGACTTCTGAGCCATCTTGGGGTCAGTGGAGAGAGAAACTGAGTGGGTGGTTTCTGGGGTGACACACATAGGGATGAAGTCCACCCCCTTGGCATCCGCTGTTGGGTGCCAAGAGCTATGCCCACCCTGAAGCAGCCAAACCCATGGGCTGGCCCAGTAACCGGACTCTGAGGCACCAGGGCCCTGATGATGTCTTAGAACGGCATGAAGAGGACAAACCAGAAACTGTAGGCCAGGCCCCACATTTCGCCTTGGGCTCACCCAGAGGATCCTTCAGGGGGCCTCTGGTGGCGCGGTGCCTGAGACATTTGACTGCTAACCAGAAGGCTTGGCGGTTCAAACGCACCAGCCACTCCTCGGAAGGAAGGCTGGGCAATCTGCTTCTATAGAGACACCGCCTCAGAAACCCAAAGAGGGTCTCTCTGAGTCGGATCCGACTCGACGCCAGTGAGTTTGTTTTTTTTTTTTTTCACTTGGAAGAGGAGATGCAGGTGACCTTTGCTGAGGTCACACGGCTAGTGTAGAGTGGCCCCTCACAGTCCTGGCCGAGGTGGCGAGCCTGCTCGTGGTGACAGACTGGGGCAGATGCCTGCAGGCCCTGCCAGAGCTTTGGGCCACACCATGGGGCCTGGGACCCAGCAAACACCGAGTGCTGGTTCTGTGGGGAGGCTCTTGGCCTGCTTTTCACAGCCATCGTGATAAGCCACTTCCATTCACAGAATTGGGCACAGAGGCCGTTCTCAGCCCTTTTCCGCTGCGATGGCCCAGTGTGATAGGCCGGCCTGCCTGTGGGCCTCCGGTGTCAGCCATGGTGCAGTTTAACCCCTCCAGGCCCAGGGGTGCAGGCCGGCCTGGGGGCACCAGCCCATAGATGCCTCTCGGAGGCCCTAAGGGGAAACACTGAAATGTTAGTGGCTGCCCTGAGAGAAGGAGAGAGAGGGGACCCTGGACCTTGGCAGTGATGTCCCCCTCCTTGTCTTTAATTGTATTGTGGTAAAGCATATGCAACAATTTGCCGTTTCAGCAGTCGCCATGTGTGTAGTTCGTAACATTAATTATGCTCATCGTTTTGTTCAGCCATCACCCTTCTCTGTTCCCAGACTTCTCCAGAGCCCTTATTAGAAGGTCAGTGCCCCCTCAGTGCAAGTCCTCCTTTATCCTGCCCTCCTGCCCATCCACTCATAAACTTTGGCCTCTGTACGCTTGCCTATACTAGATATTTTAAATAAGTGGGATCATACCTTTTTCAAAAAAGTTTATTAAAATTTTAACAAAAAGTTTTCCATTGTAACCACTTCTTAGTGTGCAATTCAGAAACATTCATATCATCATGTTATACAACCATCACCACTGTCCAGCTCTAAAAGGTTTCTGTCATCTCCAAACTCTTCAGCCATAACTCCCCATCCTCCCCCAACGCCTGATGACTTCCCATCTACTCTCTGCCTCTATACGTAGGCATAGTCTAGATATTTCGTATGCTGTATTTTTACGCAAATAGTGTGCACATCATGTGGTTTGGTTTTTTGCAACCTGTGTGACTCCTCACACGTTAGCTTCCTATGTGCGCTATATGTGTGCACGTTGTTTCTGTGGGCGCGTTATATGTGGAAAAACTCGGGTGAGATCATACCGTTTTTGTCCTCTTGTGTCTGAGTGACTTCCCTCAGCCTAATGGTTTCAGTGTATCGATACTTCATTTCTCTTTATGGCTGACTAATATTCCCTGATTTTTCCCTATCACCCTGCTGTGGTAAACCACTAGCTCCCCTACCCAGGCCTTCACCCTTCAGTTGGGCTTCGGCTGTGGAAAGAGTGGCGTGCTTTCCAGATATTTCCCTCTGGGGTTCCAAGGCGACTGACTTTTCCACATTCCAGAGGAGGGGCTATTTATAGATTTGTTGTTCAATGAGATTGTTGGTGAGGATTTGGAGTATTCATTTGGGATGATCGTGGGGAAACGTCACAGACCCCCACCAGCCTCCTGGCTTTAGGGGATAATTACTGTAACCGTTTGGGAACCTGCACTAGGTGTTCAGATCCTGCGTTTCCAATGGAGAGAGGAGGGCGCGTTTGTATCGAACCACCGCGTGGAGACACATTTAGCCGACCGAGGACAGGACGAGGTCCCTTTCGGGATCTCGAGTGAAGCCTTCGTGAATGTTGAAAGCCTTCACTTGTTTAAAGTTTGCTCTAACTTTGTACATTTTTTCCTTTTAAGTTTTGGCTCTTGGTGTTCCGAGAGCCACCACTTCCTGCCCAGCTGGCTTGTTACCGCAGGGAAAATGAGGGACTTTTGGGGGCAGATGTGTTTGCATTCCACTATCATAATGCCCCTGAAAATCCTTATTGCTCTTGCAGTATTCTTCGGGGGTCTCCGGCTGGCCTCGCGCGGCCAGGAAACCCACAGCTCTGGTTCCTCCAGCAGCTGAAAGAAGAGAGAACGATGCCCCCCCGACTCCCAGCACAGTTTCTCTGAGCTCCCTTTCTGCGCTCACACTGGTGACCACGACGAGAAGAAAGGACACCGTCCACAGGCACTGGCTGTTACGTATGGCTTTTGCCCTCCAGGCACAGAACAGGGAGATCAGGCTTGGGAAATAGGACATCTGGGGTTTGTGAGGGGAGGTGGGGAAGTGGGAAAGAAACAAGCGTTACCTGTTTGACCAGGCGAATTTCTTGTTCCGCCTGGTCCTGCCAGCAGGGCTTCTGGGATCTTCACATTGGCCAAGAGCCCTGGCTTCCATAGCTTCCAGAGACAGACTACTTTCCAGCCTTTGCCTCAGTTTCTCCACTCACCAAGGGAGGGGCCACACCCTCTGCTCTGGCCTCAAAGGGTTCTTGGATGTAGCTATTGGTTATCAATGAGATCAGGTAACGTACAAGCTGTGAAGGTGCTTAGAAAGTAGGGACGCTAATGCGTTAACTAGCGAAGATGTTATACTATTCACCAGAGCACACTTGTGTGCAGAGATGACTCTGAGACCTGGGTGTCTGGAGGCAGCCATGCCTGAAGTCCTGTGCAAACATTGCTACTTTCTCACTGTGTCACCCTGGACAAGTGACTCAACCACTCTGGGCCCAGTTCTTCATGCTTGGAATAGCAGCTTCCCAAGTCTGATACACACACTTTCTCGATGATTTTAAGTAGCACACAGCTCAAGATGTAAATTATTTGAACAGTTAGCTGTTTATTTGCATAATACCATGTCCACAAAAATAACACACACATGCCTATAGTGTTCATAGGAAACCAATGCTTGAGGCAAATGTGGGTTATTTGTGTAAATACGTAATTTCTGGTTATAGCAAGTGGTTGATTTTTTTCATTTACGCTAAGGAGAGAAAGATCCTTTTAGAAATTATATTGTAGGACTTTTTTTTTTTTTTTTTAATAAGAATGTAAAGTTATCCCTTTTATGATGTTACTTTTTAAAAACAATATATTTTTTAGAGCCCTTTCAGGTCTACAGCAAAACTGTGCCTGGAGTACAGAGTTCCCATAAGGCCTCTCTCTGTGCAGTTTCTCCTGTTAACATTTTGCATCTGTGGAATACTTTTGTTACAATTAATGAACCAATATTGATACATACTTATTCACTAAAATCTGTAGTGCACAGGAGCCCGGTGGCATAGCGGTTATGTGTTTGGCTGCCGGCCGGAAGGTCAGTGGCTTGAACCCAGCAGCCGCTCGGCAGGAGAAAGATGTAGCGGTGCTTCTGTAAGGATGACAGTCTTGGAGACCCTATGGGGCAGTTCTGCTGTGAGTCAGAATTGATGGCAGGTTTGGGTTTGGGTTCAGTCTGTCATGTAGTTTGAACTATGAGCTTTGACAAATGCATGATGTTCACCATTACAATATCCTGCAGAATAGTTCTCTTGCGTGAGGGTCCATTTATCCATCCGTTTACCTGTGTAGAAAGAGTGGATTGCCTGAAAGAAAAATACTAAGCTAGTAATAGTGTTGGACGGACTGAGGCTGTGAGGAGTTGGGATGGTGGTATCGCTGTGAGTCGGAATTGACCGACCGCACCCAACGACAACGGGGCCAACTGGGAGTCCTGGGCACACACGTGAAAATGCTTGAGCACCTGCTGAAAGGTTGGCGGTTGGAACCCGTTCAGGCTCCCCGGAAGACAGGCCTGATGGTCCGTCTCCAAAAGGTCACAGCCTTGAAAGCCGGATGGAGCATGCTGTCCTCTGCACACGTGGGGTCACCATGCGTCGGCATTGACCACACAACAACTAACAACAGTAACAGATGTGACAACTTAAATGAGAATCATAAGTTTCTCTTACGAGTTTTCTGCACCCATGCACTTGGTGAAGGAGCTCTGGTGGTGCAGTTGTTAAAGCATTTGGCTGCTAACCAAAAGGCCAGCAGTTTGAACCCACCAGCCACTCCATGGGAGAAAGATGTGGCAGTGTGTTTCCATAAAGGTTGACAGCTTTGGAAACCCTCAGGGGTGGTTCTACTCTGTCCTTGTAGGGTCACTGAGAGTCAGAATTGACTCCTTGGCAGTAGGTTACGGTCTTGTTGTATGGGGGAGGGGAAGTGGGGGAAGGGGAGGTGTGGGCTTCCAGTTCAAATCCAGGAAGGTCTCCACCCACCACAAGCTGGGTGTCACGTGTCTCCCTTCTGGGGTGGGGCACCCCCACCCTTCCACCAATAAGCCAGAAGGTGACTTGTAAGCAGAGCCCTCAGACCCCACCACCGTCCGCCCGCCATCTCTCCGCGTTGTGTCTCATTTCAGCATCACGGTGACCCTCCTTCTGGCCGAGTGCCCCTGTAAGCTCAGTTTTCTCAGTGAAGTAGGGTAACGAAGAAGGCCGTGGCCCGCAGTGTGGGCATCACCGGCTACTGAGGTTCAGTGCGGGCAGCCACGGCTGCTGGCGGGCAGGACGCCAGCCCCCCGGGATGGTGGTTTTGCAGGGGGAGAACAGGCAGGCGTTCAGTCCCAGCAGCAGGGCCGAGTCCCATTGCACATTCTGCTGTGTCATGGGGTGGGGGGAGGGTGGCAGTGGGGCCCAGCTGGGGCAGGCGTGGGGCACCAGGAGGCGGGGCTGACAGCTGCCGGCCCAGCTGCTGAAGCATCGGGGCCTGCTGCCCACCCCCGCAGCCCGCCAGCCTGGGGCCAGGCCCTCAGGGTGCCCTAACGGCTCCTCCAGCTACACAGCAGGGGAACCCCAAGTGACAAAAGCCAGGAGTGGGTGAGATGGCTTGGGCAGCTGTTGGGGACTCCACAAATGAGTCGCGAAGCCCCGTGGGCTTGGAGTTCAGGGAACTGTGGGTGTTGAGTCTCGTCAGATGGCTCTGACTGGACCCCCGCTTCTTCCTGCCAGCCTTCCTTGGACACGTGCTGGCTGAGTGCTGAGCTCTGAGCCAGGTGCTGCCCGGGCAGCAGGGAGCACAGCCCCTGCCCTCACGGGGCTAGCACTTGAATCTCGTGCGACAACAGAAATGAACTGTTACGGGGGATGGTCCATCCTGGGCGCTCGGGGTTGGGGTCTCGGGAGGAGGGCGTGTGCGCGTGCACCTGGGCCACGCAGCGAGGTTACGGATGCAGAGCCTGGAGCCAGATCTCCTGCGTTTGGGTCTGGACTCTGCCTCCAACTGGTAGTGTGACCTGGGGCAAGTTCCTTTCCGTCTTTGTGTCTCGTTTCACGTTTCCCATCGTACCTACCTCACGTTGTGGCTGTTAGCTGACATCGAGCCGGCCCCACACCCGACGGAGCACCGTGCTGCCTGGTCTGAGCCGTCCCCGGGATCGGTGGAGGATCCGTCAGGCTTCCGTGGCTGACTTTTTGGAAGTGGACCACCAGGCCTTTCTTCCTGGTCTTTCTTAGTCCGGAAGCGGCACTGAAGCCTGTTCAACGCCATAGCAGCACACAGGCCTCCAGGGACAGATGGGGGGCGGCTGCCTGAGATGCACTGGGCAGGAATGGAGCCCAGGGCTCCCACATGGAAGGTGAGAATCCTACCCCATAGCCATCATTACCCCCTGCAGACAGGGGCAGGGGAAGGCAGAGACCTGCATGCACCCCATGCTTAGAAAGCCACCCCCACTCCCCCAGTTCTGTGGCTGGTCCTGCCTAGCTCTGACTTACTCCCATGCTGTCACCCTTAACTACTCCCATTGAAACAGCCAGGCCCAGAGTCATTTCTCAATTAGTCAGTGAAACAGAGTGGTTGCCGCCAACTTTGACGCGTGGTGACCCCATGTGAGTCGGTACAGCTGGGCCCCGTAGTGTTTCCAGTGGCTGGTTTTTCAGAAGGAGGTTGCCAGGCCTCTCTTCAGAGTGCCTCTGGGTGGACTCACACTTTCCACCTTCTTGTTGGCAGCCGAGCATGTTAACTGTGCCAGAGACTCCAGTGTTGAGTTCCACTGCCGTCAATTCCAACTCATCGTGACTCTGTGGGACAGGGTAGAACTGCCCATAGGGTTTCCAAGGCTGTCATCTTTATGGAAGCAGACTGCCTCACCTTTCTTCCGTGGAGTACCTGGCAGTTGCACACTTAACCACTGCACACCAGGGCTCCGTCGAGTGGTTAGTAGCGGCCCTAAAATCCTGGGGAGAATTTTTAAGACTCACTGCAGAACAGAATTGCCCAAGTACCTGTGTGTCTGTGTTGCCCCCATTAGGAGGCAGGCAGGGGCAGATGCCGAGGGCAGGACTGGGACACGTGCCCAGTTAGTAGTTGTGAAATGAAGCGAATGAATTGGAGGCAGAACCAAACCTCCTTCAAGGACACCTTCTGGGGACAGAGGTTGTGAGTGGGGCAGCGTCAGCCTTGACTACCCCAGCCAGGCTTCTAAGAAGCCCCTGACGGGTATGCACACGCAGGTCTCTGCCTTCCCCTGCCCCGATAGAGGGCGCCCTGCCTGCCAACACCTTGGACCAGATACTGTTTAGCTGGTTCTGGTTGAGGACACAGAGCAATTGGATTCAGGCCAGCATCCAGGAGTCCTGTTAGTGGGGAAGACACACAGGGCAGCTGAAAGAAAGCTTGGATTTTCTCCTTGGTGGGTTCAAGTCCCAGCCAGGGGCTGGGGGACACGGTTTCCTGGGCTGTTGTATGAGAGTTTGGATTACAGGCCCTCTTTGCTCTGAAACTAGAGTTTTGTGTACAGTCTCAAAGCTCCAGCCTCTAAGGTTACCAAGAAAATCAGTTCAACAGCCTGTAAGATATTTATGGCAGTAATAATTGTCCCGGCAATGCTTTGCCCTCACTTCTCACAGGCATTTTCTCCATGGCTTCAGAGAACAAGCCTAGGAAGTCGAAGCTGTTGGCCTCATTCTCGCAACAACATGTTGTTGTCATTTGATGCCGATGAGTCGATTTCAATGCATTGCAGCCCCCGTGTGACACGAGTACTGCCCCACAGGGTTTTCTATGGTTTTCTAGGCCGTCATCTTTATGGTGACTTTGTCTCACCTACTTTGGTCATGTTGTCAGAAGGGACCAGTCCCCGGAGAAGGCCATCATGCTTGGTAAAACAGAGGGTCAGCGAAAAAGGGCAAGCCCCTCAACACAATGGCTTGACACAGTGGCTGCCACAGTGGGCTTAAGGATCGTGAGGATGGTGCGGGACCTGGCAGCATTTCGTTCTGTTGTCCGTAGGGTCGCTATGAGTCAGAGCTGACCCGATGGCACCTAACAACAACACAGTTTGTGGTAGGGGATCGCCAAGTCTTTCTCCTGTGGAACTGTTGGATGGGATTGAACTGCCAACCTTTCAGTTAGCAGCCACGTGTTTAATATCAAGCCACCAGAGCTCCTAAATAACACCCTAGCCATCACTCTATATGGAGTGCTCTGTATGTGCCAGGCACTCTGCATGCATGAAGACATCACAGTTGCACAAGTGACATATAGGGGAGGTCGTGCTGTTGTCTGTGGTTTACTGACGAGGGAACTGAGGCTTAGAGAGATGACTGGCACGCCCAGCATCACCCACCTGGGTGTCATGAGCTTGGACTCAAGCCTGGGTCTGCCATTCCAGGAGTCAGCAAACTTTTTCAGTAAAATGCCACCAGAGCTCCTAGTAGAAGGACAGATAGTAAATATTTTAGACTTTGTGGGTCATACAGTGTGTCACAACTACTTAACTCTGCCATTGCAATGTGAAGACAGCTGGAGACAATGCACAAGTGAATGACTATGGTTGTGTTCCAATAAAACTTTATTTACAAAAACTGGAAGTGGGGCTGAACTTGGCTCACAGGCCATACAGTTTGCCCACTCCTCTTCCAGTCCCCAGACCCTGTCCTCCAGTTAGTAACCTAACCCTTGCAACATTCTTTTCCCCCGCCTCTGACCACCTGTGTGGATGGAATTTGGGGAGCATGGAGGAATTGGGGTAGAGTCCAGAGTGGGTTGGTATGAGGTGGGAAAGGAGCAGCCCAAGCAAGGCAGGACCAGCTACGTAATTTGTGGGACTTGGGGAAGATGAGAGTGCAGTCCTTTGTTCAGAAATTACTAAGAAGTTCAAAGTGGTGACAGCAGAGCTTGAAACCAAGTGTGGGGTCCTGAGTGCGAGTCCTAGGAGGTCAGTCCTCCCTGAGGCTGGCAG
>NW_006921899.1:2450218-2452211 GCF_000298275.1 Orycteropus afer afer | reverse complement strand
GAGCCTCGCTATGAAGGGGGGTGTACGACACGCCTGCGAAGGGGACGGGAGAAAGAAGGGAACGTCACGGGAGAACAGGACCTTGCAGGTCTTCCATCCTCTGTCCTGCGAGTCATTGGTTTCTTCATGCATTTCTTCAACTACTTGCATACCAACTGCACCTTGTTGTCGTGTGTGCTCTGGAGTCGATTTCAACTCACAGTGACCCTGTAAGACACAGTGGAGCTCCGGTCAGGGTTTCCTAGGCTGTAATGTTCATGGGAGCGGCTCGCCAAGTCTTTTGTCCCTCGGAGCTGATGGTGTGTTCGAACTGCCGACCTTTTCGTTAAGGTTTGAATGCTCAACTTCTGCACTAGCATTTGGCACTGTGAAACAGGCGTGGGCAGTGTAGTGGTCCACAAGACAGACGTGGTTCCTGCCCTCACGGAGCCTTCAACAAGAAACGCAGTAAGCCAAAGCACGGAAAAATACTTTAACGTCTATTACAATAATATAATGAACTACAACAACAGGTCTGGGTAAATCCATGACGGCCGAACAAGCACAGTCAGGAGTAGGTACGGGAAGCGACTTTGGGTTGTTTTTTTCCTGTCAGCATTTTCTGCCCCCACCTCTAGGAACAGACTTCGTTTGCAGGTGACAGGAGAACTATGGTCAAAGTTGGACCCCCTCACTCCTGTGCACGAATGGGCCAGGCCTGGTCACATGACCCAAGATGGCCAATCACAGCAGCCCACTTTTCACCTGGGCCAGAGTGATTGGCTAGGTGTGGTCATGGCGCCCGATATAGGCCAATCACAGCCAGTCACTTCCGAGCTGGTCCATAGTGATTGGCCAGGTATGGGCATATGATCCAAGCTGGGCCAATCCAGAGTTTCTCTAACTGGAAAACGTGGACCATGCTTTTTGTATGTCTCTGGCATCCATCAGGCGGTGGGGCTGGTGGTGTCAACCCACTGTACAGAGGGGAGAAATGTTGGGGGGGGGGTGCCGCAAGAGAGAGGCTAGGGTTCCGAGTCCTGACTGCAGGACCTTCAAAACCTTGGCTACCTCATTCCCTTACTCTCTTAGCCACTTGGGTGGATAAAATCCCCCATTTTACCTCGGTGAAATCAACTTAGCTTTCTTTTTGTGGCCCAAAGTGTTCTAATTTAGGACCTGGGGACCTTGTGAAACCGGAAGGGGTAGGTTACCGTCAGTACTAGTATTCTTCCCATTGTGTCCCCAGACATCTCTACAAGACCCCTCAGCGGCTCCTAATTTACGCTGAATCAAGGCTAACAACTCATGCTTGAATTTCAAGCCCGCTCAGCTTTTGTTGCCTTCAAAACCCACCTCCCCCCCGACACTCACCTCCCCCCCACACACCCACCTCTCTGGCCCACCGCCCCTCAGGTTTCCCTCCCCCCACCCTGGCCGTGCTGCTCTCCACCATGGACGGCGCATACAGCTTGCCCTGGCCTCTGCTTGGATGCTTACCACCTTACAATTGGAGTGATTTGTCTCTGACCCCCAGTAAGTGGGGACCTCAGAAACGGGGACCTGGGGCGCATTCATTTTTGCACCCCAGTTCCTGGCCTGTGGCGCGCGGGAAGTAAGCAGAGGAGGACCCGAGGCAAGGAAGGAAGGAGGAGGAGAACGGGCCCCTGCTTCCTGTTTCGGTCTCACTGTATTAGCTTCCTAGGTCTGCCCACGGCCTGCAAGGATGGAGTTCAAAGGTAGGTGAAGGGAAGGAGACTGCAGACGAGGTAAGTGAGTTTCTAGGTGGACCTGGGTGGAGGCGGCCAGGGCCACTGATGCCGTCCCTGTAGTTCTAGGGGGTGCACTGTTCAGGGAGTCAGTCCCTGGGTGGTGCGGACTGTTTGTTACATGCTCAGCTGCTAACCGGCAGGCTGCAGGTTCAAGTCCACCTTGGATCTGCTTCCAAAACCTCAGCCACTGAAATTTAAGGAGCACAGTTCCCTCTGACACAGATGGGGTCACCATGACTTGG
>NW_006921899.1:2445813-2450118 GCF_000298275.1 Orycteropus afer afer | reverse complement strand
GCGGCAACTGGCTCTGGCTTTTTAAGCTGTTCAGAGCTCTCGTTAATTGGGGTTTTATAAACAAAGGCAGAGTTTGGGGAGGCGAGCCAGGACCGTGCTGAGAGCAGCGTTGTGCAACTCGGTTTCTTCAGTGTGGTTAGAATTTAAATATGGTCCAAGCATATTCTTCTTGTCATTTACACAAACAAATATGTTCCCAGGCTGCCACCTCCGCTGCCAAGTTTCTAGGGGAAACAAAATTCTACTGTGCGATTATAAACCAGTAGAGAGAAGAGAAATGGGAGGATGGGCCAGCGCGGGATTAGCGTTAAACGGGCAGAACTGGGCTGCTCAGAAGGCTTGCTTTTGTCTCGTTGCAGATAAACCTGCCAGTCATTGCAGCGAGGGAAACGCGACGGCGTGCAGGCCGGGGCGTGCAGCACGCTCGGAGTTTGAAAAAAGTAAGCGCGCTCGGCTCGCGGTGGAAGCCTCCCTCCTGCCAATCAGAAGCCGCGGCGCTGTTTCCAGTGAGGCGGCTGGTCTCCAGGGGAAAGAACCGAGGCCGATGCGAGTTGCCTTTCGAGGGCTGAACTAACATGAAACCAAACGACTTGAAATCGTTCCAAGAGAGGGGATGAAAGCAACATGTTATTTTGCGTGATTGCTTAATTTATTGAGCTGCGGCTAGATCTGTAATGAAATCCAGCCCTTGTAACTGATAACCTCCCGCTGCCGTTGAACTTTGACAATTAAGGAATATTTTCTGAGGGTTTTCTCTGGGACGGACTGCAATTTTTAACCTCCGTGGTACGATGTGCTCATTTTTCAAGATGAGTTTTGTTTTTATTTTTTAAAAGAGTCACTGGCTGGTGTAAAGGCGGCATTTTATCGAGTGCCTTGCACTTTGTAATATGTTTAATCCCAGAAACCAGGAGCCCGGGTGGTGCAACGGTGAAGCGCTCGGCTCCGAACAGAACGAAAGGTGGTGGTTAGAACCCACTCGGCAGCTCCGTGGGAGAAAAGACGTGGCGATCTGTTCCCAAAAGATTACAGCCTAGAAAACGCTATGGGTCAGTTCTACACTGCGACCTGGGGTCACTGTGAGTTGGGATTGACTCCTTGGTACCCAGCAACAACAACCCTAGCAACAGCGCAATGCAGTAACTTAGTATTTTCTCATTTAGAGATGGGCGCCTTGGAGGCATTAGGTAACTTTCCAGAGTGGAGCTGTCCAAGATGGCAGCTTGTTGTTAGGTGCCGTGGAGCTGGCTCTGACTCACGGTGACCCTGTGTACAACAGAGGAAAACACTGCCCGTTGCTGGCCAGTCTCACAATCCTTGCTGTGCGGGAGCCCATCTCTGCAGCCCCTGTGTCACTCCATTCATCAAGCGGCTTCCCCTTCTTTGCTGACGCTGCACTGTACCGAGCAGGATATCCTCCAGGGAATGGTCCCTTCTCACACCATGACCAAAGTGGACGGGATGAAGTCTGGCCATTCTCACTTCCAAGGAGCATTCCGGCTGCAGTTCTTCCAGGACAGATTTGTTCACTCTTTGGCAGTCCGTGGTACTTTCAGTGTTCTTCGCCAACACTACAATTCAAAGGCATCAGCTCTTCAGTCTTCCTTATTCATTGTCCAGCTTTCACATGCATTTAAGACGATTGAAAATAACATGGCTTGGGTCAGGTGCACCTTAGACTTCAAAGTGACATCTTTACTTCTTAACAGTTTAAAGAGGTCTTTTGTAGCAGATCTGCCCAGTGCAATATGACTATCTGATTTCTTGACTACTGCTTCCACGGATGTTGATTGTGGATCCAAGTAGTATGCAATCTTTGACAACTTGAATCTTTTCTACATTTATCGTGATGCTGCTTATTGGTCCAGTTGTGAGGATTTTTGTTTTCTTTATGTTGAGATGTAATCTGTACTGAAGGCTGTAGTCTTTGATCTTCATCCTTAAGTTCTTCAAGTCATCTTCACTCTCAGCAAGCAAGGTTGTGTCGTCTGCATATCGCAGGTTGTTAATGAGTCTTCCTCCAGTCCTGATGCCGTGTTCTTCATATAGTCCAGCTTCTCGGATTATTTGCTCAGCATACAGATTGATAAGTATGGTGAAAGGATACAACCCTGATATACACCCTGCCTGATTTTAAACCACGCAATCTCCTTGCTCTATTCAAATGAAAGCCTCTTGGTCTATGTACAGGTTCCTCACAAGAACGGTTAAGTATTCTGGAATTCACATTCTTTGTAATGTTCTCCATACTTTGTTATGATCCACATGGTCGAATGTCTTTGCATAGTTAGTGATGGTAGCTACTGGTGGTTATTTAAATGTAAATTAGGTGAAATTAAATAAATTGAAAATTTGCTTTGTAGGTTCAAGTGCTCAGTACCCATCTGTGGCTAGTGGCTACCATGTTGGATACCATAGATAAAGATATCTTCAAGAAATAGAAATAACAAACAATCTGTTGTTGTTTGTTGCCACTCAGTGGGCTCTGATTCATGGTGACCTTATGTGTAACAGAACAAAACATTGCCTGCTCCTGAGCCATCTTCGGGATCACTGATATATTTGAGTCCATTGTTAGTTACTCTGTCAGTCCATCTCATCGAGGGCTTCCCTCATTTTCACTGACCCTCTACTTTGCCAATCGTGATGTCATTTTCTGGCAATGGGTCTTTTCTAGTGACGTGTCCAAAGTTTTCAGGTTGAAGTCCCGTCATTTTCACTTCCAAGGAACATTCTGGTTGTGTTTCTTTTAAGACTGATTTGTTCTTTCTCCCAGCAACCCATGGTATGTTCAATATTCTTCACAAACACCACTGTGGGATGCAATTAGCAAAATCAGACTGTGGGAAACACTACAGAACAAACAGTGTCGTTTTCTCAACAAATAAAATTGCAAGGGAAAAACCTACAGCTTCAGAGAGATCTAAGAGAGGCACCAACCAATCACGGTGTCCGGACCTATTTGGATCCTAATTTTAACCAATGTAAAGAAGATGTTTATGAGATGAGAGAAATATGAATACTGACTGGATATGTGCTGATATTAAGAATTACTTTTAATTTTAGCTAGACCTGCAAACAAACCTACAAAATTAGACTTTGGTTGGAATCTGTCTTTCATTCTGCCTTGTGTCATCATTTAAATTCTTTTATACTTTTGTAGACTCAGAAGGAAATTTTTCCTTCCTAAAGTTATCATGCTACATGACAGGCTCTTTTAAGATCATATTAACTGTCTATCTGTTCCTGTTTCTCTGTTGGAATGGTCTTTGTAATTGTTCTATGCACAAAATTGAAATAGTTCACACATATGAAAAAAATTACTTTTAATTTTAATGTTGTTGTTGTTGTTGTTATGTGCCGTGGAGTCGGCCCTGACTCATAGCGACCCCTCCTTGGGTTTCCGAGGCAGTATCACTACGCAAGTAGGACTGCCCAACCTTTCTTCCGAGGAGTGGCTGGTGGGTTTGAACCGCCAGCTGTCTGGTTAGCAGGCAAGTGTCTTAGCCACTATGCTACCAGAGCTCCCTTAATTTTAATAGGTAATAAAAAATAATCCGTATTTCTTGAGTAATAATATTGAAATATTTGCAAGAGAAAGTATTTGATGTTTGGGATTTGCTTCAAAGTAATAAGGGATGGGAGAGCAAGGGGTGGGCATGTAGCTGGAAGAAGACTGGCCAAGAGTTGGTGACTGTTCAGGTGCGTCCTGGGTAGTTGGGCTTCGTGTACTGTACACCCTACTCCTGAGCACACTTTAAATATTTCATCATTAAAGAAAAAAAGGAGTCAAGGCCGCCATTCTCTGAGGGGTGTTAGGTTGGTTGCCCACCCCATGGTTGGAGTCTTTGGGACCAGCCTGGGTAGCAGGTTTGAGATGTCCCTAGACGGCTCCCATGGACATGAGGGTATAGCCAGGCCTGCCAAGACTGCCCCTGTGTGGATTTGCAGTCCTCCCCCCATCAATCCTGCCCTCCCTACGCACCCCATGGGGAAGTCAAGGCCCCTTAGTGGAAAGAACAAGACCTTGAATCAGATCCAGGTTAAAATCTGACTTCAACACTTTTTTTAACTTTTTATTATGATTTGAGTGAAAGTTTACAGAGCAAATTTGTTTTCCATTCTATTCATCCACACTTTTATTTATTACATTTGAAAAAATTTTTTATTATGATTTGGGTGAAAGTTTACAGAGCAAATTCACTTTCCATACAGCAGCTCACATACACTTTGTCTCATGACATTGACTGCAATTTCCCACAATGCAACGGCTCTCCTCCCACTTCCAATAATTACCTCTTCCCT